>NC_051065.1:11038852-11638852 GCF_004664715.2 Peromyscus leucopus
AGCCTGCATGGACACAGAGGTTATAGCAAAGGAGTTTTCATCAAGGACCATGCAGGTTTCCTGGCAAAAAGCCAGAGTTGCTATTGTAAATTTCCTAGTCGGTTTCAATGTCAACCTAAGCTCATATTTGAACCTGGAATCAGGGCAAAAGCATTATCGCTCTGTCACTTTGTTGCCAGAAGTGGAATTTTTTTTGTTAATATTTTACTGTTACATCTGACAGGATTTCACATTTTCTGTAGCCCGCCTTTAGTACATTGAACTGCCAGACAGAGAAATTAATACCCTGAGTGACTGTATTTTAATTAAGCAATTTCATGCAAATTACAAATTTTAGATTGCCAAATAATATATTGCACAAAAATTGTAGGCTGGCTGATCTGATATGCATGGAGTATTACTCTTCCAGGCACTGTGCATACATGGGAAAATGAACAAAAATGCTAATTTCCAATCTACTATGCAAACGGTAAAAGATGCCTATTTAGATACATATGCTTTTCTTAGGAAGGGTAAACAGTTCTTTAATTTAATATAGCTGACACTTGAAGATGTGTTTTTCTCTTTTACAAAGATAATTTTTGCATTGAACAAGTAAATGAGAATTCAAGTAGAGAGCATCTTGTTAATGGCGACTAATAAAAACTAATATTGCATGCAGTATAATGATATTAAACCTTATAACTGGTACATAAAGCAAGATCGTTCCTATTGTGACTCTACCAATGAACATCAAATATATTGCATATTAAATATATATTTTAATAGAAGAAATGTTAACTCTTTCAACAAAACTCTAAGCTTCACTGAAAGTGAAAACATAGCAATGCCACAAGCCAATGGGAAAAAGTATTTAAAGCAAACACTTAAAAATTTGAATTACTCTGTAGCTGTTCATTCACATTCATAAGGTAAGAAAAACCCAGAAACCTTGTGTAAAATGCAACAACATGGAGGGGACACAGTTTTCTGCATTGTAGTTTTCAATACCTTACATAGTACATATATATGGGGGGGGGGGAGCAGGGACGAGAGAGTGAACTCTAATATATAACAACTTGTTCCTGCTTCCGTAGTGACTTCAATTTGGATCATATATGAAGGGAGACTGCATTTCTCTTTTGTACACCAATTGGTCATATCTTTTGTAGATTTATATTCTCATTCTTAAAAACAGAATCTGATGAAAAAGACAAATACTAAGATAGCAAATTTATTTAAATATATTGCATTATTTAATGATAGAGCACCACAGCTTTCTCCAAACATTCAAAGCAGCATTGGAAAGAACTCAATAGAGTTTAATCAAACATCACCAATTGATCAAAGATAATTCATCAGTTTTGGGAAAAAGTATATATACATGCAAATTGAGATTAAGTCATGAAGGAAAATCACATTCAGACACATACAAAAGACTTCTCAAACAGCCCCTCTTCTAATGTGCTTCCTTCTTCCTCTTGTTTCTTCTCCTTCAGTTTCAAAATATGGAAATGTAATCATCAAAAATATTCCATCTTACACCTTTAGTAGTTATATTTGTTTTTTAAATTGTGTCTTGGTTCAAACTCTTGCCAGAATATTTGTTCGTGCCTAAGGGGAAATCTTCTCTCACCAGACCTGTCTCTACTATGTCTGGGATGGTTTGTGTAATATAAGTTGGTCCTTTAAAAATACTATGTAAATTTGATGAGTAGGATGTATCTAAACCATGAAATTAGCGCAATATGAGTTGAATTGTGGATGACTTTTGTATATTACATACTCAGTCAATAGTGGTCCAGAATTCATTATAAATGCTTTCATCACTAAAGATTGATGAGGACTCCTAGCATCGTTGTGCATGTGTGGTCTTGGCTCCAGTGCAAACTGCATTTACACTCTGCTGAGCTGTGCTCATCTGTGTTCTGGCCACAACCTTCTAAAGAACAGTAACACTATTTTGAGAAAGATTTTAGGCAAGACTTAAGCAGATGCTCAAAGTTCTCATTTAAATTTAGTTGTTTATTTATGGCCTCAGGCTTGGCCTTAAGGAAGGTTGGGCCAAATCCAAAATCCTTGAAGGCACACTGAAAATCAAGAGCTGGAGAGAGTAGACCAAAAAAAAAAAAAAAAAAAAAAAAAATCAGGAGTTTTACAAGTTAGGACTGGGATTATGAATAATCAAAGAAGCCAAGATTTGAGATGAAAGTGCATATGAGTTTGTGAAGGTAATGTGGCCATCTCCATATGTAATTAAGTAGAGAGAAGCTAGTATCTGAGTACTATCATCCCCATCCTGGCCATAGCAGAGGCAGAAGTCAGAGGGCATGGTCAACCCTAAGTAAACTATTATAACTGAGGTAGGAAGTGTGGCTTCTGGGATCAGTATGGGCATGAAGGCATGTAGAACAACAGTTATCTGCAATTGCTGCTTTTCACACTTGGGAATATTACATAAGTGTGTGGAGACTCAGTTTATGAAATCATAAATTCAGAAGATTAGGACATTCCTGGAAGAGCTATTGGAAGAATGTAATAAATATCTAAATTGTTCCATTTTAACAAAAACTCTGGCAGGGCAGTGGTGGCACATGCCTTTAATCCTAGTATTCAGGGAGGCAGAGGCTGTCAGATCTCTGTGAGTTCAATGCCAGTCTGGTTTACAGAGTAAGTTCCAGGACAGCCAGAGCTACACAGAGAAACCCTGTCTCAAAAAAAAAAAAAAAAAAAAAAAAAAAAAAATCAGGAGCCAGATTGAGATAAAGACCTGATAAATACAGGGACAACAAATCACCCACCCCAGAAATCATCTTTTCTCTCTTCCTGTCCTCTCTAGCAGATCTCCAATCTTGGTCAGCTAATCACTGACTCAGTCCTTTGATTCAAGGTGGCTTTATGGGTACAGTGGAATGGTTGTATGAACGATTCTCCCACAACATTTCCCCCTTTTTGTCTAAATAAAAAGGAAAAGTTTTAACTCTAACATAATAAAACTGCATGCAATAACAACAATTATCAAGTAAGAAATACGTTCACATTGTCCAGTCCTTTAGTATTTGGCAAATTCAGAGAAAATATTTTCTATTATCTGTCTTATCTTAGTGAGTTCAAAGTTTTGTTCCTAATTTACTTTCTGTCATAACTAAGGAAAACTGTAACTGAAAGTATCTAATCTTCAACCCCATCAGAGACCGGAGAAGGTTATAATATTACCTGAGGAAACAGGAAGTGCAGAGCAAGCAACTTCCAAAACCAAGAAATGACAGAGATACCTGGCTTCCTGGACAATCACCCCAGGGTTCCTCTGCAACCCTTGGGCATCCATCTTTGGCCTCTGGGCCTAAAATATCTGACAGCCTTCTCTGTGAAGCAGGAATTTCAAAGGACTGTCCTACTGTATCTTGGCAAAGTTCAGTAGTTGCCTTCTTTGGTGTCCTGCTTGTCCAATTTGGACAGCATACTGTCAGCAGTTGAGGAAAAGGTAATTTCTTTGCCCAGTGGCTAACTTTGTCACAAATGAAAGCAAACTCCACATGGAGGTTTTTCAATGCTGTTATCCTCTTTTGGAATAAATTGATGCTGCCAGGAGCAAATGTGTCTCACTGTCATGAAAAGCACTATGTTATAAAAACAGTAAAATTTCATATTCTGTAGTTCTCTGAAGTGTTTGAAATCTATCTATTTAAAGTATGTCTCTGATCAACCTTGAAAACATACCTAACATGATTATAAATTTAATTGTTACAGACAACTAACTAACCTATATTTCTTTGTTATCCTAAATAGATTTCAAAGACTACAACTTTATATTACAATTTTAAATTTTCTTTTTTATTATTAATTTTTTCATTTATTTTGCACACTGACCACAGTTTTCCCTCCTTCTTGTCCTCTAATTCTCTCCCCTCACCTCCCATCTACCCCCTCATCCACATCTACTCTTCTTCCATCTCCATAGGAACAATACCTTAAACAGGAACTAGAAACATATAATACAGCATAACAACAACAAAATATTTGAGGCCTGTTTGGGGCTCAGGCTTTTACTGCTGCTGTCACCACCACAAGCTACCAAGAGCCCAGCTAGCTCAGTGGGTAGAGCATGAGACTCTTAATCCCAGGGTTGTGGTTTGGGCCCCACATTGGAAGCCAGGTGTAATCTAAAATATCTAAATTGTTTCAGTATAATAAAAACTTAGAAATCAGAAATTGAGATAAAGACCTCATAAATTCAAGGATAGCAGATTGTCCATTGGCTAACCCTCTTTCCATGGTTTTCCCAAACCATCTGCCCAGGAAATCCCCCAGAAATCCTCTCTTCTTTTTTCCTGTTCTATCCAGCTGACTTCCACAGTCCTCCAAAAACTATATTATATGGCTAATCCTGGTCAGCCAATCACTGACTTTGTCCTTTGACCATGGCTTTATTAGCACAGGGGAATGGCTATAGAAACAATTTCTTGCAACAGGAGAACAAAAGATAAATGATGTAAACTGACTCTCTTGTGTCAAACAAAAGGAAAGAAAGTAAGAGGGAAAAAAGTTCTATGAGTTTGAGGTCAGCCTGATCTACAGAGAATTCTGGGACAGCCTAGGTAGGTACACAGAGAAACCATGTCTTCAAAGAATAAACAAACAAATGAAAGAAAGAGAGAGAGAGAAAGAGAGAGAGAGAGAGAGAGAGAGAGAGAGAGAGAGAGAGAGAGAGAAAGGAAAACATAACATCCCAAGAACACTACTCATATAATAAAATAAAAATATATACTTTTTATAAAATGTATATGTAATTCCATTCATTATTTTTTAAATGCAGTATTTAGAAAGGACAGGGGACATCAGTCCAATATGTAAAACTGAATCAGTTCAGATAGTAAGCCAATGGAAAATAATTCTTTCTCTAGCTTTTGTGTATTCTGCATATCTATTTAATATCTATATACCTACTTTATGAGGCAAAACCAGTATTTTAAATAAAACAGTAAAAAATATGACTTTTACATTCTAACATACACTGATATAATTCATTCTCACAACAATTTACTCTGTTTCTATCTATGATTAGGTCCAAAAAGTATTTCCTCATACTTCAGCAAGTACCAGGAATGACAGGAATGATTTGACTATCAGTTTAACACTCCTCTCGAGGTTTGTACCTTCTATCCCCTTGTCTGGATAAGTGGTGCCTAGTCAGTTAAAATATTTAGACTAAATTGTCGAAGAAGACACAGCTTCCTCGTGTCCTTTGTTTCTTTTTGCTATTATTATCACTGCTGTTTCAGTGTCATTGAGAGTTGGGGCCAGGGTCCATATGTGGTTTATGCATATGTGTATGTGAGTACAGTAGGGCTTCTGGTATCTTCCTCTGTCAATCTTTATCTTGTTCCTTTAAAACTAGGTCACTCACTGAACCTAGAGTTCATGGGGTTTAGATTACTGACCTTTGCCATTGTTTGTTACTTTTCCCAGTTAGGATGACTGCTAGCAAGGCCTCCCCTCTTCTTCACAGCTCTATCCATGTCAGTCCTGGAATTACCAGCCTCTTTGGGTCTGAGCTTCCTTTGATTTGGTGTGCTGGGATCCAAACTCCAGACCCGATTCCTATGCACCACGTGCTCTCAATGGCAAAGCCACTCCTCTAGCTTCTCATATTTTGCTTTTGAGATAAGGTTTCACCGTGTAGTAAGCTTGCCTGGAACCCGCCCTTCTCCTTGCTCTGCCTTCCTAATGCTGGTGGGATTTTTGGTGTGTTCCATGAGCATGCCTCCCACTACTTTTTAAAGATTGAAAAGCAGGTCTGATTAAAATGCAGTAGATAATTAATTTCTTGTTTCTTTCTTTAGTTAGAAATGCAATGTTTAAAATCATTATGTAACTGTCACGTACCACTTACCTTATCCATATAGCCAAAGGACATTTATTCCTACTACAGAGATACTCGCTCAGCCATGTTCATTGCTGTGCTACTCAAAATGGGCAAAAATTGAATATAGAGTAGTTGTGTACCAATGGATGAATGGATAAAGAAAATAAGGTAAATTTACACAGTAGAACTTTACTCAACTATTTTAAAAAATGAAATCATGAGATGTGAAGGCAATGGACGAAGTTAGGAAAAATAAATCATCCTGAATGAGGTAACCCAGACCCAGAAAAATAAATATGGCATATATTCACTTATATGTGGATGTTAGCTGTTATATCTTTGATAAACAAGTTATAATTCCTATAAATACAGAGGTTAGATAAAGATTAAAAATGGCATGTTTATGCATGTTTATGCAGGGGATGATAGATATCCCTAGGAAGGGAAAATATAATATGAAATTATAGATGATGGGGGAGGCAAGAACAGGAGGATCAAATGTGGATGGGGGAAGTGAAGAGGTATACAAGGGAATATGAGAGGAAAACCTAAAACTTTTCAGTATATGCTTCCAAATACATATATAAATGTATGAAGGATATATGAGTGAAATTGCCAAATAATGGGGAAGATAGAGACCCAGTTGTACATCTCTCATCACCAAAGGAAGCTTTCCAGTGCTGGTCATGGGTTACATATAACTGAGTTGCTGGCTAAAGGGCCCCATCGGAACCACCAAACCACCCAGGCTAACAGAAAAGTTATTGGTTGCTCTCCATTGAAGACAACACTTACACAACACATTGAACACAGAGAAGTCAGTCCGGTGCCTACCTAGAGCATTCACCCTTATGAGCTAGTGTTCATGGTACGGAAACATACTCTACATGCCACCAAAGGAGAAAACACTAAAGTATCTACAAACTCTCTGATCTACAGTAGTGACCTGCCTGCAAGACACAGTTTGTACAAGGACTGTGGGAGTAACCGACCAGTATCTGACTGGATTTAAGGCCCACTGCATGAGATGGAACCCATCCTCAGCACTGCTTGGGTGGCCAAGAACCTAAAACCAGATAAGCCAGGGAAATATGGTAAAACCAAATATTAGAAAAACATAGTCATAAAATGACCCCTAGTAACATTCTGCTATACTTATAGATCAGTGTCTTGCTCAGTCATTACCAGAGAAGTTTCTTCCAGCAGTAGGTGGGAGCAAACGCAGAGACCCATAGTTGGACAATGTGTAGAGAGTGAGAGACCTTGGAACACTCAGTCCCAAATGGAATGTCTCTACCAAGTCCCTCTCTTCATGGCTCAGGGTAGCCAGTGGAAGAGGAAGTGGAAAGAACACAGAGGAAACAAGGCCTTCTAAATACAGCAGGACTGATACACATATGAACTCACAGAGACTGTGGCAGCATGCCCGAATGAAAAACTGGTTCTCTCAAGGGAGTCTCATAGGGATACAAACCACTCTTACAGCCAGGACCCGTGTCCAAGAGTAGATAGTCAACACAAAACAAGCTCAAAGGCATTTTTGGAGGTTCTTCTTATCATAATGCTTTAATTTAAAAAAATAAATTAATTTTTATCTTACAGGTCCTTTGAGTATATATTATGGCTTCTGGCTTTTTATTTTTATGTGAATTCTATTTGTATGGACTCATGTGTACAAATGTATGTGTTTCTGTGTCTACATGTATCTCTGCATCTACATTCATTTTCTTTGGCTTTTTTTTCTGTTCATTTGTTTTTGTTTGTTTGTTTTTCTCTTATTTTATTATTGTTCTTTAGATACCTGTTGGTTTTCTAAGGAGAAACAGAAAGGGAATGGATTCAGAAGGGAGGAAGGGGGGAAGTTTTGGAGGAATTGGGCGTGGGGAAGCTAAAATCAGAATATTGTGTATAAAAAAATCTATTTTCAATAAAAGAAAAGTAGAAAAAAAGAAATATGCAGTATTCAAGATTAAGCCCAGGGTCTTCCTTATGTATTCTAAGTATATGTTTTATGACTAAGTTATATCCATAGTCCCTAAATTATATTTTTCATATTATTTTTTATTTCATATATAAGAAAAACAAAATGAAAACACTTGTCCTATCAAGGGATACTGCAGGAGCTTGAATTCAAGGAGATTTTTCAGTAGTGAACCAAAAAGCCCTTACAATAATGTGTTTAGGGCTCTTGAAACATGGCTCAGTTCTTAAGAGCACTTGCTACTCTTACAGAGGACCTTGGTTTGGTTCCTAGCACCCACATGTTAGCTCTCAATGATCTGTAATTCCAGCCGGAAGATTGGATGTCCTCTTCTGGACACTGCAGGCACCAAACAGGTACATAGTGAACATACAGGTAGGCAAAACGCTCTGATATTAAATAAATAAATAAGTAGATAGAGAAATAGATAAATAAGTAAAATTCCATTTACTTAGCTACCCTAATTGCTTTCCCATTATTCACCTAGGTTGAAATACTGTCCTTTCCCCATAACTTTCGTTTTTAAATAATTTCTAATAGCGTCTCTATGAAACCCACTTTAGCCATAGAATCTTCATATGTATGCTTTAAAATTTTTGCTCATGTTTAATTGCCTTCTCTTATGTAAGAATTTCCACTGGGGCCAGAAGGATGCCTTAGCTGTTAAAGAGTATGTGCTGTGCTTCCAAAGGACTCTACTTCAATTTCCAGAACCGTATCAGTGCAGCTTCCTGTAACTCCAGTTCCATGAGATCTACTGCTCTCTTCTGGCTGCTGCCTATACCCACACACACATCACACACATATTCTCTCTCTCTCTCTCTCTCTCTCTCTCTCTCTCTCTCTCTCTCTCTCTCTCTCTCTCTCTCTCTCTCTCTCCTCTCTCCAGGATGGCCAGACTACATATATAAACAGAGTTATACAAAATGCTGGTTTTAAGACTAGCCTTCAACACTAGGTATAATTCTCTAGATAATCTTTTTTGTTGTGTATATTGATAACACATTCCTTTATTTTATGTGTGTGTTAGTTTATTTTGTTTGATACACCCTCAACTGGTAAGGGCCCCCTGGGTACAACCCAGTGTGGCAAATGGCATCACATTGTAGGAGTACAGACTAAAGACAGGTCACAGGTCAACAGCAGAGCAAAGTGTGAAGCCAGAAAACCTAATTGACTTTCTGATAACTCATTCTCATAGTTTCCTCACAGTTAACCCATTCTTGTAAGACTGGTCGGCATTAATCCCTTCTGACAGGAGTAGCTAAACAACATGTTTCCCTCCTACTAGACACTGTCCCTTTAAGGGTATCCCACCACTGAAGATATACTCTGGTATCAAAAGCCACTTTGACTTTTGATGGGAACATAACACATTGAAACCATCACACCATAACATCGACACCAAGGTTTTGTTTAACTTTTCACTCACTGAAAGAAGTTCAGACATTTTCTAGTTCTTGGCTGCTATAAACATATCTATGAATGCTTTGTGCATGTTTTTCCTGAATGTAAATATTAATTTCTTAAGAGTAGAGGGTTGTATGGTTATTGAGTTCTTGTTTTTAATAAAAATTGCCAAACTGCTTTTTGCAATATCAAAAATAAATCAAATTCTGTTTTGAAGTAGGACTAAAACTTTCCCCTCACTGAGTTTTCTGTACACTGTATGTGAGCCTGGGAGTGAGGTTAGAGGTGAAAGGGGATGGGTATCAGAGGAGTTCGGCATCAGAGTCTAGACTGACCTGACTGCCTAATTGTTTATATTCATTCCTTACATACATTATCCATCCATTCATCCAGTTAATTACTCAGTCATTCAAGAAATAATGACATCCCTACAAACTAAGAAGTGTGGTGTTGCACAAGTTCACCAGGGGCACAGTCAACTGTGGGCGGTGCTGCTGATTATTATGGGCTACTTTCTAGTAGCAAAGATAACTATCAGTCATCGTGCTTGCGTCTGGAATAGGAGGGCTTCACAAGGACACTCAGATCTTACTCATGGGAAACGTGGGGAGAAAATTCTCTTTCCTTTTCCAACTAACAAGCTTAGAAAAGGTATGGAAGATTGATGACCGTGGTATGTTTTTGGTTCATCATATCAATCACAAAGAATAAAAGCTAGCCTTTTCAGTTTTGAAAGACTTTATAATTCAGGCAGGAAGAACTTTTAAAGGGTTTCAGAGGGATAACGGCATCACTCATATCCCCTTGAATTTAAGTTTTTCCCTGTCTAATTGATGGGAAACTACTGACCAGGTATTAGAAGTCAAGATGAAAACGTGTCACCAACCAAGCAGAAAGCCCCATTAACATATATGATTGCACACTGGAAGTAGTCAAGGGTTGTTTGTTATAGCATATTTGTCTTTGCAGCACTGTAAAATTATTCAAGTAAGTAATTATATACTATGAACTACAGACAAAGAAAAGAATAGCTACGTAATTGGAACATCACCATATATTTCTCACTTCATAATTACATGACAACAGTATTGAGGAAAAATTTGAATTTTACAATAAAACTTTTTAAACTGTACCTTGGGCATTAGTAAAACACTGTGGTTTTATTTTCTTAAAAAGTTTCAAATGGCTGATACATGAGTGTGAATGCTTTTTATGATTTTCAAAATGATTTTTTGCAACATTAACTTTGATAATGTGAAACATAATTAGAACAATGAAAATAAAAAGTGTGATATATCCCATCAGATTACAGTGATCATAGTCCTTGTTTGTAACTCTACCCCCAACAGTGTTATATTATTTAATGTTATATAACTTCAAATTTATTCTCTCTCTCTCTCTCTCTCTCTCTCTCTCTCTCTCTCTCTCTCTCTCTCTCTCTCTCTCTCTCTCTCTCCCCTTCTCCCGTTCCCTGTCTCTCAGAGGCACATGTCCATGCATGCACTTTTGGATGCCAGAGGTTAACATAAGGATGCTTTCTTCAATCCCAATCCAATTTTTTCTTTGAGACAGTGTCACACTGAACCCAGAGCTTCCTGTTGTGACTAGTGTAGCTAGCCAGCAAGCCCTAATGATCCTCCTTTCTCCATTTGCCTGAGCTTCAGTTAAAGATGCTCACTGACAGATCCTGCTTTCTATATGGGTACTGAAAATCCAAACTCAGATCTTTACATTTCTATGGCAAGCATTTTATCCACTGAGTCATCTCTCTGGACCTTGAAGTTTTAAAACTACATTCTATATAATCTTCACAATGGATCCTTCAAATAAACTAAATCTAAAAGTATTAGCAGTAAATTTTTGAAGCAAAGATACATTTTCCTTTCAACTCCTCTTTAATCAACTGACATACAACTTCTGACATTATTAGTAAAATAGTTTATCTTTGCTTAGTATACTATTCCCAAGAGAGATTTTCTATCTTCCCAGTACATCTATTGCCTTGTTTTGAAGGATATATGAATTAACTAGACTCAGTTTAGAATTATTCCATTTTTCTGGCAAACGATCACTCCTTTGGAAGGATTTTCACAAGATTCTGACAGTGAAATGTCTATGTGCTACAGATTGGATGTACTCTCCAGAAATTTACAGGGAAATCCTAATCTTAATGCCTGTGTTTGGAGGAAGGACTTTGGTAAGGCATTCAGGTCAAATGACGGTGAGGCCACAACCCAGTGGCATTAGCAGTCTTACAGAAGAAGAAAGCAAGGTGTCTGTCTCTTTCCATCCTACCTACCAAAGAGAGGTCACATGATTACACAGAAAACAAGCACTGAGTAGTATCCAAATTCAACAAACAATTGGTGCGAGACTTCTGAGCTAGTGAGAAACTCCTCCTCTTCTGCCCAAACCTTTGAGTTTGCAGTATTTAGATGGTGTTAACTGACAGAAAGAGTAGAATTCACAGATTAGAATGGCTCACTGATAGAGAAAAAGTGACAGTTGCAGCTTCATGTCTGCCACTTGAAAATACGTAGACATGGTCAAAGCATACACCTGCTTCAAGGGTCAGTCTCTTTCTCTGAGAAATGGGCCTGCTAATGTGTGTGGAAGTCTCAGTGATAATCAGGACTAATGTGCTAAGCAGGCAAATATGGACTTTAAAACTTGAAAAATACTGTGCAAAAACAAAGTATCGCTTTAAACCTCAAAATTAGCCCTTCATTAGTTAAAAATCTATTAACTTAAGGAAGTTATGCTTTTATAAATTCTAAATTTAAAATTGGCACACACACACACACACACACACACATATATATATATATATATATATATATATATATATATATATCACAAATACATTCGCTCCAATAGCTAACATATTAGATGGTGAGAAAAGTCCAAGACTGCTCATCATTGTATAGAAGATTGTGAATGAATACTTACATAAAATACATTATTATCAAATATGAAAAATATACCATTATTCAAATTTTTTAAAAATAATTCAAATTTGAAAGTTATAATATATTTCATTATAATGATTATTTTATACTTAATAAAAATAGGACTGGGCCAACACCTAGAAAAGTATTTTCATGCACATGGGAGTCAGAATGGGTGAGTCATCTACCTACCAGCAGAACTGTACCCCTCCCTGGATTACCCCCAACTCCTCCCTCCCACCCATGACCCTTTACCAGGCCAATACCATCCCAGCTTGTCCCTGGCTCTGCTGTTGCTAGGCCCTGCCCCCAACCCTAGGGGACTTCTGCCACTGAGGGACAGACCAAATCAGCCACAGCTTCCCTCTCCAGTCGACAAGCAGTCCTTCCCCAGAAGTCCAGCAGACTCCATAGGCCCAGACCCAGTCCACACCAGTTGGAAGAAGAGATGCCATAGGCTCACGTACAGTCCACACTATTCATAAGAACAGCTCCAGCAGCTGTACCTGAGGCCAGGCTGGTCCTAGGTACCCCAGAAGAAGATTCAGGATTTACTAAAGGCCAGGCCAGATCAAGGGACCCAAGGTCCCCCAAAACCGTACTGGATATGAAGACCCATCAATCACCAGAACCCTTGGCCACTTAGGCCAGAAGAACAGAACAGAAACAGAAACCAAGGAACAAAATGCCCATTCAACAAAGACAAACACAGGAATCAATACCTAGAACTACAATGACTTCAAATCCAGATGCCTAAATACCAGTGTAAGAACACAATCAATAACAAAAAAAGAAATATGTCACCACCAGAATTCAGCATCTTTAAGATAGCCAGAACATTCCAATGCAGTTGAAGCACAAAAAAATGACCTTAAAAATAAATTTATGAAGGTGATAGAGGTCTTTGAAGAGGAAATGTTAAAAAAAAAAAACTAAAAAATAGAAAAAACAAACAAAAAATTGGAGGAAAATAATAAATCTTTTAAAGAATGTCAAGAAAACCAAAAACAAGCAATTGACAGAAACAAATTAAAAACTATTCAAGACCCGAAAATGAAAATAAAAATAATTTAAAAAAAAGCACAAACTGAGGGAATTCTGGAAATGAAAAACCTGGGTAAGCAAACAGGAACTACAGCTGCAAGCATCATCAACAAAATACAAGAGATGTAAGAAAGAATCTCAGGTGTTGAAGATATGGGAGAGAAAATAGAGTCATCAGTCAAAGAAAATGTTAAATCTAAAAAATTCCTAACTCTAAACATCCAGGAAATCTGGGACACTGTGAAAAGACCAAACTAAGAGTAATAGGAATAGAAGAAGGAGAAGAATCCCTGTTCAAAGGCCCAGAAAATATATTCAGCAAAATCATAGAAAGAAAAATTTTCCAATCTAAAGGACATACCTATAAAGGTAAAAGAAGCTTACAGACCACCAAATATATGGGACCAGAAAAAAAAAATGTCCGTTCCCCACATAATTATCAAAACACTAAGCATACAGAATAAAGCAAGAATATTAAAAGTTTCAAAGGAAAAGGCCCAGTAACATACAAAGGCAGACTTATCAGAATTACCCCTGAGTTCTCAATGGAAACTCCAAAAGCCAGAAGAACCTGAACAGACCTCTGCTGTGGGATGTTCTGTATGTCCTGTGGGAGCCCTTCTTTGGTTCTTTGTGGCGTTACCCAGCAGGTCCGCATAGAGGATGATTAGGACCATGGGCCTGAGTGCAGGTGTCTGAGATGGTCTGCACTTGGCTGTGCTGGGGGATGGTCTGTATGTCAAGTTGTTCTGATTGATCAATAAATAAAACCTGATCGGCTGTGGCTAGGCAGGAAGGATAGGCGGGACTAACAGAGAGGAGAAATAAAAGGACAGGAAGGCAGAAGGACTGACTGCCAGATGCCGCCATGACCAGCAGCATGTGAAGATGCCGGTAGGCCACCAGCCACGTGGCAAGGTATAGATTTATGGAAATGGACTAATTTAAGCTATAAGCACAGTTAGCAAGAAGCCTGCCACGGCCATACAGTTTGTAAGCAATGTAAGTCTCTGTGTTTACTTGGTTGGGTCTGAGCGGCTGTGGGACTGGCGGGTGACGAAGATTTGTCCTGACTGTGGGCAAGGCGGAAAACTCTAGCAACAGACCTCTGGCAGACTCAAAGAGACCATGGATGCCAGCCCAGACTACTGTACCCAGCAAAACTTTCAATCACTGTAGATGGAGAAAACAAGATAGTTCCTGACAAAGTCAAATTTAATCAATATCTATACACAAACCCAGCTCTCCAGAAGGTACTAGAAGGAAAACTCTAACCCAAGGTAGTTAGCTGTACCCATCATTGTTTTAAAAAACAGTAAAAAGGGTAATTAACAGAAAGAAAATATGAAGAAATAAAATGAAAAAGGTATCACAATATTCAAAAAAACAAAATTAAAGTTTAATACTATAAAAAGATAAAATGATTGACATTGATAAAATAAGTCATTGATTCTAGGCAGATTTATAATATTTAAGATTTTTCTATTAAAAAGTTAAAAGTCATTAGAAATGTCAAACAATAAAACATAAACATTGGTATGTAATATTTATTATTATCATTCTAGGACAAATCAAGTACAAAATAAGCAAAGGAATATGCCAAGGTATCAGAAAGTGCTATGTAAGTTGCCAAGGGATGGAAATAATAGTCTTAACTAACTGTGAAGTCAATGAACTATAACAATGTCCATTGTGACAAGATATTTCTAAAGGTGCAGTAGTAGAACTCATACCTCAGTGGTAACCAAGAACTTTCTAATTGGACCTAAGGCCCATTCATTAAGAAAGAAATCATGCCTGGTACTAGAAACCTAGAAAACTACCTGGAGCTAGTGGGGCCACGGATCTTTGATGAGAGTCTACTCCAACCTTACTGGACCAGTAGGATTCCCAACTGCATTCTCAAACTTACCCCTATACCCACAGATAAGAATACGTCTCACTCCTCCTCAAGGAAGCTTCTCTGTACAGCAAAACGAGACTAGTACAGAAAACTGCAATAGGTCATAATGCAGCCATCTATAAATTTTGTGGAGCCCAGCTCTAATGGATACATCCATAACTACTGCATCTAAGGTTCAGGGAACATTGTGGAAGAGAAGGTAGAAAGATTATAAGAGCAGTAAGATCAGAAGTCTGCTGTGAGATGGTCTCCTGGAAATGACGCCTCACCAATGTGGCTGCCTAAGCAAAACCTGAATAATGATAATGTCAATAGACATGCTAACTTAGAAGAGGGAGATCTCAAGGGGCTCCCACTCCTAGACAGAAAGGTAAGGACAACTAATGACTAATGAAAGAGAAAGAATTAGCCTTTCCAAGGGATGAGCTCCAAATTGGTTATCCAATACAAAATAGTTAGCCTCAAATTATATGTACATGAGACACTTACTAAACAAACTGATCAGGTTTTAATTACATAGGTATGCAAACACATACTTTTATATATGTGTGTAACAATAATAATAAAAAAGAAGTCATCGATTTGAGAGGGAGTAGAGGCATTTAAAAAAAATGTCAAGTTCATTACTAGGGTACTATTTTTCCAGAGTCAAAGGAAATGAATTTATAAATTGAGTCTATCTAATAAAAAGAATAAATGACAGTGTCTTGGACCTGGATTTAGCATTGAGAGGTTCAAAATGTGTCATTTCCAAGTTATCTATGCCCCCAAATGACTTACTAACATGAAAAGTGTAAGAATTGCAACATAAAGCCAGAATTGAGGTATACAGTTGCTCTGTACAGTAATTATGACATGATGGCATAAGCCTAAAGATGGCTTAGATGACACAGACACTTGTTGACAAGCCTGAACCCTAGTGTTCAGTCTCCAGGACACATATGCAGGAGAGTGAGAAACCATCCCGATAGATTGCTCTCTATCCTCCTCTCTCTCTCTCTCTCTCTCTCTCTCTCTCTCTCTCTCTCTCTCTCTCTCTCTCTCTCTTTCTCTCTCTCTCTCTCTCTCACACACACACATGCATGCACATGTGCACACACATGTATAAGCACACATATACAACAAATAAATATAATAAAGTTTGTCTTAGATTGGGCCAGAGAGAGATGGTTTAGTTTTAAGGAGTACTTGTTGAGTTCAGAAGTTCAAAGTTTGTTCCATAGAACCCAAGCACATCAAGTCACAACTGCCTCTAACTTCAGTTCCAGAGGGTCCAACACCTTCTTCTGTACTCCACAGACACACACATACATGTGAACATGCACACAGAGAGATGGAAACACAAATTCAAAACTAATTAATTTTTTTTTTCGTAAAAATAAAGTAAGTGACAGATTGCAACTTGTTCACTTTCCTAAGCAACAAATATCTGTTCCAGATGTCATTCAGTGACAACAGACAAGCCAACACTGGTCATTTGTGGCCATGTGACAAAAAGCTACAAATGACTAAGGTTAAAGCTCACAATTGCTAACAGTCCACTTGGAGATACATAAAGCATTTCTAAACTTTAATATTTATTTCAAAGAAGCATGTAACCTGTCCAGTTAAGAACTAAATGTGTTAATAATAATATTTTAAATCTCTTATTTATTCCAAAGTTGAAAAATAACTTCTTCTGCCTTCTTACAAGTGAGAAGTGGAGAATCATGAAAATTCTGATATTTGGGGAAACATTTTATACTATTCTTTTTATGTTTATGCACAGACAAGAAGTGAAGAGATGGCAAGAACAGGAAAAGGGCCATTGCTTAGAATATTTTATTAAATATATATGTTAGTGTTTAATGTTAGTCACTTCCCAGGTGTGACTGAGTCACTCTGCCTACATGTACTGATATATTGCAAAATTGTTGGGACATAATGGGAAAAGAGGAATAGAGAGAGCTACAGTAAAATAGTTCTTTTTTATTTTAAACTTTTAAAAATAATTATAAGTAAAATTAACATTTTTCTTATTTTCCTCATTAAAATGTGATTCTTCCTTCATACTTTTCCATTTTCTGTGAATTCCTGCCTTCTCTAAGTAATGATGTAGATACATGTGAATCCAACAACAACAAACTAAAACCATATGAGAGACAGTGAAGATGTCCATACAGTAGACAGAAACTCAACGACAGTAGGCATTTGGAGCAAATAATTACTAAGAAAATGTCAGAACACTGGGCTCAGTAATCTGCAAAGAACTTCGTAGACACATGGAACATCGTCCTTATTCTAGATTTCAGCTCCTCTCATCCAGATCTCAAGAAAAAGAACTGAGTTACATCAAGTTGGACACTGATAACCTGAAATGAACACATATTTGCATGGCACAGCCAACAGACAAGTGAATGTCACCTGTCTATAGTGTTTGGGAATCAGCTCTAAAGCCTGGATGTTTCTCAGCTCTGATCCTGGAATGCCTCAGCTTCACTCTACAGGAAAGTTCTCTGCAGACTTTTAAAGCACACCTGCTTGAAAACTGTCCAGTACCAACTGAATAAGAACTTTCTATGTAGTGAAATTTGAGAAGTACAGCCATGTAATATAAAACAAATATTTTGCCTGTGATGTGTAGTTTAACTATCAATCACAAACCAGTGAGAACAAAAATAAATTAAAGAAAATATGGATCCCTATGTGGATTAGACTTATAAAGAATGGTTTGTGAAGGATATTGATGCCATAGGCAGGGATCTTGTTCTTTTTTTAAGTATTTTTTTCTTTTCTTCTTTTTTCTTTATTAAGAAATTTTTTCTTCATTCTACATACCAACCACATATTCTCCTCTCCTTCCTCCTCCCTCTCCCCCCCAGCTTTCCCTCCCCCAACCTACCTCCCATACCCTCCTCCGAAAAGGCAAGGCCTCCCATGGGGAATCAGCAGAGCCTGATACATTCAGTACAGGCAGGTCCAAGACCCTCCCCCTGTATCAAGGCTATGCAAGGTGTCCTACCATAGGCAATGGGCTCCAAAAAGCCAGCTCGTGCCCCAGAGACTGATCCTGATCCCACTGCCAGGGAGTCCCTCAAGTAGACCAAACTATGCACTTGTCTCATTTATGCAGAAGGCCCACTCCAGTACCATGGAGGCTCCACAGTTGTTGGTTCAAAGTTTATGAGTTCCTACCAGCTTGGTTTGATTGTCTCTGTAGGTTTCCTCATCATGATCTTGATGCCCCTCACTCATAGACTCCTTCTTCCCTCTCTTCAGTTGGACTCCTGGAGCTTGGCCTGGTGCTTGGCTGTGGATCTCTGCATCTGCTTCCATCAGTTACTGGATGAAGGCTCTATGATGACAGGGTATTCACCATTCTGATTACTGGGTAAGCCAGCTCAGGCTCCATCTCCACTATTGCTAGTATTCTAATCTGGACAAACATGGTATGTACTCACTCATAAGTGGATACTAGATGTAAAGCAAAGGATAATCAGACTACAACCCACAGCTCCAGAGAAGCTAGCTAACAAGGGATCTTATTCTTAAGGATCATAATGAAAGTGAAGAAACAAGGTGTGTGTGATGGACAACAGTCATTTCCTACCATCCTATGAATTCACTTGTTGAAATAACAATTTGCAGTGGTCTGACCAAGGCTTGCTCTGAGGAGGAAAATGTGACTGGATTATTTAGTAATTAGGTCACTTTATGAAGAGATCAGTAGGCAAGTATTGAGGCTTAGTCCAAGTGAGTTTCAAATGCATAAAATATCATTTTTACTGAAGCAATGTCTTAAACTATACAATGTGTTATGTGCCAATATAGATGATGAAAAACTTCAAGCCACAAAGTCTGCCATTTTGACAGAATTTAATGTTTTAAATAAATAATATGGCAAAATTAATTTATTGCAATTTATAATTGTCATTATTTTTTTGGTGATTAAAGATAAATAATCCATGCATAAAATGTTAATAATTACTACTACTTCATGCAATTCAGAATTTGCTTCTTTTCTTCTTTGCATTTGGGTCCAGTGAATAAAATCCACAGATACAGAGTGGCTGGGTGCCATGGTTCCAGCACCAGACCAACGTATTTGAATCTTGAATCTTCTGTTTCCCTTTTGACCTTTGGTAGGAAACTTAACTTCCCTTCATTTTGTTGTCTTTCATATATAAAAATAAGATAACAAAGCAAGTTTCTTTAAAACTTATTGACGGTCATATATAAAGCCAGATAAATGTGAAACTAAAACAGCACTTTAGCACTTTGTATGATGTAGTCTCAATAGTGTACACTATCATCACTGATTATCTTAGAAATCTTACATTTTGGTAAATAGTACTAGTATTGATGAACAGCACCAACTAATACTTTCATGCATACCCACAGAAAAAAATTTAAGATTGCTTGAATTAAATATTATTTCTTAACCATAAAGGCCTTTAGTTTCTATGTTCTGCTGAAATGTTAACCATGCTATGAGCTTTGACACACTAATCGTTTCTCATATGCCTGACATTCTCACCTGTACAATGGGATAGTTACTATCTAAAAGGACTTTTGGGAAGATTGTATTTATATCACATATTTAACATGATGCCTGGCACAAATTCAATGCTGTATGTTAGCTGTGGTTTTATGGTTGTCGTTATTTTTATGATTGTGTTCCATGCATTATCTTGCACTCAGATATCCCCATTGTTCCTCAGCTCCCCGAGGGGTCCTTCAGTGGAGCCCCTCCACCCATGTTAATTTCCCTGGTTGCTTGTGAGCTTAAGGCAGCAGAAAATGACTACCAGCTTGTTAATAGCATTTTGACTGAAACTCATTTTTATAGAATGTCCTGGGAATTTACATTTTAAGCCTTTCATCACTAATCCTGCTGAAGGATATTCTCTAAGTGTAGGTAATGAAGAGCCCAAAGTCATCCTCACTGCCTTCAAGTGGTGTGGGTCGGAGCAGATTGCCCCTGGAGGGGCATACTTTGCTAGAGTTTTGTCTCAATCCACATCTGAGGTCAGTCCAAGGGAGAGGTGGGTCTGTCCTTAAGTACTGAGAACAGGTTTCAGCTCTCCAACACTTTGGCACAATGGGTGAAACTGAACTTAAGCGGCCCTACTGAGTATGGGAGGGCAGCGCTAATGATATTATTCCTCTGTCTTAGGAAAATAGGAGTATGGCTATGCTCATTCCTGCTCTGTCCAGGACACGGATTTTCAGAAATTGCACCATCAGAATATGCTTTTTGAGACTGAGCGAACAAATTAAAACTCCTTAGCATTTTAGTATCAAGGATCTTCTGATAACACCAAATGATAAACTGTGCCATTCCGTTCTCAAAACAATCAACTTCGGCAGATTTTTACAGTCATTTGAATCTAACCCGTATTGTTAAACATGGAAACAGTGATGCTCTGTGCAGCTATACCTGCCTTTGGGAACAGGCCCTCTCATCTAAGGGAAAAGAACAAAAAGCACAGATACAGTATTTTAAAAACAGCACCCCAAGGATTCTTAAAAAACAGAAAATTGGAATAACTTTGTACAGGTGGCATTATTTCATTTTTAGAATTTTAAAAAAGCTTCTTTCATTAAAAATTATCCCCAAACTGCATTCCCTATGAAAAGAAATTACTCTACTCATTTTTATTAGTTTAGCTTTAATGTCAGTATTCAGGTTTATAAGTGCAGTATTAGAAAAAACAATGGATTAATAATAGATGTCATATGATGCTTTTATATCTCATATTATGTTTGATTCCTCGTTGCTTTTCTTGGTTGCTTTAATTCCTAATCACTCTCTCCCAAACAGTGAGCATCTGCCAATTTCATTATATGGGAACTTAATAATACTTAATTAAAATACAAAGCTCTAGTTGCTATCTACCATTTAATTGAATGTGATTTAAATAAAACAATAATGGAGAGTATCAGATAGTTCATATATATTTCTGTTTGAAAAGGATAATATCCTGACTCTTTCTTCTTAGCAGCCATGGTCTTACAATTTTATGCATTTTGTGAAAAGGAACTTTACATAATATTACTTGGTTTTCTCTCTAGCACTTAACTCTTCATCTCATTGTAGCCATTTTATCATCTTTTCTTTTAGACATTTAAAGCAGTGCTATATAGTTTTTGTATCTAAAATTTTATCCTTATTTTTCTGTTTGCCAAAGTTTCAAATGATGCATAAGTTAACATTTATTTTTACCAATGATTCTTAAACTACTTCTGTGAGGTATGGTATATATATAAAAAGCAGTACACGAGCCAGTGAGATGCTCAGTGGGACAGTGTGATGCTCAGTGGGTCAGTGAGATACTCAGTGGGCCAGTGAGATGCTCAGTGGGCCAGTGAGACACTCAGTGGACCAGTGTGATGCTCAGTGGGTCAGTGAGATGCTCAGTGGGCCAGTGAGAGGCTCAGTGGGCCAGTGAGATTCTCAGTGGACTAGTGTGATGCTCAGTGGGTCAGTGAGATGCTCAATGTGAAAAGTTGCTTGCTACCAAGCTCGATGACCTGAGCTCAATACCGGGGACCCACATGGTGGAAGAAGAAAATTGTCTTCCCAGCAGTTGTCCTCTGACCTCTACAACATGCTGTCACACACACACACACACACACACACACACACACACACACACACACACCACAAGTAAATGTAATAAAAATTTAAAGTTATATGTATTTTATGTATACAACTTGATAAGTTTGTATATGTCTATATCCACGAAACCATCACCATGATTCATGCCATAAAAGTATATCCACTCTCTGTGTTTCTTGCTGCTTTCTTAATTATGATTGTTGCATAATAAGGACACTTAACAAAAGTTCTAACTACTTAGTCAATGTTTGACTTTATAATACAGCATTTTTTCATTTGTATTTATTAAGAAATTTTCTACTCACTTCACATATCACCCACAGATGCCCCTTCTTCCCTCCTCCCACCCCCCAGCCCTCTCTTCCAAGCCACCCACATCCCCACATCCCCCAAATCGAGGTCTCCCATGGGGATTCAGCAGAGCCCAGCACAGTGAGCCTAGGCAGGTCCAAGCCCCTTCTTACTGCATGGGACTGGACTAGGCCCTCTGGATAATATGGCATTTTTAAGTGTAGTTTTTAACTATAGGTTCTAGCTACCCAGCCCCAGCTCTAAGAAGCATCTGTCTAGAGCAGGTGAAACCTTGCCACCTTTGACTGATATTATCCCAATACTGCATCCTCTCAATTCCTGTCAACCACCATTTTACTGTCTGATTCTGAGTTTGAGTATTTTGGATTCCTCATTTGTACCAGTGACTTTATTGCCATGATAAACACCAAGCTCAAAAGCAACTTGGAGAAGAAAGGGTGTTAAAGCTTCCTCTTCTAGGTCACAGTCAACCATTTGGGGAAGTCTGGTCAGGACCTCTAGCAGGAACTGAAGCAGAAACCAAGGAAGATTACTGCTTACTGGCTTGTTCAGTTGCTTTCCTATATAGCTCAGGCCTTCTTGCCTAGGGATGGTACCTCCCATTGTGGGGTGAATCACCCCACATTAATCATCAATTCAGACATTCCCTATTGTCCATAGACCAATCTGATGGAGGCAATTAATTCTTCAGCTAAGTCCATCCTTCCAAGGTTATTCTGGTTTATGTCTGTTGATACCAGAATTGGGGTATATAGTCAATGGATACTAAAAACTATCAAGTATACCATGTAAGTGATATCTTGTGTTTATTGATGCTTTTGTGTCTGCTATATTTTATTTTGAGTTAAGTCCTCCAGGTCCATTTATGTTATTGACATTCACATGATTTCTGTTTTTTTTTTTTAATAAAAAAAATACTCTGTTGAACATATAGACCAAATTTTTAAAGATTTGTTTATTTTTATGTTATGTATATTATTGTTTTGTCTGCATGTATGTCTGTGCACTATGGGCATATGTTGGTTGTGAGGTTATCATATCTCGAAGAACTAGAGTTACAGACTTTGTTAGCTTCTATATGGGGTCCTAGGAATCAAACAAACCTAGGCCCTCTGGAACAGCAACTGTTGGGCATACTAAGAGCTGCCAAAAGTCCTTTACCCACATTCCGGAATCAGGTTCCTCAGAGCTCTTCCATCCCCTTCCTCATCCTTCCTTCAATGACTCAGAGCAGCTGCCTTGCCATCATTAACTAATGCGACACATTTCCACCATAGCTGTATTTTTCTAATGAGCATGTTCTATACCCCTGTAAAGCCCACCACCCCTGCCTGGCCTGTTGCTGTCTCCATCGTGGCTCAGAGGCAGCCATTTTTCTTGGTTCCTCCTGCCCATGCCCCAATAAATCTCTTGTGTGAGGTTTGTTGAGAGGTGTGAATTCTGTGATATTCCTAGGCTGCTGATTGTGGAGATACTCTTTCTTGGCAAAACCCTTTCAGTAACATGTCTTCTTAATTGCTGATATACATCCCTTCCCTAATATATATCCTATTATCACTATTCAGTCATGTCTCTAAAAATATGCAATTATTTCCTAACTGTGTTTATATGGTATATATTATGTGTGGTGTATTATGTTTGGTATATATCCATGAATGTGTGGGTGTATATGACTCTTCCTGCATCAAGCTACAAGTATTCTGGTCTCTGAAAAATAGTGTAAATTTCTCTTTCCCCAGTAACAATTAAGTTCAGACCTTCTACTTAAGTCTCTTCCCAACACATACAGGAATAAAGAATGCAAAGATCAATCAAGTCTGAACTGCATTTGGGTGCATAAAGAGTAAGACAAAATTATGTACTCTAGTAAACATTTAGAGAAAATTCCCTATTTACCATCTTATGCTTATGTATAACTGGGCATGCATATAATTAAATGAGATATATTATGGAATAGGACATACATAGTAGGAAAAGTGAATATATGACATAATCTACAGACAAATTTCTAAGCAGTCTTATTAAATAAGAAACACAGAGCCAAATACAGGGGTGAAAGTCACAGAGATCGGAGAAATAGGAATAGCCACCAGCTAACCTTAGCTTACCACACTGCCATAGCTTCCCAGGAGAACCAGCTTCTTCCTGACTAACCTGCTCCTTTATTGCCTTGTTGTTCTGCCTTCTCATTGACTCTTAGCCCAGCGACCTCACTTCCTCATCACTGCCTGTCTGTACAAACCTCCAGGTCTCTATGGTTAGTATTGGGATTAAAGGCATGTGTGTCACCATGCTTGGCTGTGTCCTTGAACACACAGAGACTCTGACTGCCATATGACTGGATTAAGGGTGTATGCTACCACTGCCTGACTTTTGTTTATGGATGGCTATCTATGTCCTCTGATCTCCATGCAAACTTTATTATTAACATAAAAATAAAATATCACCACAATAATCTATAAATAAAAACATGGAAAGCCACCTGAATTACATCCTTAGGTAACCATCTTCTCTTTCCTTCAGACTTCATAAAAACCAAACAAAGATGTAGCTTGGGGCCCTTGAGTGCTCTCTCATGTGGTCTGCTCTCTACCTGACAGTGCATCTTTCTCTAATCAGTATGACTTTGCTCCAGATATTAGCTTGTTTCTGTTTGAAATTTGTGTGAACCTTTAGTTTCAACTTTTTCAATAAGGGTCAAGAACCCCAAATCACTCCACCCAGTCCTCATGTTCCAGTATCACAATAACATTGTCTTTAAATTATAACAAATTGTCTCTTTAATTTCCATTTTTTCTCTTCTTATTTTACCTATCATGTTTATTGGTTCAGATTGTATATAATTCAGTCCTCTCACTATGTCTAAAAGGAATCTTCCTATTTCCCCCTCATCAAGCATGGTATTTGCTATAGGCTTTGACATCTATCTTTACAGACAAGAAAATACATCTACAGGTTTACTACAGTGAATAGAGGATGTGGTAGTTTAAGCGTAATTGGCCCCCATACTCTCACAGGGAGTGGCACTATTAGGAGGCATGGCTTTGTTGGGGGTAGGTATAGCTTCCTTGGAGGAAGTGTGTCACTGTTGGAGGCAGGCTTTGAGGTTCCCTATGCTCAGGATATCGTCCAGTGTCTCAGGCAACTTCCTATTGCATGCAAGATGTTGGACTCTCAATTACTATTTCAGGGCCATGTCTGCCTGCACACTGCCATGCTCTCCGTCATGATGATAATGGACTGAACCTCTGAAACTGTGAATGAGCCACCCCAATTATATGTTTTCTTTGTAGGGGTGGCTGTGGTCATGGTGTCTATTCACAGCAAATAAAAATAACTAAGACAGAGGATAACTGACTAATGACCCCAACTACAACCTACACTCTTAAATGTTTGCTGTGTTTGCTTTGCACTAGGTTGCTCCCAGCCTGCACCTGAGCATGGCAGGCTACAAAGTTAGGCCCATGCCTAGGGCCTAGGTCACATGGAACTTCATTGACAGATGGCTCTGGCTTGATTACTCTCTGACATCCTCTGCTAAATTTTTCTACAGCTATGTAAAAACCTAGGCAGCTTCCACATGGCATCCTCACCATCTATCCTTCAAGCAGAATTGCAGTTGCCTCCTGGTCTGACACTTCTTTGAACCCCCTGCCTTCTTTTCGGGCAGACACTTAATGAAATACTTCTGCATTCTCCTGTGCTGGCATGTTTTCTTCTCTGAGAAGCTCCATTAACATAACTTTTATCTCCTGAAGAGAAAAATCCTTTCATTCCTACCTCTGTAGGAGGTTTGAATGCTTACTTCCTTCTTGTAGGTAGCTCTGTGTTTTGGCTCATGTCATCATCACATCTCTTTGGAGGAGGAAGATGTCAAGCAAGGCTTTCTTTGATTCTCCCCACACTTTATTTGCCCTCGCTGAGATACTCACATTTCTCCCTATTTTCATAATTGCTTTCCCTTTTAAAATTGGAGAACTTAATTAGTGCTGATGGGTTATCCATGGTTTTCTCTCCACCTTCTCTCCATCAAGGAAGAATCGTGAGACAACTTTGCTCGATTTTCCTGGGTTTCTAGTCTTGCACATTAATCGCAAGTTCTTTCTCCCAGACCCTCCCCTTTGCCCTTGCTGTCTGCTTCCTCCTAACTATAGTTTGCCAACACAAACTTTCAAGAGGATACAAACTCATTGTTCTGTCACATAATTTCTGTCTTAAGCAGTAGCCCTGTATTGAAATCTTTCTCTCCATCTCTGAAGCACACATGTCACAGTTTGTTTGTGTGACTC
Source organism: Peromyscus leucopus (assembly GCF_004664715.2). Lineage (NCBI taxonomy): Eukaryota > Metazoa > Chordata > Mammalia > Rodentia > Cricetidae > Peromyscus > Peromyscus leucopus. Next base: position 11,065,186 of record NC_051065.1, read on the forward strand.
AATGATATTATGAATGCATTTTTCCTACTCTTTTATTACTTTCCTTGAGTTTCACTGAAAGTTTTGTAATCTTTTCCTCCAAAGTTATTTCAGTACCATTTTAACATGAAATAAAAATGAAACTATATTGACTGAAGTGAAGGATAAGCTTTGAAATAGACATTCAGTTCTCATAGGAGGAAATTCTAACTTGTCATATCAGAAATACCATCCTAGTTAGAAACTTTAATTTTAAAAAATGTTGTGAATGACACTGGTTGATTACAAAGGTAGAAATTTAAAAATGCAATTATTAATAAACATAGTTACAAAAATGTGTTTTCCAAATATTACATCTTAATGTGTTAGAGAAATGATCTAAAATGGTCAACAGCTTACTGCAGTCTATACTTAAATAATTACATGAAAGATTGAGTCAAATTCAGGACTAGGAAATAGAACCTCAAATAATGTTTGATGGTCAAAATTATTAAGGCTGGATGCCAAAGGTTGTATATCTGTTAGCTCAGATCAACTGGCTAGGCTCTGGCGCTCAAACTGGATCAAAAAGAGAGAGTAAATTCTCATCTTAGACTGTATATAGTTTACATGATACAGAAAGAACATGGAATTCGTGATAAATTCATTAAGGTCAACTGATGTACTCTCCTACACCAACGTCAACTGGGTAATGGGATTATCAGGCTTGGAAATTATTGAGAAGAGATCCCTCCATCATTGGCAGTCTTGGACCTTACCTCCAATTTTCCTGGTAACACTAGAAAGGAAAACAGCACAACTGTCTCCAAAGATTATTTAAAATACAACATGAAAAGGTGAAGGTATCATGGCTTGTTCCATCTATTAAGAGAAAAGCAGCTTCCTCCTGGTCAAAAGAACTCAGAACCTGAGTTCTTCCTCTAGCCATGGGTGAAGACATGATATTCTGAAATGCTCCAAAGACTAAAACATTACATGCTACATTTACAGTCTCCTTTTTTAAGAGTTGGTACAGCTGGGCCTATCAATTACCTGGTCAGTAGTCCACTCCTTGGGAAAATTCATTCTCCTGAAGATATGCTAATGGGATAGTAGAAATAATTATCCACTAGCGATATGATATTCTAATTCCTCCCAGAATCCCTGCCCCCAGTGTAGTTTCTTACAGAGCTTCCACTAGGAAGATTGCTAAACTTGCCTCTTTTATTTCTGAGCTTCAATTCACAACATGTAATTTTTGCTTTTTATTCTTTCTGATGTTTTGCAGACAATGTCCAAGAGCATAGACATGCTTTCTCTGACATTCTGGGTTTTCTACCTCATTTTTCCCCGGAAATTCTCCTCCCCTTCTGTTATATAGCTGCTTGCTGACCTCTATTGTTGAACATGGCTGCTTTCTTGAACCTTAATTCAAAAGGCATAGCTTTGTTGCTTTTCTCCATCTTCCTCCATAGCTACAGAGATGTATAACTTTCTTATTCTTTTGTTTTACATTTCAAATTCTAATACAATTGTCCTTAAGCTCTCTTCTGAGTCCATTTCTAAATTCTTTTAATAATGAGGCTAAGAAATGAAAGGGGAATTACAATCTCCCTTATAATAGTAGACATATTTACGATATGATAACAATGTTTACTTAAGAGATGGTAAGCATATGAAATGAGAATTATTGATTGGTAAAAATACAAGGAGCATCAAAATCAGGTTGATGTGAAAATATAGTACTCAATAAAGATATTGGAACTGGACACAAGGTTTGTACTATGGGATTATTTCAGGCCCTGTGCTACAGACAGCAATCCTTGGCATATTAATCTTAAAATAACCTAATGCCAGAAAACATGATTGAAAAAATTTGGTCTCACTTTTTAATACTATAGTTAGATTATATTATACAAAGGAAATCTGAATTTTAAGGAAGCTGATTTTGTAATTAAAACATCAATGAATGTTTTTTAAAGAGTTTGTTAATTAGAAAAAAAGTAGAACATTGAAGACAAAATTTATTAATGAACAAAAGATAAAAAAGGAAAAGAAAAGTGTTAATAATCTAAAAGAACAAATGATAAGGAAGTTAAATTGATATTCCAGGAGGAATGAAGAAAGACATAGGAACTGACAAAAGAATGGCTGAGAGTTTCTCAAAAATGAATGAAAAATAGAAACCATCTTATTAAAAAATGAATACTGAATTTAACATTTGGAAAATTAAAACGTGTCTAATTACATACATGTACACATATGCACTGTAGTGATTATATTTGTTGGTTTTTACTATTATAAATATGCAACTGCTAAACATTTTCTATATGTCTAGTTCTATACCACTATGCTCTTATAATAAAAAGATAAAAAAGTCTCACTCAGTAGAGGTGAAGTACTTCTTTAGAAGGAACACAGAAACAAATGCACAGCTAAGTAGAAGACCTAGGTAATAGGTTTAGCATAAAACAAGAAAGGGGAAAAAAAACAACTTTAACTCAAAAAGCCAAGGAGACTTTAACATGACACAGACCTTAAGCTCAATATTACAGAAAGACAAAGAACTAACTTAATAGAGGTTATTGCTTCCTCAGAATGAGTGAAGTAATTCCAGGCAGGCGTATACATATATAATCATCAAAGAATCACATTGTCTTCCTGGACCTGCAGCTAGACTAGAAAGCATTGAGCTGGATGCAGTAATGAAAGTGAGGCACAGCCCAACTCTCTGTCTGGGGTTCAACTGAAAGGAATTCAGTCAGAACATGTCTGCTCAAGTATGGTGGGTGAACTGAAGCCAGGCTGCATTCTGAGACTGATTCTCAATGAGAATGGGAAAAAGTGAGCATAGCGTTTGGAAACTTTTAGAACGTGTTGGTGTTGCCAGGGAGGAAGCCCAAAAGTATGACCTTGTACTCCATAAAACAGTACTCTGAAAGAATTGGGAAGCTAACAGACAAAAACTTAAAAATAACAACAGCAAAACGGGTTCTTCTCCTTAAAGGCTTTGAGAGCGTTTCTGGAAAATTCTACTTCATGAAAGAATTTTACAATAAAGTTACAACCACAGAAGCATATGTGTGGAAAAATGGACTTAGAATATTAAGGGGACTCACTTAAGTTTAAATGATAAAATTTCTTTAACAAATAATGATATCAAACATTTATGTTTTATTACAAATTAAAATTATTCTACATTCTGCAGGAAAATTTAAAACTAGAATAGTTTTGCATAAAGCAATTTGAAGCATAAATGCTAGCCATACTGAGAAAAGTATGATGGAGCTATTTTCAAGAAAATATATAAAATATGTTCTCTAGTCCACCCCACCTTCCATAGATCCATGCATGTTAGAAGAAAAATACACTTTTAAAAATCATAATGTATTTTGAAATGAAGAGAACAGACTACATAACTGTCAATCTTAAATTTTTAAAAGCAGGCTATATCACGTTAGAGAAGAAAAACCTGTGACAGACAACACTACCGGAAAACTGGGAGAGGCAGCAAACATGCTCATGCCTGGAAAGGAAGACATAGAGTGGATACGTGACCTGGTCCCTTGTCATAGGCACAGTAGTCAGAAACCTCTTGTCCATCCTTAAGGTAGCACCACCAGTGGACTGTGTTGATATCCTCCCTGTGGTGACAGCTGAAGTGTGACCTTGAACCAGGGAATGAAAATCTTCTAGATAGACAGTCTTTCTTTCAGAGAAGTATTATGAGGTATTTAGAACATCTATTGACCACAAGCCTTGCTAGAGCTGACAGGTATATCCAGAGCAACTCTCACTAAAAATATGTGGAAACATCAGCTCTCCATCTACCCTGTGTGGACTGTGAGGACAAGGCGCACCAATGCATCTCAATTCCAATCACTATCCATAAAGTCCATTGATAAAATCAACACAACAGAACCAATAAGTGGTGATGAATTTTAAAATAATGCTTCAAAACAACCACAGTTAATAAATATAACTTATAGAAGACTTTAAAATAAGTTTAATTAGAACTCAGAGAGAAGTGAAAGAATGAGCAAAGGTCACTGAAATACACAATTTAATTATTGGCACACAAAAATGTTCAGTTAATTGCATGAACAGCAGAATGGATTTTACTGAGGGAAAATTCATTTATTAATTGAATGAGGCAAGAGGTGATCCCAGAGAGCAACATAAAAATGCAATAACAAATACACAACATTCAAGAAAAATTTTATTCATAATGGCTTCAGGATTCCCGAAATCATTTCAGCAGGAGTGTCAGAGGAAGAATAGACATGGTAAAAAAGCTATGAGAATTTTCTAACACAGAAGAAGGATAGGTATTTTGAAATTAAGTATTCAGTAAAAATACCTGGTTAGGTATTTATTACTTGTATATATTGTATATAGTTATTGTACTTTTGTATATAGTTTTTCTTTTGTTAGTTATAACCTTTTGCTTTTTTTTATTAAAATAGAAAAGGGGAAATGTGGTGGTATTCTAATTGTACTGAAATGTGATTTTGATTGTATGTTAATAAATAAAGTCGCCCGGGGGTCAGAGCTATTAGAGCCATAGACAGAGTGTGGCAGTGGTGGCACACGTCTTTAATCCCATAGATCTCTGTGTGTTTAGGGATACAGCCAGCATTGGAGACATATGCCTTTAAGACCTAGGGGGCTGTACATTCAGACAGTGATGAAGCAGTCACGTGTTTGGGTTTACAACCAATGAGAAGGCAGAACAATAATACTATAAAAAAGACGTACAGACAGGAAGTAGCCCTCTTTCGGGAAGCTGGGACACCGCAGGCGGAAGGGTGAGATTTTAGCTCTGAGCTCTGACCTCTCGGCTTTCTCTTTTACATTGTTTCTGTGTTTCTTATTTAATAAGACGGTTAGTTACATCTACAAAAATAAAGCACAGAAAAGCAAATACTAGAAAGTTAGAATAACAGAAAATAATATAAAAAGAAGTAAAAACTTAGTCTGGATTTTCTACCATGTGAAAGATAAGAAAAACACATATTAATCACAAGTGTGTAAAAATAAGATTCCAAGAAGACTTATTAGCAGCACAGCACACAAAGATGGCAGGATGGGAGGTAGGCAAAACTTCAATTACTATAATAAAAGCAGCCAAGTGACTATCTAATTAGGATTGAAATGCAGATATTTTCAGATACACAAAGCCTTAGCACTCTCAATTTTTCTAAAAGATTGCTCTAGCAAATAAAATTCATGTGCAGAGACTGGGGTGTGGGTCCAATTAGCATTGGTAAACAAAAGAATAAATGAAATGAATATTTATACGTAATGATTAATATTAGTTTGACAAATAACACAAGAATGTGTGTTGTTGGCATGTACGAAGTCATGTCAAGGACTGTGAGGCCTCAGAAATATAGGAATGTAAAAGCCTTCCTCTGGTCCAAGAATGGATAGTACAATGATTGATACTTAGCTAAAATCAGCATATGCAGAAATCAGAATGTGTAGAGATAACCATGTGTAGAGGAAAATCTAGTAGTTTTTTTTTTTTTAATCAATGATCTATTATCAATCAATGCATGAAGGAACAAAATATAAAATAAATGATCCTGAGAAAATTGTTAAACTACATGGAGTGGTACACACAAGTAAATCTCCAGTAAATATTTTTAAAATACCATAAATTCCTGGATATTAATTTAAGAAACTGTTGAAATGTTTTTGACATGTTGGGAATTTTATAAAACCTTATATACAAGCAAAGCACTCCACCTATGTACCTCAATTTATTCTACAATGAATACCATTATAATAATGGTAGTAATGTTGATGTTTATATGGTTTTGCAAAGCAACATGCAGTGTACTGAAATTTTTTATGTGGTGGTGTCAGGTATATGAAAACTAAATTATCTCTCAATTTCAAAAATATTTTCCATAACAACTATTATAAATGAATACCCTGAAAGTTTTCATTTATAATAGTTGTTATGGAAAAGTAAATATCCTCTGAACATATCTTGACTTTGCTTTGCATATGTTTGTAATAGGGAAAAAATTCTTTGTTCCTGTCACAATGTTTTCTGTTTGTCTGATTCTTAATTAAAATGTATTTTGATTCATAAGGGCCAAATTTTCTTCTTTCCATGAACTGATCTATTAGTCCAATTTACCCAAGGTAATTTTCTGAAATGAATAAAGCATTACTTTTAATGCTAATAATTATGTTATGTGCAATTTTTCTTTACATTTTTACAAATACAAAGTGCTGAAGTTATTTAGTCCTGTTTTGGAAACAAATCACATTTAAGAGAGAGGAAAAAAATGCTACATTCAGGAACTGATATGCAATAAGAAATTCATTCTACAAGTGGAGTTAGAACTTTTGAAAGACCTTTATCTACGTCATAGAACACACTTGATGTGCCTTACAAACCAGTATGTAAACTCACCCTCACTGTGCATGCATATAAAACCATCTTTTGATAACACTAACACTGTAATTTCCATTCAGATGATGAGGTTGTAATAAAAACAGTTTATTATGATATATTTGTATATGATCCCATGTGAGATTTTTTTTAAATTAGTGTTTATTTTTCTCAATGATATTCATTTTTCAGGATCTAGTAAACCCAAGAACTTTAAAAGTATGTTTCAGCTGGAAGGGCCATCATTAAGGCATTAATGCCTGCAGGTGCTGCTGTATGGAGTCCTCAGGACTATGTTAATACTTGGATATATTTATAATGCTGGTTCTATTTTATTCATATTCTTACTTTGGCTTTATAATGAGATATCATTTCAAAGTATTCAGCTTTACTTCAAGACCTCAACAATGAGTCAGCACAGCATTAACCCCAGTAGAATCCCTGTTCTGAACCTGCTACCAATTTGTTAAATCTGTGGGGTACTTGAAGTTGGTCAAATCAGCTTTCTGAATAAATAGTATAGCCTTGCCTGTGATGGAGTCTACAAAAACAATTTGTTAAATTACTGTATTTTTAAGCTAAAATAGATTAGGGGCCATCTTATTTAATGCTCCTAATTTTTTAATTAATTAATTTATTTTATATCCTGACTGTGGTTTCCCCTCCTTGCCTCCAGGCCAGTCCCTCCCCTCACAACTCCTTTATCCCCACCTCAATCCACTTCTCAGTTTCTATTCTGAAAAGGCCAGGCCCCCATGGACATCAACAAAATGTTAATGCCTCTGTTTTTACAGCTAACTAACATGTATAAGTTATTCGACATGGTCAGAGGAAGTCGTGAAGTGTAGAGTTCAGATGGACTTGGCATGTTCTGGACCTTATAAATGTTCTCATTTTCGATAGAGAATCATGTAACTTATTAGAAAACCTTTACAAGCCTAACATAGAGATATGAGCATCCAAAAATCTGTTAAATTGTGAAATGCAACTTAAGTTCACAGTAAGAGGAACGTGTTTGTTTGCATCATGTATACATTAATACCAGTGAGAACTCAATATTGGGATCAAATTACAGTATGCTGTCAAATGTTTAATGATTACTCAGTGGCTAATTAAATCTAAGAAAGTTGCCCTTGTACGTGAGTGATTGTAATTTCTTATTTGGTACAATATAATGATTTGGTATAAATAGGATAACACTGAGGAGCATGAGTTAGGCTAAGAGTGGTAGCGAGAAATTAGGTTTTGTGCAACCAAATAAATCATTTAGTATCCACTTGGGCTTTTGTAGAAAAAAGAAAGGAAAAGAGATGCTACAGTTGGTATCATGTGATGTAGAGGTATGTATTCAAGGGATTTATACGATCCATATCTTTATCAGATCTTTGTAAATGTTGTGGGCAAGTACAAGAAAAGAATGAATTGCTGGATCAGCTAAACTACACTCTGGCTCCAAAGTGGATGATTTCACTGGAGGACACTTACGGGCAAATACTGAAAAGTGGGTGAGACACCATGCTTGGAAATCTCTCGAGGTTGACAGAACAACTGAGCTCAACCCCTCTGAGCACTCTTTACATGATGCTGTGCCACCATTTAACCTCCCCAGGCATCAGTTTTCTTGTCTGCAAGAGAGATTAAGAATGTGATATAAATATAATCTAGAAAAAAATCTACCTCCTCCAATATTGTACTGAAGCTTTCTTAATATTCTCTTTCCCAGCAAGTCAGCCACTCTATTAGTATTCCATTTAGTCGGTAAATTCTTCCCAGCATGAGTTCTGGAAAAGAACTGGTCTTGTTAATCAGCCCATACACATAGTACCAGGACAGTAAGTACCAGACAGGCTTCTAAGTTTTCTTCTCATGTGTATACTTTACTTTTAAATTCAATCTAAGTTTTAGACAAATGTTAACCATTCATATTAAAGTAATACTATTCTCTAAGAATTTAGGCAAGGAAACTTCTCTTTAAAACTATCCAAAGATCAATACATTTACATCATAGGGAAGCTTCACAGGAATTTTCTGGGATTGTCACTTGTAAAAATTCCTGAAATATCACTATGAGTCGAAATGGTTGAAAAATGTGTGTGTGTGTGTGTGTGTGTGTGTGTGTGTGTGTGTGTGTGTGACATGAAACACTTGAAACATGAAGGTAAAATCCTTTCTGAGATTTAAAATACCTGTTATTCAGCCAGGTGGTGGTGGTGCATGCCTTTAATCCCAGCACTGGGGAGGCAGAGGCAGGCTGATCTCTGAGTTCGAGGCCAGCCTGGGCTACCAAGTGAGTTCCAGGAAAGGCACAAAGCTACACAGAGAAACCCTGTCTTGAAAAACCAGAAAAAAAAAATACCTGTTATTCTCCATCAATGGGATCATCACCATAGAGCCGTGGTTCTCAACCTGTGGGTTATGACACCTTTTAAGGCAAATATCAGATACTTATGATTCTGAACAGGAGCAAAACTACAGTTATGAAGTAGCAATGAAATAATTTTAGGACTAGGGGTCACCACAACATGAGGAACTGTATTAAAGAGTCACAGCATTAGGAACGCTGAGAACCACTGCCATAGAGGATGTTTGTAAATTGTAATTAATTTGTCATCAATGATGCTAGAATAAAACCCAAATCATAAAAACAGAGAGAAGCAATGAAAGCCTACCATGCAAAACAAGGTTGAAAGGAGACACTGGACTAGACCAGAGCAGGAACACAGGACATGTCTGATGAAGACTATCATCATTCCTTTTCATAGAAAAACCAGTCCATATGTGTGTGTTTTCATACATTATTTATATAGATATAAATTACTAATAACAGCATTTAGTTTACTTTATCGTAAAGTAAAATCTCCATAGCTCATTGTGTATGAAATGCAAATGGACAGACCCTTTTCAGATGTACAAATGAATACTTTCCTAACATTCCCTTTTATAAGAAACCAGTTGCTCTACTGAAATTTCCCCTTGAGTACTTTCTGAGAATCACAAGCATAGGGTACTACCTGGATTATGTTCAGTATAAATTATTTTCTGAATAGTTTTGTTGAACTTTGTTGCAACTTATTTTTGTTTTGACTGATGCACACACACACAAAATACTGAAATCACAAAGTTAAAACTATAGATTATGGAGCATTTTCTTAAACATCTTCTGTGGTTGCAAAAATGTAATTAATAAAGCCAAGGTAATAAGAAAAATTAGTAATCCAAGTGGGAGTACTGAATTTTTTTTCTAAAAGTTTCCAGTTGCAATACTTTAATTGACAACATGTCCTACTAACAGTCAAGAATTTTTACTTTATTGAATAGTGTGAACACTTGCTCAGTAGTGTGGTGTTGTTCAAAAATTAGAGGGAGTTTCCCAATGGCAAAGGCAAAGGATTACCTTGTCTGTCCCTTGTTGATCTGTGTTTGTCAGTCCAGTGTTTGCCTTTACCATACCTTCTGCATAATCCAGAAAAGGGGGGAGGGATTCTGTTGCCATTGTTCCTTGAAAAAACATTGTTTCTAGGAATGCCCTGTTTATAGTCCCTTTTTAGGTGACCTTGTTTACCACATTTGAAATATCTGACATTACTATTTTCTTCAAACCTCTGGAAATCACCTCTCTTATCCAAGTATCATCATGGTCATGAGATTCAATATTCATTGTATCTTGGATCCATTCCTCCAAGGGTGTTAATATTGCCTTTAATAGCCTAATTACTCTTTTGCATTGTGCATTAGCATTTTCAAAATCCAGAGATTCATTATTATCTGTCTAGCTTCTGAATTTGGTATTATTCTGTTTACTGCTGAAGACAGTCTTTGTAAGAAATCAGAGAAGGTTTCTTTCGGGCACTGTGTAACTCATAAATGACTCTGTTTTCTTTTCTACTTCTTCAATTCTGTCCCAAGCACTAAAGGCTGCCATTTGGTATAAAGCTAGGGTGTGGTCATCATATAAAGATTGTCTTTCTACATTAGCATAATCTCCTTCTCAAAGAAGTTGATCTTCAGAGATTTCCATACCTCTAGCCCTATGTTTTTGTTCAGTGCTCTCAGCCTCATCTTTCCATCGGGTCATGACCATGGTATCTTTCTGGACCTAGTAGAGTCATTGTTGTGGGGCCCAACTTCCTTCTGGAGACTTCAGAGATTGTTATTGGGAAGACTTATTTTTCACTGTGGAAAACCTGAACATTATTAAAATCAAAATTGAAAGTATGGATTTCAAGATGACATGACATGTAAGGAAGTATTCTGAGGAATCAAGAATAAACATGGAAAGAGTTAGAATCTTGATAACAATGGTCCTTAGATTATTGGCTTTCTTCTGTCTCACAACAGTTGGTTCTTCAATTATGAGACAGAGTCTCTTATTTTTTTTCTTTTAACAACATGCTTGAGTTTAGAGAAGGAGAGAACCACATTTGATTTATAGTTGAAATGAGACCACAACTATTTTAGAATTAAAGATATATTGATATTAGGCAGTGAGATATTACCCTGTAGAATGTATTGGTACCAATAGGTTCTTCCCTTCTGCTATAGACATCTAGGTGTCCAAGGCCTTATGATTTCTTGAAGATGGGTATTTCTATTATCCCATAAAGACAAAAAACAGAACCCTGTCCCAATCCTTGTTGAGTTTTTCTTACAACTTGTAGAGTTGTCACATTGGTGGATGAGCTATTACTTCTCCTCATCAAGGAGAATATCATCCTTTCAAAGCAAATTTTTGTTAATTTTTTTGGTATCCATAGCTTTTCTTCTCCTGCAGAAACAAAAGCAAAACCCCTTCCACAATGTAGAACATATCCTGCATTCTATCCTGAGGTCAACACATCTTTGAAGTAAACTGGTTGGTTTAGTTCAGAAGTTTTTTCTTTTGTCCAATGTCTCTCCACAACTGTTGTTCCTTTCTCACCAGCATTGAGAAAATCCAAGCTTAATAAAACATTATATAATCTGTTTCTAGGAGTCATTGTTATCTATTGCTGTTTATTTAGCATATTCTTTAAAGTTTGATTGGATTTTTCTATGGCTGCTTGGCCTATGGGATTGTATGGTATACCTATAACATACTTTACATTATAATAAGCAAAAAAAAAAACTGTCCCATTTTATTTGAGACATATGCTAGAGTATTGTCAATCTTAATTTGTACAGGTATTCCCATAATGGTCATAACTTCTAATAGATGTGTGGTCAGAGTCAGTCTTTTCAGAACTCATAGGAGTTGCCCATTGAAATCCTGAATAGGTGTCAATTGTATGGTGTACATATTTTAATCTTCCAAATTCTGCAAAATGAAACACATTCATCTGCCAAATTTCATTTCTTTGTTTGCCTTTTTGGTTGCTTCCTGCAGGTAATGGAGTCTGGTATAGAAGGAACAAGTAGGACATTTTTTTTTTTTTTTACAATTTCCTTAGCCTGTTGCCAAGTGATGGAGAAATTCCTCTTCAAACCCTTAAATGTTATTTACATGGTATTTCTTATAAAATTCTGAGACTTCTAGCATGTTGCCTATTTATAAGTGATCAATCTCATCATTACATTGTGGAATGATTAGCTATATGGGATCTGATGTGAGATATATATATATATATATATATATATATATATATATATATATATATATATATGATGTTGGGTATTTCTGATGGTTTCCTGTATTGTATAAATAGTGAAGTTAATTCTGTATTATCAGGATTTAAATTCAGCAGTTTCAATATGTAAGACAACTCTCTCTGCATATTGAGAGTCAGTGACTATATTGAGAGGTCCATAAGTACCATAAGTGTGGTGGTATTGTGTTCCCCAAAATATTGTATACCCTAATAGACTTATCTGGGGTCAGAGACAGAATTATTTCCAACAATTTTTGCACAAAATATTGGCACATGGTAGGGCTATTTAACATTCCCTGTGGGATGACCTTCCATTGATATCTCTTGACTGCCTGGGAATTATTATAAGTAGATACTGTGAAGGCAAATTTTTCTCTATCCTTTTCTTGTAGAGGTATGGCAAAGGAACAATCTTTTAATTCAATAATTATAATAGGCCATTCTTTGGGTAACAGAGAGGGCAAGGGCATCCCATTCTGTAGGGAGCCTATAGGCTGAATTACTTTATTAATGGCTCTCAGATCAGTCAGCATCCTCCAATTACCAGACTTCTTTTTAATAACAAATACAGTAGAATTCCAATGGCTGCTAGATTCTTTGTATAAAATCAGTAAAAGACTCTTGGATCCTTCAAAAATTTTTGTATATAACTTCATTGGATTCCCTGGTTCTGGATTTTTTTTCCCAAGTATTTAAACATAAGGAAATGGGATGGTTGAGCTGGAACAGGGACAGAGTGGGAGAGCAAGGAAAGAGATACAATGATAGAGAGACACTTCATGGTACCTAAGAACATTACTCAATGATCAGCTTTGGACTGAAAACTCTTCAGAACAGTTCTAAGATGGTCCATTATAGTACACTGATAGGCAGAATCTCAGAAAATCTATCCATTACTAAGACTGGCTGTAGACTCTAGAGCTAGGCCTATTGAGACCTAACTACTAAGCTTTCTTTCAAATGGTATTATTTCAACAGAGATACCATTGCCCCATAAACAACAGGAAGTAATTCTAAGAAAACTATGCCCCTCTCCCAAAGGTTTCATTTTCTCAGGGTTATGAATGGATGGTTATAAAGTTGGGGTGGAACAATAAAATTTGGATTCAGTCTTCTCCTTTAGAAAAGAAAAAGGGGAATGGATATGTTGCTAGAGTTTTCCGCCTTGCCCACAGTCAGGACAAATCTTTGTCACCCGCCAGTCCCACAGCCGCTCAGACCCAACCAAGTAAACACAGAGACTTATATTGCTTACAAACTGTATGGCCGTGGCAGGCTTCTTGCTAACTGTGCTTATAGCTTAAATTAGTCCATTTCCATAAATCTATACCTTGCCACATGGCTGGTGGCTTACCGGCATCTTCACATGCTGCTGGTCATGGCGGCGGCTGGCAGTCAGTCCTTCTGCCTTCCTGTCCTTTTATTTCTCCTCTCTGTTAGTCCCGCCTATCCTTCCTGCCTAGCCACAGCCGATCAGGTTTTATTTATTGATCAATCAGAACAACTTGACATACAGACCATCCCCCAGCACAGCCAAGTGCAGACCATCTCAGACACCTGCACTCAGGCCCATGGTCCTAATCATCCTCTATGCGGACCTGCTGGATAACACCACAAAGAACCCAAGAAGGGCTCCCACAGGACATACAGAACATCCCACAGCACTTCCCCTTTTCTTTTTTTAAAAAGGAAGGTTTTAACTTTTACACATCTTTAAAGCCAGCTTGGTATATTTGGGAATTTGGGCGTAGCTTCTCTTACTACTTCCTGCTGGAGGGGGGCGCAGTATCTTATGGGGACACAAAGAAAATTTTAGGTTCATGGAGTAGTCCGTGAGACTGTATCGTCTGAGCCAGTTGCCTTGAAACGATTCTGGATGTTGGATTATCTGGGCCATGGTGTCACCGGAGACCTTTCAGGGGGTCTTGGCTGGTCAAACCTGATGTATCTTAATCTGGAACAAATCCATAGCCTCTGGCTTTCTGTAGAGACAAAAACAGAGCCTCTTTTCCAAAGCAACATATCCTTACATCTAAATTTTGAAGTCAAGGTACCTTTAAAATATACATTTTAGCATAACTTAACAGCTTTTGCAATCAAATGTTTTTCTTCAGCTACAAATATCAAAGAGAACATAATCCAGATTCTCTGTGTGATAGCCATCTTTATGTGGCTTATTTTTTATATTACTTTTACTTTCTCTTTAAAGATTTTATTTTTTTAAACTTTCTATTTCTTTATATAACTGTCTATGTTCCTTTTCCTCTCTCTTCCAAGCCTATGTACATTTTTACACACATTGTAAAGCATTTAAAGTCTTGTTCCATCTGAATCTGTCTTATTGTGAATCTGTTGCTTTAAACTGCACCATTTCTAAGACTGAAAAGGTGCCATGGCTGCTTGCTCCGCCCACCCCAGCTTCTCAACATGCCTGTGGTGCCTCTACTGCCAGCTCTGGGAGCTATCGTGAGTCTATGCTTTTATCCAAGCAGGGTGTAGCCCAGAAACCTTTTTTGTTTTGTACTAGCAAAGGCTAAATCCACCACGCAGCTTAATGTTCCACTTGCAGAGGCCTCATTCCCGTCATACTGTAGGTCAAGCGCACACGCCAGGAACCCGCCAGTAACTCAAACGGGCAGCTGCTGCTCATTTAAGAGAGACAATTAGGAAGCTGTTTTTAGCTCCATTTTAGAATCTTTTTTTCTCAGGTTTTAGGTACAAACTCTTGCTAACACGTTGGGCGCCATGGATAGGTGTAGGATATTAAGGTAGATTATTATATTTACTAGTAAACTAATTCAGTAAAATAATAGCCTTAGATAGTTTCCACTGATATGAATTCTTGTATATTGATACAAATGTAAACTATTCTTATATTCCTATTTAAGATAATTTGTATATTGACACAAATACAAAGCTGTATTTGTTGTATTGTACACATTTTTCTACTCCTGTTTAAAATATTTTGTATAATGATACAAGTGCAATATTATATTTATCATAATGTACATATGTTCTACCTCTGTTTAGAATATTTTTTATATTGATACATATTAGGGATATTGTTGTCATATTGCTTACTGCACTATATATTTCTATCTCTTAAGATATTTTGTTTATTGTCACAATTTTGAGATCATTGTCCTTATATGGTACATCTGCTTACAGACTGTTTACCTTGTTAATGTGAAGCCTTAGTCCTTAAGTTATTTAGGTAGATAAGTCTTACAGAACTAGCCTCAAATATTCTTATAATTTCTATAGTTATGTTAGTTAGGGTGTCCAGATTTACAGAAACATATGTCACATGGATAGGTAATCTTCAAACACTTCATAGACATAAAGAATATGGCATTTAAATATTTAATAACATAGAGTTCTGTTGATGTGAGACACAATTGCTCCTGGCAGCACTGATCTGATCCTAGGAGAATGTTGGGTTTCAAAGACATTTTCATTTGGAAGTATGTCTTCTTCTTGGCACAAATTGGCCTGCTGGGCAATGAGCTGCCCTTGCCTCGACTACTGACAGTATGAACACTGACCTTTCAGGATGAGCAGGACACAAAGAAAAGCGACTACTGAACATTGCCAAGACAGAGTAAGATGTTCTTCAAATTCCTGCTTTTGAAAATGGTCTGTCAGATCTTATATGCCTGTAGCCAAACTGGATACTCCTATGACCCAGAGAAACTTCAGTTGACTGTCCAGGCTGCCTGCTGTCTCTGTCTATTTTTGCAAGAATTTTTGAAATTGCTTGATTGCATTTTCCATTTTCTCAGGTACTATTATGTTCCTTCTCAGGTCTTTGATTTAGTTGAAGACTAGATAGTTACAGTCACAATCTTCTTGTATCTTAGCTAGAACATATTAGTACGAGAGTTAGAATTTTCATGACAGGATAGCCATTGGAGTAATCTCCATAGTTTGCCATTAACCCATGTTCTGGACATTTAGCATGTTTTTCTTATTTGATGTTATTCTTGTTGGTTGTAGTTCCATTTTTGTTGATGTTATTAAGGGTAATCTTTGTTTTTCCTGGACAATACTTGATAATCATTCTTATTATATATAGTTTGCATTAAGATTAGAACCTTCTTATTTAGACACAAAGGAGAAATGTATTGGTATTTCCTCCACCCACGACATTGGTATATATCATGTCCCTTCTCCCTGCTCCTGTCTGCAAGGTGGATTCAGTCCCAGTATTGTAATTGTAATTGTAATTGTGGACTAGCTTCTAGGACAGCTGTAATCAAGTCTCTCCAGTTTTGAGGGATAATTCTATTACAAGTTGAACACCAGTTTAACATCTGCTTCACAAATGGGGACTACATACCATGACACTATAGCTTCTTTGAATCGACTCCTAGCTAACATTTGCACAGAAGTCCAGTCAGCTCTTACAAAACCTTGAGCATTAGGCAGTTCCTGTAAGGCTACTGGATAGATTAAGGTTGGCTGTTTGAAAGCCTTAGGCTGTTTCTCTGTAAACTTATAATGCAATGCTGATATTGGTTCACCTTTAAATTCTTGTGTCTGGGTGTGAATTTCTCTATGTTCTGTTTTAATAAGTTTTTCTAAAATTTTTATCTTGGCATTCATATTAACCAACTTTTTAAATGATAAAACAAAAATGATCAAAAAATAATATTTATAATTGACATTATATCTGTCCCTTCAACATTAATTATCTTCTCATTTAATTGTTCCATTTTTAGAACATTAATCATATTATCAAACAGAGACCAAACACTCTCCATTGTAAAAATGTTTCCCATTTTTTAATGTGGGAAAAAACTTTCCATTAACTAATTCCTCTCTTTAAGAAATCTTAATTGACTCATCCAATCTACTAACAATGATGATTCAGATGTTGGTGTAGCAGCAGGCTGAGGAGAGGACCCAAGCAAAGCCAGAACCCACCAGGAGAGGAAAGAAACCAAAAATCCAGCTTTCTGTACTGGGGAACATGTAACAACAGCTAATTCTGGGGTGTTTGGAGCTTGAGCTTGGGGAGTTTGCTGCAGAGAGGCAGCTCCAGGCAGCTTGGGCCTAACCCAGGCATGCAAGGCCACAGGCAAGTGGCTTTTCCATGAACTCATGCCCCACAAGTTGGATGCCAGATGTTGTTGGAATTTTAGATGGTCTTATAATAAAAAACCCGGTACTACCTATTGAGGTAAAAGCTAAAAGATCAGAGAAGCAGAGCCAGCCACAGCCACCACCCATTACCTCACCAACTCCATGAGTCTTCTGACTGATAGCCTCTTGAGTCCTCACCCATAATGGTCTCAACTGAACTACTTTAGTTCCTGTTTCCTCATGCCTTATATACCTTTCTCTGCCCTGCCATCACTTTCTGGGATTAAAGATGTGTGTGCTTCCAAGTTCTGGGATTAAAGGTGTGTGTCACCACAGCCTGGTTCTGTTTCCAGTGTGGCCTTGAACTCACAGAGATCCAGATGGATAAGATTAAGTGTGTGTGTTACCACTGTCTGGCCTCTATGTCTAATCTAGTGGCTGTCTTTGTCCTCTTATGATCCCCAGGAAAGTTTATTAGGGTACACAATATATCATTACAGTGTGTGTTTCTATGTTCATGTTTGTGAATGTTTATTTGCGTGTGATATGCATGTATGGAGATGGATTTGCTAATGTATGTGTGCATATGTGCAGTCCAGAAAACAATCTTGAATGCCACTCTCAAAAAACCATCTACTTCCCTCAAGACAGGGTCTCTCATTGGTTCAGCTCACCAATAAAACTAGATTGATGACCAAAAAGGTCACAGGATCTTCCTGTCTGTACCTTCCCAGCTTTGGGATTACATGCACATGTGACCTAAGCTATTGACAGCTTTTGGGGACTGCTGGTAACAATGGCTTAACAGAGGCCATGGACAACGAGTATTAGTAACTAGAGGCCACTGACAACAGAGGCCAGGTGACAACTAGTATTCAACAGGT
The DNA here is from genome assembly GCF_004664715.2 of Peromyscus leucopus. Taxonomy (NCBI): domain Eukaryota; kingdom Metazoa; phylum Chordata; class Mammalia; order Rodentia; family Cricetidae; genus Peromyscus; species Peromyscus leucopus. The sequence continues at coordinate 11,083,146 of NC_051065.1, forward strand.
CAAACTATCAGACACATAACTAACTCTAAATGGGAAGCCTCTCCTGGCAAGGACTGTGGGGTCACTGACTATAAATGACTGGTTGCTTCTGTCTGTAATTTTTCTCAAGTGCCACTACATTTCTTCCCTAAAGACTGCTATAGGTGTTTTCCCACTGCTTGTGTGTTTATCTCATGAAAACATTCCATCTATTGGGTACACATACAGCTGTGGATAATCAGGAAGATAATTTCTGCTTAAGGTGTATAATTTTGATGAATAGAAGTAATACTAAGATATTTTTCATTACTCAGACTGATGTAGGAAAATTCTCAGCTACAAAAACAGCCTTTTGCATATTTAGCTAGGACTTTAGAGTGAATCCAAAACAGACTAGTGGCCCCTGCAGAGAACACACTGAGACAAGTTCCCAAGTGTCTGTTGAACCAAGGTCAGGCACAGAGCAACTTTAGTAGTTGTAATTTTCTCAGCAATTGACTTTTTGCACATACTCCTAGCCTCAAGGTTCAGCCAACTAACTTTATTGTTTAAGTCCTGCATTTCATTGTCACTTTCTGTCTGAGAATGCTAACCATTCAGAGCTACCTACCTGCTTTTATTCCTCATGCCTGGTCAGCATGACCTCCCTAGCCTGAGAGAAACTGTGTGATTTCTCATGACTCTGTCTCTTATTATTTACTCAAGAAATGCATTTTGAGCCTGAAAATGTAACTCATATTTGTCCAAAGTTTTTGCTGTGAAGACAGAGATATGTATGTAGGACAAAGATGTGTGTGTAGAGGAGAGTGAATGAATGAGTGAAAGAAGAGGTGAGTGAGTGAGTGACTAAATGAGTGAATGAGTGATGTAGAAGAGAAATATAAGTTATGAATGAAGAAATGTATCAGGATAGAGAGAAGAAGTGTGTGTAGGAGAGAGCTATGTGAAAAGCGATGAAACTGTGTATAAAGATGTATGGAGAATGTAGCTGTATGGAAACAGAGAGATTTTTAGAGAGTGGTGTTTTCAGAAGAAGTAAAAGAAAGTTACCATCAGAAAGTATGTGTAATTCCTTATTTTCCCCTCGGAGAGAAAAAGTCTAGCCCTTCCTGCATCTGTGGAATTTTTTGCATATCCTGGAGGTGGTCTTGGAGCAGGCTCTTCCAAAGGCCATTGATATCTAGCACCCAAGCAGGTGTCCATGTTCAAAGTCAGTGAAAACACTAATATGTAAATATTTCAGTGAGAAACTCTGGTATTAAAAAAAAATGTGTGTTTTCTAAAGTTAAATGTAATAATGTTTAAATAGTCTCACTAAAGAAGTTGTTTACCAACATTTATACATCCAATAGTCAAGTATGTCAACTAAATTTCTATGAGAGAATCCCCTCTTTTCAACTATAGCTACATGTGGTAGCAACATTCAGTACGTTCTTTAAGTAACTCAGAACTTGATGAAAAGGTCAGAAACCAGCATAGAGAACAAGTCTGACTGGACTCTGGAATCAAACTGGTACACAGTTGCTTCATAATAAATCATTTAAACAATAAAATGTTTGTTTCTGAGGTGGTAGGAATTATCTTTCAAATTTGCCTAATTCTTATTATGGTCATATTTGTGTGTGTGTGTGTGTGTGTGTGTGTGTGTGTGTGTGTGTGTGTGTGTGGTTTGACTTGTATTTAATAAGTCCTTAAAACTTATAAACTTTCCAATTTATGGTTTGCCACTGTGCACAGATGACATTTGGAGTGCTTTCTTCCATCAGCTGATTTGTTTTTTGAAGTTTGCATGCTCCCACATATACTGCTGCATTATTTCCTGTATTTCTTTAGCACTTCAGAAGCGCTGCTGCTTTTTCTCTTTGGTGCCCTGCCTGTGTCCATATTCTGTCTCTCCTTCATGGAGTTCTGTCTGCTGCAATGAGGCCTGAGAGGATTACTTTGAACTCTCTGATGTTGAAAGGTAACTCTCATTTGAGACTGATGTCAGAAACCCATGTGTGCTCGATGCAGCACCGTAATATTCTTGCTGTCCAACCATCTCTCTGGCTGGGCTGCTCCAACCGTATTCTGAACATTTTGTGACAATCACTGGGTAAAACAGATGTTTGCAGACATCACCACATTTTATCCTACGAGAGGTTCCCATGTCATGAAATGCATTGAGCTAGACTAAACCAGTTGTCCCAGGTCACATAGCTGGCAAATTGCATCAGAACTCAAGCTAGAGTCTTTTCTTTGTCTTTCCATTTTACCATCTCTCTCTCTATGGAGTTTGCAATTCATCATGATACATGCATGATAGTAGAACTTAAGTTAAGCATAATTGTTTACAAGCTTTGTCCTATTTGTTCTGATGCTGATTAAAAACCAACCAAATTTTACAATCTATAGCCATTCTGCTGCTCATTTTCTGATCAATCTCCTGATATAGTAGAATGGAATGATTTATGATTTACATGTTTCTATCCTGAACAAACAAGCCAATAGAGTTAGTTTAGGCTTGAGACAATATTTTAGAAATTCTTCTATGGGTTTAAAAAATATACCCAGAGATATAAATAGCATCACAAAAGTTATAACTGGCAATACAATAAACAATTTGTTTTCTTGAACTTAGATTCTCTAATAACCTAACCTTGTAAATAAAGTTTATAAAATCTCCTCTGAGTAAACATTACACATCAGCAAAATGAGTTATTAACTAAATCAATACTATTGAAAAACTTTGGGGAACTATTACTTCAAATAAAGTCTTTAAAGTTTATGTTCCAATTAATATTTGTATTTAGCTGGTACACATGATCAAGTTGGAGACATCCAAAAGATGAGAGGTTGTAGTATCTTGAATGACTGACTATAAAGAAGACAAGATTGCTATAAACCCCTTCCTTTATAAATCCATTTCTTTCTTCTTTTCTTCTTCCCTTTCTGTTTCTACTTTCTCCTTTCATCTTCTCTCCTCTTCTTCTGTTCTCCCTGCTTCACTCCTTTTCCTCTTCCATTTCTTCTAATATTTTTTCTTCTCCCTCTCCATACTCTTACCTATTAAAACTAAGATCTGCCTGAAACAAATCCATTTGCTCTGTGCAAATCTCACTGCAATCTCCCATGGGTAACAAGGATAACCTGTTTTTAAGGAGCAGATATGGTCTGTCACCTTAGTTAGCTAGGCACACACATCATGGCTAACATTCTGAAGAGGAAAAATCTCATAGTATTGCTTAGCATGGCAGTTGAATTGGGTGTTGATGATACTCTTGACCACACAGGTACAGTCAAAGATTCATTTCTGAGTTGCTTTCTGTGAAAATCTGTAGAATAATTTATATGGAACATGCTACCAGAGAGAATTCTCATTTGAAAATAATGTTATATAGGATTTTTTTTTATGCTTTCAGTCACTAACAGCATGAGAAAATTTGGAGATCCAATTCAAATGACTATTTCAGTTATTTATTTGTTGAAATATCATATTGACATCAGTGTTTCTATTCATTGGGAAATCCCATGTGATGTTCTCTGAATTGTGTGCAGAATTTCAAGTCTGGATGAGGATTAGAGAGAGATGTGTCTGCTTTCCATCTCTTTGTGTTTTGCACTTTCTGTTTTGGTGTTCTTTAGATTCCTCTTGTGCAGGAAGATAATCCCTTTCAAATGGTCTGATTCTTCTCTGCTGCATGTAAATGCCCCTTTGTGCCTTACACAATGATGCTTATGTAAGACTTCTACTTGAAGGCCCAATTGATAGCATAAGTTTTACTCTTTTTACTCCTTTTATGGTAAAAATCATTTCCTCCCTTCTGTTTTTCTCTAAGAAGCCATTTTTAAAACTCAGGACTTGTGATCTGTTCCTTTGCTCTCCATCCCCTGACAACATCTCATAAGTCAACAATTATGCAATGCATGCACCTTGTATAGTCTATGTTAAGGCAAATCAAAAAGTCTGACTAGTTATAGAGACCTCCATTCTTCAGATTTGGCATTGCTCTGTCAAACCTGGAACAATCTGATAATGAGGTATGCTAGACATAAGTTATGAATGGTTTTCTCGGCAATTAGTTGCCAAGAAGTTGTACATTAATGGGTTAAGATCCATTGATTGGAGACACGTCAATTGTTTTCTTCACCCCAATGACTCACACTGAGATTTGTTTGGAACAGATTCATATGTATTAACATTTGCTGATCACTAATTAAAAAAACAAACAAACACTTTTACCTTTTTGCCTTGCTTTCCTTGCATGGTAGACATAGAGTTCCCTTATCTGAGAGGTCATAATTTTATTCAAATATTATATGATTCATTCTTGAAATCTTTCTACGTGTTAAAGACAGGCATCACCAACTTTAATTTAAAAGTAAAAGGAACTTGGCAAGGGGATGATTTGAGAAACTGAAGGAAGATAATGTCAGGTCTGCTCAAAACAAGGCTGGGACTGTCTCTATGTATGACATTATTCTGTAACAGAACTCTCCATCAGAAACCTATGTAGGTTCTAATGATGGACATGAATGCAGTGATGACTTCCCAATCAATAAACAAACACAGATCATTGTCAAGTATTTGCTAATCTCTGCACCGAGTCATGTTAGGAAGATGTTATTTCTAAGCATGCACAGGCTAGCATTTTGCTGCTTTGATTTTGCAGTTATGGTTCTATTATGAATATAACATACAGTTTATGTTTTTCTTGCAAATTTGTCTCATTGACAACATTCCATTTAAATTCATCAAATGGAAATTTTATTTAAAAGAAAATATTACAATTTTCCATATATTTATGGAATGGTTAATATTTTTTTAAATCTAATTTTCGCATACAAATTCAAAAAAATGAAACAATTATTCGGACCAAGAAAAGCATGATCCATGTAATAATGTGTTCCTACACATATTTCTCAGACTATTTCATTTTTAGTTAATTTTAGGACTAAAAGAATTATAAAAATAGAACTGAAAAATTCAACCTAGGACCACCTTCTCAAAGATGGTACTCTCCCTAGTAGGTTATGCTTTCCTGCTTCAATTAGTAATTAGTGAAAAGCCCCCACAGAGATGCCCATGCTGTTTAGTGTGCTGTGAATATGTGTTGCTCTGATTGGTTGATAATAAAATGCTGATTGGCCGGTAGCTAGGCAGGAAGTATAGGTGGGGTAAGCAGATGAGAAGAATTCTGGGAAAAGGAAGGGCTGAGTCAGGAGCCACCAGCCAGACACAGAGGAAGCAAGATGACAAGGCAGAACTGAGAAAAGATACCAAGCTACATGGCTAAACATAGATAAGAACTATGGGTTAATTTAAGTGTAAGAGCTAGTCAGTAATAAGCCTGAGCTAATGGCTGAGCAGTTATAATTAATATAAGCCTCTATGTTTTTACTTGGGGGATGTGAGTGGGAGAGATTTGTCCTGACCACTGGCCAGCTGGGACATAGGGAACCTTCCAACTACATGCCCACAGGCCAATCTGATGGAGTCAATTCTTCTGTTGATTTTCCCTCTTCCCTAATGTGACTGTGAAGCTGACAAGCAAGATTAGCAACCACAACTGTCATAGCAAAGTACCAGAGTCTGGGTAACCTAAACAAAACACCGTTTTTCTTCATAGATCTGGATGCCAATAGTTCAAAATCAAGATGGTAGCAAGGCTGTGTAGATGCCTATCTTTGTCTCATGTCTGAATAGTTTTCTCTCTCTCTCTCTCTCTCTCTCTCTCTCTCTCTCTCTCTCTCTTTCTCTCTCTCTCTCTCTGTGTGTGTGTGTGTGTGTGTGTGTTTGTATCCTCTCTCCTGTTATTATAAAGAATCTAGCTACCTTCCAGTACAGCAAAGCTACCCATCTTTAATTTGACCTTAGTTGTCTCCTTAAAGATCCTGTCTCCCAATACAATTATATATGGAAGTATTGATGATTAGAACAGGAAAAGATGGAGGATGGAGGGTGGGCACACACTTCTGCCCATCACGGAGACTGTGCTAGTTACTAAGACAGTATTCACTGTGATGCTAAGAAGCCAAGTGAGACAGCGGGCTAATTCAAAAGATATTTCTAAAGATTCCTCTCTGAGGAGGTGAAAATGATGGAGAGAGAGAGAGAGAGGACTGACAGCACAGAATGAGCCCAGTGTGTGTGTGTGTGTGTGTGTGTGTGTGTGTGTGTGTGTGTGTATGTATGTGTGTGTGCAAGTGTGTGTGCATGTATGTGTGTGTGTGTATGCGCAAGTGTATGTGTGCAAGTGTGTGTGCATGTATGTGTGTGTGCAAGTGTGTGTGCAAGTGTGTGTGTGCAAGTGTGTGTGTGTGCAAGTGTGTGTGTATGTATGTGTGTGTGTCTGTGTCTGTGTTTGTGTGTCTGTGTGTGTGTGTGCACGCATGTAGGTGCAGCGGGTGGGGATAGGCAGAAGGAACTATAAAGCTCCTGAAAGCACTTGAGGTATTTAGGGAGCTGGAAGTGGTAGTCTGGGAGTTTATAACAGGCAAATAAAGAGAAGAATGCTCTGAATCTCAGGTCTGTAACTAAAGAAATTTCTAAAGATTTTGATTTGAGTATCCAGTTACCAGGTTGAGGGAGTAGGAGAAATTCTTGAAAGAGTTAACTTGCATAGTAACAGACAGTTCCAGCATCTAAAGAGACTCCATTTTTAAAATGACTTCAAAAGAGAAGTAACATTTTCTTTCTTTCTTTCTCTTTTTTTTCACACATCATCCATTACATTTGAAATTGCACTCCAGGACATTCATTACTGTGACTAATTTCGACCTCACTCCAGCGAAATGAAGGTGGCATATTCACACATTTTCTATCACCTGACTAGCCTCAATCACTTTTTAGCTACCATCAAAATCTGTCGGGTCCATGATCACTGTTCTAAAATATCTTCATTAAAAATACCCTTATCAAATGTACTGTCAAAAAATCACGATTTGATTTGCTGTGTAGTTAACCTCCAATTAGTTTTGGAAAAGAAACTACATATAATTACTTTTCAACTATTAAGACAATTTCAAATTTGGTAAATTTCTATTCATAATTATATAAAACAATGGCAAGTGTCTTTTTAGATAATTAAACCTCATTAATTATAATACAATCTATTTTAAATCCACAAAGAGATATTTCCAAATACCAAATATGCTCTTCACTCACTTATAGCACATGTGTTAGAAACTAAAATACAAGGTATAAAATCCTCTGCAAATTGAAACTTTATTAACAGGGTGATAAATTAATGATGTTTTAGAAGATGTAATTTTTGTTTCAAAAGAGAGGGTAGACAGGTTAAACTAGATTCCGATGTATATTTTCTCTCAAAGTATGATGTCTTAAATTACCCTTCATTTTACTCAATTAGGCCTATTTTTTATTCCAGGAAACATCCCCCCCCCCCCCCCCCCGGCAGTCTTAGTTGTCTGTGCTGCAGCAAGACTTCTCAGAGATGAATGAGCTGCGGGGATGAGCTCGTACTCACCTGCCACCATAAATTCCTGCAGTGGTGTGCAGGTGGACTTGACAGTCCTGTGAGAAACATTTCAGTGGAGAGACTTAGCATTTGGGAAGCCATCTTTTTCTTTCATTCTACTAAGTGATACTCAATTCCCCCCGAAAAAAAGTTACTTCTAAGTCATTATATGAACCAAATCTGTTGGTGGAGACATCCATACTAATTTTGGGGTCTCACTTATTTTCCAGTAAATACGTGGAAAGCTTGCTCAATTCATGGTATCTCTTAAGGTTGAAGTCATGAAATATCAGGACTTGTTAATATAATCATAGGGCTTCAATACTGGAGGGACCACAGGGATCATCCAGCCCAGAATACTCACTTGTTCATTTTATTTATTTATTTATTTATTTATTTATTTATTTATTTATTTATTTATTTATACTAGGGTGACAGAGCTTGGAATGGTCACATTCAGTTTCTCCTGTAAAGGAGAGAAATAAACTTAGTGCCTTGGAAGCTTGATTCTAGATTCTAGATTCCTTTTGTAATGTCAGTATAAGTTTCCTATGCTTATATTAAGTGAAAAATGAATCATGGGATAATGGCAGAAGTCAGCTTGTGTTTAAAATATGCCATGAATCAGAAAGAAGAAAGTGAAGAAAGGAATAATAATTGCATAGGTTAACAATAACTGCTAACAAATGGTAAAAATGATCTTTAAGGACTCACCAGCTAGAATTATCACTATCTTTCTCTTACAAGATTTTACTACTTATTTCCTAAACAAAACATACTAACTTTTTCAAGAAAAAATTTCTCCTACTCAGTTAAGGCGTATTTCTTGATTCTGCATAGAAAATATCCCAACATTCCCAAAGTTCATTGAAATGAATTTAAGAATGTTATGTATACTGTAAAGAAACAATCACAAAGAAAGATAGGGAAAGGCCAGGCAGCAGTGGCACATGCCTTTAATCCCAGCACTTGGGAAGCAGAGCCAGGGAGATCTCTATGAGTCTGAGGCCAGCCTGGTCTACAGCGCAGGATCCAGGATAGGAATCAAAACTACATGGAGAAAACCTATCTCAAAAAACAAAACAAAACAAAACAAAACAAAAAATAAACAAAAACATAAAAACCAACCAAACAAACAAACAAAAGGCAGGGAAAGATCACTCTGGTCACTACAAAGCACAGGAGGAATAACAGCAACCACTTTGGAGAGAGTCTCTGATGGTGCTCAGAGGCCATGCTGACACCTAAATAGTGAATCTGCAATTCTGGCTTTGGGTGGCTGAAACAATATCCAGATCCTTATGGTGCACAGTGACATTCGAGAGAATCTAATCCTTAGGTTTCTAATGTAATAATCCAATGGACATTCAAATTAACACTCAATAATACAGACCAAATCACAAAACAGTTCTTTTATTATTCTAAGGAACACAACAACAAATAACAAAAATTCACAAACAACAAAACCGAAAAGCACTATTAGGACTACAGACTAACAGTGAGTTAGGCAATTGTAAATATCCAGTTCTAACATTAGCTTAACCCTTGTTTTGAAGAAGTCATGTTATCTGACTATATTTCATTCACTATCATATTCTGTTTTAATCTACCATTCATGGCTCTTCATAGGACTTAGATATTTTAAAGTCTCTCTCTCTCTCTCTCTCTCTCTCTCTCTCTCTCTCTCTCTCTCTCTCTCTCTCTGTGTGTGTGTGTGTGTGTGTGTGTGTGTGTGTGTGTGTGTGTGTGTGTGAGAGAGAGAGAGAGAGAGAGAGAGAGAGAGAGAGAGAGAGAGAGAGAGAGAGAGAGAGAGAGAGAGAATGCACACACGTGTCTGATGGAGTGTGTATGTGTTTACTGGAGCATTTGCAGTTCATCTGTCATTAGTTAGAAGGAATTGGACCAATCATGGATCCCCATCCCTTAGATTTCTTTTATGTCAGAAACAGTAAACAATGAGAAAACTTTTACTTCTGACTCAGTCATCAGGATTTTTATCAGAGAGTTAACAAAAATTCACTTGTAGTTTAGTCATGAACTTAAAAATCTTAAGACGTGATTTGTCAATTTGGTGAGAAAGATGTTATCTAACGTAGAAAATTCCCGATATTAGATTAATGTTCAGCGATACTTAGCTCCTTGTTTTGGTTAGTCCACAGAAGCTCCTCATTGAGCAATCAAACTCACAAAGATCCCCCTGCCTCTGCCTTCCGAGTGCTGGAATTAAAGGCGTGCAATCAAGAGTTAAGTGAAAAGAATGCCTTGGGTCATTCTACAAAATGAAACATGTTTCATAAAAGCTATAGAGCCTAGTAAGAGGAATCGGAGCACCTTGTGCAGTGATTTCTCAATTGGTTAGGGTTTGATGCTCATCAGAGCATGTGAGTAAACTTACAAGTAGATGAGCTTCCAAAAGAAGACAGATCAGCTTGGAAATCAAAGATGTCCTGCTTTTCCATGGCATACCATTAATCTCATGTTCACAAAGGCAGTAATTTACTTTCCCTCATGTTAGAAGCAATGTTTGGACTACATCTTTTGTTCCTCAAAATAAAATTTAGCTAATGTCTGATAACTCAAATACTTTTAAATTACAGATTTACAGGTAAAGCATGCCCATGCCATGAGAGCCTCATCTGGTGACAAGAACATCAGGTGAATTCATATAGCTCCTTAATAAGTTTAATAGTACACAACAAAAATCTTCTCATTTTAGGCTTTTCAATTTGTCAAATATTTATAGGCAGCAAATTGCAGAGAAAGGAACAGAAAGGATTTGATAACCTGGAAAAGGCATTTCTGGATCTGACTAGTGTGCTGTTTTTCTAATGCTATTTCTTCTTTCGAATGCTGAAGAGTTTTACCTATAACGGTAGACAGCTGTAGGCTATTGGCTCTTGATTCTAATTTGATATTTTGATGGTTAGTAATGAAGAAGTTCTATTGGCAGCCATTCAGTGCCATATTTAAAATAGGCAAAGAAATGCTTCAGTCTTTTATTCCTTAAAATAAGATTGAAGACCTTCTTTCTTTCTTGGGATTCTGTATTTCTCAAATGTCTTGAATGCACAATGGGATAATGGCATCAAATCATTCTAGAAACAATGTATTCTGCTTTCTTTGCCATAATTAATATGGATTTCCTTTCTTAACTGTATCCCCACTCGCTGTTCATTTATCATAGTAAAACTAGGACTGATATACAGAAACTAAACCTCTGTAAGTCTTAGAGTGTAAACGTCTACGAAAAAACAGCAGAGATTTTCTTAAGGAATTTTGAGACATGATTAAAAAGCAAGGAAACAGTATTGGTATTTTCTTAGTTGTTAGGAAAAGAAGTCTTTCAGTTCTCACAAGTGATGTCAGAAAGATATTTCTGTGACCTGGGAGCACAGCAGGATTTCTTGCAGGTTGTCAGGGGCAGGGATGGTTGACTCTTCCCTGTGGTATGCATTCATTTCTCTAGTGCCCTTACAAGTATTTGCTTCCCCCAACATGATCTGAAATGCATACAAAAAAGCATATACGTATTCAAATTTTCAATGAAAATCTCAATCCTAATTAACTATAAATCAGGAAAGCCGGGTAGCCTGAGGTAGGATAAAATGAGAACTTTGTACATGAAAGGCTACCTATGCCCCTAATTCTAAGAATTTTCCTAGTTGCAAACCTCTGAATCACTACATGCAACTTCCTTCACTTCAATTATCCTCCTAAGGAAAGTGAGAGTAGGTTAACCAAGCCAAGTAGGAGTCTGTATCAGCAGAGAATAAGTCATTTTTTCTTCATATAGCAAAAGTCATAGATCTCAATGGGAGTAGACTTCTGGCCCTGTCATCTGACAGTGTGGAATGGAACAAAGTTAGAATTTATGCCCTCTTGATTAGCTGAATTACACCCCTGGGGCCTTAGACCTAGAAGGAGTGGAGTTCTGTTAGCACTTTCTTTGCTCCACTCTTAAGAGCCTTGCTTTATCACATTATGGTATGCTTATATTATCCTCCCTTGTGAGACTGCAAGTTCTATAAGGACAACATAGTGTCCTTATGCCCTTTGAGAGCAAATTGACAGTATTACCAATTACTGTGAAAACAGTAAATGCTTACAAGACTACACATGCTTAGAAAAATAAAAAGAGAGAGGAAATGGTTTGTTAATTAAGAGACAGAGGGGAAGAGCTCTCAAACATATAACTCAGATGGACTATTGCAGACATCTGTAGGAATTGCAGTTTCAGCTCTGCAAATTCCAGTGCACTTATTGTCAGATTCATGGGCTGTGATCCTTTTTGTGCTTATTTCAAGTAAGGTAACCCAACATGACAAATAACTAACAAGTGAATAATATATGCATATGCACAAATACACACATATATGTTGTTGGTTGGTTTTTTTGTTTGTTTGTTTACTCTTTTCTCTTTGGGAACCACCCAGCTCCTAAATAAATATACAGAGATGTATTCTTACTTATGAATGTCAGGCCTTAGCTTGGTTTGTTTCTAGCCAACTTTTCTTAAATTATTCCATCTCTCTTTTGCCTCTGGGCTTTTACTTTTCTATATACCTTTCTATACTTATTAATCCATGACTTGCTTTGTACCTGGGTGACTGGCCCTCGATGTCCTCCTCTCCTTCTCCTTTCGCTCCCCAAACTTCTTCCCAGATTTCTCCTCCTATTTATTCTCTTTACTGCCAGCACCATCTATCCTTTCTCCTTCCTTGCTATTGGCCATTCAGCTCTACAATTATTAATAATAATTTATTATTTTTTTATTTATAATTTGTTATTATTATTATTTAGTTCAGTTTGTAGGTCAAGCTGGTTTGGAACTCCTTCTACAGACTCAGCTGTCCTTGAACTAGCAGTGGCCCTATGTCTCAGCTCCTTGCGTGCTGAGATTACAGCTGGCTGTTTGGTTCCTTTTGGTAAGGACAACAGTCAGAAATCTAAGTTGCAGCAAGCACGGTGATTGTGAAGGAAAACATTGTCAACTCAGAGAATTTAGAATCACTTAGGAGCAAAACATCATAGCATGTCTGTGAGGGGGTTTCTAGAACGAATTAATTTTGGAAGAAAGACAGTCGCTACATGTGGACGACACCATTCAGTGGGCTGGGACAGGGACATGGATACCAGCATTCGCGTCTTTGGCTGCAATATGACAACAACCTCACCCTCCCATCACTACTCCCCTGTCATGGTGCATTGTGTCTCCTAGAACTGTAAGATAAAATAAAATTTCTCATCTAAATTGCTTCTTGTCTGGTATTCAGTCACAGCAAGGAGAATACACTACACTGCCATTCCATACAGAACACAACACACTCAGGGCTCTAAGACAGGAGGTTCACTCTGAGTTAGAGGCAAGCTTGGAATACAGAGTGAAGCCATGTCTCAGAAAAAGAAAAAAAAGTGAAACTTGTTATAATCATAAAGTATTAACTGGTTTAGAATTTACTTGTCTTCATCACCCTATATCTCCTAATCTCATGACTGGAAAACCATTTCATGTTCTTGGAATTAAACTTTATCTTTTTATTTTAATAAACTATTTTATATTTTCCTTTTAGTTCTTCTATTCATGAAGTGATTTCTGGAGAACTTATGCTATCAAGAGGCATTCTACAGATATCAATGGTAAAACCCGTCAGGCTGCTCTGGCAGCCATAATAAAATGTTTCTCCCTCAGTGTACTGGAAGATGGTCATCTGGGATGGGGGTACCAACATGACACAAAGTTCTGGTGTGGACTCTTTGGGGGTTTGCAGATGGTGTCCTCATACAGCCTTTGCCTAATGCATACAACTAGCTTGAAAGAAAACTCTCTCCTTTCTTTTATGGCCGCCAGTCCTATTGCCTTTTAGCCACATTGTTAAACTTGCTTCCTGCTATTTCCAAACACAACCTCATGAAGAATTAGAATTTTCCTATGCTTGAATGAATTTAACATAAATTCGTATGTTAAAACTTAGATCTCAAGTTCATGATTCTAAGATATGGGCCCTGTAAGAAGTAACTATGTCTCAAGGGAAGAGACCTCATGAGTGGGGTGATTCCATCAACAGTTTGAAGATCACAGACCAGACACTTTCGTACTTCTAGTCTGTGTAAAAAATAGTCTGGGGACGTCTCAGAGGAAGAGAGTTGAAGATACAAAACATTTGGAGGCAGGGCAGCTAAAAACGTTTTTGAATCTGAGGAGAATTATAATCCAGGGCTTCAGTGAGCTCAATAAAATGGGCATGATGACTTCCCACAGCCCCAAGAAAGGAAGACACACCGTAATAAAATTGTTAAGAAACCATAAGAAATTGTTAATGTTGTACAAAAGCAGGGCAAAGCAGACACCACTCAGAGAGGGGACAATAAGAATGCTTACAAACCATTCAGAAACTCTTCTGTAAGCCTGGCAATAAGAGAGACACTGGTCCCAATGTCCATCTACAGTTTTATGACCAGTGAAAATCTTTAAAAATAAATGTGTTGACTTTCATTTTTTAGTCAGGTACCAAAGGAGTTTGGAAGGTATCCTTTCCTTCTAGTGGTATCTTGAAAGGTGAAGTAACTGAAAACTCGGCAACTGAGATGCATTATAGTAATGTGGAGACCAGAGGAAAGTGCTCTCAAAGTTGGAGGGACAGTTAGACACTTATAAAAATGTCACTTCCCAGAGCCAAACTCACGAACTGGAGCCAGCAATGTGGTGGGGAAATCTGTACTGTGGTTGTTAGTTACCAGAAGCTCAGTGTAGACAGGTCTGACAGCCACAGGCTGGATGCTGGGCGACAAGGAGGGGCCTGGGTCCTGAGGATTGAGAGATTTTTACCCTCAGGAGCGTGTCCACATCAACATAGTGAACAGTGAAGAAAATTCTTGTGCTTCCAGCAGGGGGAGACAAAAAGTAACCATTCAGGAACAAGCCAATGTATCCTGTTCTTAACAAGGTCTGCCCTCAAGAGAAACTTCTCATATTTTAAAATTTTTTAAGTGAGATACTAAACTAATTGGAGATGATGGTGTTAATTTTTTTTAAACCAATTCTAGCTAACCAGGAGAAGGGGAAATGCAACTCCAGCCCTCTCTAGTCATCCATCCCCGGGGGGAGGAGGAAATGGATGAGACAAAGCACATGGGAAATTCACAGTCCAGAATCACAGGCTTCCTAAAGGACTGGGGTGGCCCACAAGACAGCCTGCGGTCACTCTGCACACACTGCCAACCCAAGCTGGAGACTTACATGACACAGCTTTGGTACCCAGATCGTCTATTGTCTGGGAAGGCTATGAATTACACAGCAAATGGAAACACACAGAAGGGACAGGACAAGCATCAGATTCTGACTCACATACTGCACTATCACCAGAACTATTGAACATAAAATTTAAAACATCTGTGGCAAATGTACGAAGGATTCTAACAGGTAAAACAGGCAACCCACAGTGATACAGAGATGATGTAAGCAGCAGAGAGATGGATAGTCTTGGAATCAGTAGGAATCCTAGAGGTCAAAAATACCTTACCAGAATCAAGGAGGCCTTTGATTGACTACTAATGGACTATATTCAGCCAAGGGAAGAATCTCTGAGCTTTTCCAGATCAAAAGAGAAGCTGTCAAAACATACACGCAAGGACAGAAAAGACCAACACAACAGCAACAAAGGTAGAGCCGACAATCCACCAACTATGTCAGAGTTTCCAAAGCTGTACGTATGTATCAGGGGGCACTGCCACGAGAAGAGAGAGGGAGTAAGGCCTGACGATCTCCAAGCTAGTAGGAGAGACGAAAGAGTAGATTTAAATATCTTTCAGTGGACAGCTTGTGAGAGTGGGTTCCCTCCTCCCATGTGTGTGTTCTGGGAATCATCGGCTTGGTAGCAAGTGCCATTCAGCCATGTCAACAAACACACAGATGACTTTGTTTTCAAAAGATGGCTCTCCCTCAAGTCTCAGCCATCTTCTAACCAGACCCGATGTGGTCTTCTGCACCTTTGTGGAGTTTACAGGCATCTGGAATTTCAGTCATTACGTACTTAGATTTTAGGCATCTCCACCTTTCATAATAAGTTTGCTCCAAGTTTTTTTTTTATGACTATTAATGTTCAGTTGGTCTCCTCTGGTTTATTTCATCATCTGCCACCTGGAGAAGTTGTGGATGTGGTTCTCCACTGCTCAGTTGGAGGATGTGGGGTGGTTCATGAAGAACAAATGGAGAGATAACCACAAAACCAGTTTTTCGTCAATACAGCTCATTAAAAAGAGATACTTCCAAGATTTTGCATGACTTTTGTAGTTCCCTGTGACAAATAATTATTTTTAATAATTTTGTCTCAATTTAAAATTGCTACTTAGAGAAAAGAAATGATTGGGTGTTATTACCAGAAATCCTCCCCACACACCTTTTTCATTTATAGAGTTTTACAAAGAACTATTTAGAAATATTAAGTAATGACTGTTTTATAGTAGTAATGGTTCAGCTCATTTTACTGTTTTTTTTGTTTTGAAATTTCTTTTCCTTTTTCATATAAATATGCTATCATTGTAATAAGAGGACTATCCCACTTATTGTCTTCATTTTGCAATAGCTTAAAGACAAGGAATACAAGCTGAGGTCCTGATGTAAATTTAGAGATTTTTGAAGTTCTGATGAACAAAACAGAATTACTTTATAATCATTGTAGTTTTATATTTTATTCAGTTCTCCCATTAGAACAATCCTTATGAAGACTTACTCGATTTTCACTCTAAACTAGTTTATCATTTTCTTTTTATACAATTCATGTGTACTAGCACATTGTATTTTTAATACTACAAAATATTGTAGGCTCACATTATCTGATCAGTTTCAATCATAACTAATATGATTTATCTGTTTACTTAGCTTCCTGATGATAATTGCTTATTTAAAGGTATAGTAATTTTTTACTTTGGATTATTTCCCGAGTCAAGAAAAACCAAAAACCAAAACTCCAAACTAAAAAAAACAGGAGCAACTAATAGCTCATTGAAATTTAATCAAACCCAGGCCACTGTGCAAATGCTTTTCATATTTTGAAACTGTTTGGTATCTTTAACTATTCTATCGAGTGAATTAAAGTTTGATTTCTACCTATTAAAATAGAAACATGAGCTATAGAAGGGTTGGGTATTTCCCTAGAATTATGAAGTTTGGGTAAGGGTGGAAAGAAATTTCCTGGCATTGACACTCTGTCCCTGCCCGATGTCTACTTCCAGTGTGCTACACCGTGGAGAAGACTGGGATCATGCGGCTCTGTGTCCGGGTTATTCGGTAACAAACATTACTGAGACATGCAAGACCCCTTTAGACTGAAGAGGCTAAATGGGGCAAACATGTCCCAGGGTGCTTTCAATGCACTCTAAATTAAAAGCAAGGCTGTGTCTGAAATTTCTTCCAGATCTATAATTCAGCAACTTGGTTCACAGTTATTTTGGCCGAAAGGAAAATTTGGAAGTAAATATCCACTCACACTGTGCTGCCCCCATCTGCCAGAAAGTCGCCCCCCTTCCTTTCAACTCTGATACTCACTTCTCTCTTCATTTATAGTCCTCAAACACCAAGCTGGGGCTGGGCTCAATGGGTAAAGATGGTTGCCTCTAAGAGCTTAATTTCTAGAACTCATGTGGTGGAGAGAAAAACAGACTCCTGTAAATTGTTCTTCAATCTTCCACATGCGAACCTACCCATCCTCACACTCTCAGTAAATACATAAATGTGGAACAGAAAAGTAAACTAAAACTCCAGGCTGTTCATTCTCACAGCGTTTGGTAAAGAGAACGCCAGAATAACGCGCTCTTGTTTCTCTCTGCTATCCGTTCTCCTTGTCTTAATATTAAAAATCCACATACAAGGCTTCATAGCCAAATTGCTTTTTGGCTATTTTCATAGTAGCTAAGATGGCATTATGATTAACATTGGGCCCAAATCATGTAGAAGGTTAAGTTTGTAATTGGTTTCAAAATTTTCCAAACACGGGGTAATGTTGCTTCCCAGTGCACTTTCCTGCTACTGAGTTCAGCTGAGCTGATTGCAAACAACGTCGTGAGAGAAAGCGGTGCCGGTCTCCAGTGTGGCCTGCCCCTGCTTCTTGTGGGTGAATCTCTAAAATAACCTGTCTTCATAATCTTTATCAAAGCAGCATAAATAAGGCTATGGCAAGAACCTATTCTTTAGCCTTGTCTTTGGTGTGGTCACATAGAAAAATTTGCAGCAGTCTAAAAGTAAGACCGCAGAATATAATGAATCAATATTATTTTCAGAACCGTGGCAAACAGGTGGACGAACAAGGGAATTTTCCTTGATGTCTTCTGAATTTATAATCAGGGGTATATAGTTGCTTCTCCCTTCCCCGAGTTTGAGTTGCAGGTGCATTGTCTCAACTCCCCATTGTATACTGTGTATTGTAGTTTTACGTCACAGAACAGCAAGTGCTCAGAGTCACTGCCTATATGTACTGCAGAGTGCTTTGCTTCCTCCAGCACAGGCAGTGCATTGACCGTACTTCCATTTCATAAAGCAATGATAAGGTTTTGTATACATCGATATTTAAATGTTCAGAGGGAGGCGTCGTGAAAGTGACTATAAATTGTCCTAATTACCCATTCCATCTTACCCTCTGTGATGAATCAGATATTTCTTGCTAGAATTCCGATGCTCAGGTGGAGAATACATTTCTAGGCGTCCTTGTGAGAACAAGTGACGCAGATATGTTTCTGGAATATAAGAAGATGTCATATGTGTAACTTGTGGTCACAGCTGGTAGACAGAAGTTCCTCACTCTTCCCTGCCCCTGCTTCATCTGTCTAGAGGATCTTTTACAGCAGCATAGTCTGTAGCCTGAACAATATGACGGTGTTTGAACTACCTACACGACATCACCAAGCCAGTAACTTTACTTAGCCTTAGTTTCTTCATCCCTAAAAACCTAAAAAAAAAACAACCCTGTACTTTCTATTGAATGATTGTTTTGGGACAAATATATTTTAAGAACACTAAAAACAAGTTGGCATATACACTTTTGCATAATTTCCAATGAATTGCATTTTAAACACTTTAAAAATGGTATACAAACAAAATTGGGAAAACAGATGTTTCTTACATGAAACTATTCTTTCCCCCAGAGCAATCACATACTTTTATGCTATTTCTTATGAATTATTCAGATGACAAAAGACTTATAAACAAACATGTTGATAAAACTGCTGCTCGTTTACGTTTAACAGGAGGATTCTCTGTAATAGTAATTAGGCGACTGCAAACACACCAAGTTGGTGAACTATAGTACAAACAGGTGCACATCCACTCGGCTCTGTGTCTGGCCGGTGCAGACTTCATTAGCAAGGGTGCATTCCTTTGCTCATACCAACAGGAAACACTGGCATCTCAGAATAAAAGTGAGAGTGAGGCTTGGGTATCCATCCACATTCTCTCTTTGCAGCATTAGGAAGCCTGCATCAGCCGTTCAGCTCATGTGGAAGGTTTCTGTCACTCCTCCTCTCTATAGAACATGTTTCACACCTGGACTGTGAAAACTCTTGCCTTTCACTATTTTAGCCCTAGGATAGGAGTAATGTCTGTTCCTGGCATTAGGCATTAATACTACCTCTTGGGTTTCCTTGGTTACCATCTATGTCTTTTTAAATTATCCTTTTCTAAGCTGTACTGTCCTTTCCAAATTTGTTTACTATTAAAAAAGTTAATAGAAAAGTCCAAATGTATTTTTCAAGTAGAACATGATGTTTTGAAGTATGTAAACACTGTTGAATGGCTAATTCCATCTAATTAAACAAGAATTATCTCACATGGCAATTGTTTTGTGATGGGAGCACTTTACATCTACCGTATTAGCACTTTCCAAGAATATTATCATCAGCTATAGTTGCCATACTTTATAACAAATAACTCGTACTTCTCTTACTCAATGATAAATTTTAACTTTCCTAATTTGGGTGTGTTATCTATTTTCTCCTGAAAATAGATATGAACATCATTATTATACAAAATATCTGAGTTTAAAGGTCAAATGGAAAGACAGAATTTAATGGAATAGCATGCTATCATAATTTGAGTGCAATTGAACATAGTTTCTTCCTAAAGTTATCTGCTATTAGGTTAGAATTGTTTTATTGGATAAAAATATGCAAAATTGTTGCTAGGATATTTTGTCAGGTAAGTTTTCTTAGTCTTTTATACTAACTAGATAAGAATGGCTCATTAACATGTTGAATTTATGTAAATCACCCCAATCATCTACTTTCTCCTCTGCTCCTAAGCCACAGAGACAATTTTGGAACCAGGCTGACTCAATTTTGGTCAGAATTCTTCACTTCAAGTACAGGTAACAGATTCTGACTGATATGCCACAGAAATTTATTGAGTGATTATCAAGGGCTCACAGATTTGTTGGGAAATGAATGAGAGTTAAGAGTAGACTTCTAGGAGCATCCTGCCCACTGGACAGGGTTAACGACATTTGTCATTAATATCACCAAGCACTAGGCTTTACAAATACTTAACTTCACTTCAAATCCAACTGCTGCTTAACCCCTGCTGTGTGTGATTGCTCTGCAGTCCTCTTGTTTGGCACAACCAAGTGGCCCTGCCACCATTCTTGGCACAGCCTCAACCCCGAGCCCAAGTTCATTCTCCAAAGTCTCTTCTTATGACAGGGTAGAGCCTCATTGTATTCCAGGATATAGTCAAAGGGGTCTCTGGGAAACTGGATTCCAAGTTCTTTTTAGGGAAATGTGTGGTGGTATTGTGTTCCCCAAAATATTGTGTACCTTAATAAACTTATCTGGGGTCAGAGAACAGAAAAGCCACTAGTTAGGCAGTGATAGCACACGCCTTTAATCCTCGCATTCCAGAGACAGAAATCCATCTGGATCTCTGTGAGTTCAAGGCCACATTGGAAACAGCCAGGCATGGTGACTCACGCCTTTAATCCCAGGACGCAAGCCTTTAATCCTAGGGAGTGATGGTAGAAAGCAGAAATGTATATAAGGCGTGAGGACCAGAAACTAGAAGCATTTGGCTGGTTAAGCATTTGGCTGGTTAAGCATTTGGCTGGTTAAGCATTTGGCTGGTTAAGCTTCAGGCTTTTGAGCAGCAGTTCAGCTGAGAGCCATTGGGATGAGGACACAGAAGCTTCCAGTCTGAGGAAACAGGACCAGCTGAGGAATTGGCAAGGTGAGATAGCTGTGGTTTGTTCTGTCTCTCTGATCTACCATCATTGACCCCAACACCTGGCCTCGGGTTTGATTTTATTAATAAGAACTTTGAAGATTCATGCAACAGAAATGTGCCTGCTGTTTCTCCAATCATAACAAGTTAGGGCATCCAGTCACCACACTTTGCTACTATTGTTTGGTTTAAGATTCAGAAACATATTCTCCCAGTTGTAGAAACTGGAATTTAAGATCAGGGTTTAAGCACAGTTAGTTTCTTTTGAAGGTCTAGTTCAATGGCTTGCAGATGGCAGCGCTTGCTCTATGCCTTCCTATGATATTTTCTCTGTGTGAATCTGTGTTTCAACGTTCTTGTAAGGAAAGCAGTCATATTGAATGATTATCAACCTATACAATTTTTAGTATTAGCTACTTTAGACAAAATCCTGCCTTCAAACACAGATTCAGAAGAAATATGTAAATTACATATACCAATATGTAAATTTATTTGTAAATAATTTTCATTTGTATGAATGTTTTACTTGCATGTGTGTGTGTATGCACCACATGTGTGCCTGGTGCCCACAGAAGTTGTAAATATCCTGAAACTGGAGTTAGAGACAGTTGTCAATTGCCATGTGTATTCTGGAACAGAACCTGGTTCCTCTGCAAGAGCAGCAAGTACTCTTAACTGCTTTGCCATCTCTCCAGGTTCCTCAACATATAAATTGAGCAGGAACATGATTTGGTGCTGTATGAAAGAGTACTTAAAAAGCATGGCAACTAATTGCTTTGCACATTGCTGGGTTAAACATTGAAAAAGAACTGGCACATGGCACTGGTGGCTGGCTCCAGCCCATGGGCAGCATCAGTAGCTACGTCTCTGCATGCCACCCAGCATACCTGAGGGACCACAGTCACCAGGAAGCTCTGTTTGACTCTATGTTCCAATTTTTTTTTAAGTTTTTCAGGCAATATGTGGATAAACTGGATGTTAGGTGCCATATGTAGATGGATTTTTCTTTTGGCCACCAGACCACACACACACACACACACACACACAAAAAAAAAAAAAAAAAAAAGACATGGACACTCTTTATGAAATCTTGGCCTATAGCTTGGGCTTGTCCCACTAGCTCTTATACCTTAAATTAACTCATTTCTGTTCATCCAAGTGTTGCCATGTAACTGTGGCTTTTACCTCTCCTCCTTCATGTCTTGATTCCTCTAAGTCCAGCTGGTAACTCTACCTTTCTTTCTTCCAGAGCTCTCTCTGCCCAGAAGTCTCTGCTATACATCCTGCCTAGCTATTAGCCATTCAGCTCTTTATTACATCAATCAGAAGGCACTTTGGCAAAGATACATCTTCACAGTATACAAAAAATTATTCCAAAACATTCCCCTGACTGTCCATCACTGATATATACCAGTCTTCTATGCTTTAAATCCCCAATGTCTGCCAAGTGTCATTTGCCTGTGGAGTGGTGAGTTATTCAGTGATAATGATGTTATATGGGGATAGATGCAAGGATAGGAAGTGAGATTATCATTAAAAAAGTCAAGACTTGCCGGGTGGTGGCGCACACCTTTAATCCCAGCCCTTGGGAGGCAGAGCCAGGCGGATCTCTGTGAGTTCGAGGCCAGCCTGGACTACCAAGTGAGTCCCAGGAAAGGCGCAAAGCTACACAGAGAAACCCTGTCTCAAAAAACCAAAAAAAAAAAAAAAAAAAAAAAAAAAGAAAGTCAAGACTTATGAGATTAGGTTACTGAAGGTGCTCTCTACATAGATATGGAAATTCTTCACACTATAATAGTATAAATTATTTTGGTTATTAAGAGAATTTTTAGACAACTGAATGAACATGAAGAGAAGATAAGGGATTAGTATAACATAGGGGTATAAAAATATACAGAAGCATAAGTTAGCTATGTGTCATTTACTTCTAAAGATGGGAAAATGTCAACAGCATAGTGTCTTTGTACAGTGTATACATCAAGTTTCCTAGGAAAACAATGATGGTGAAGAAAGAGTATGCAGACTTGTTATTTAAAGATTATTCCTGTTTCATGAAGAATATATTTGTTGAAATTTGGCATTGATGGATCAGAGATTATAAATGCAGTGAGAAATTTAATTAGAAAAAAATCTTTGTAATGTGCCCATTTCATTGTTTTCTGCAATTGTACAATGAGATAGTCCAAGATTATTTCATTATTTAAAGCTGATATTTGACAGTATTATTATAAAGTACCTCAAGTAACTTTCTATAATGGAAACAGAAAATACTAGAAATGTAATTGTATTTACCATTTCTCAAAATTATAGATTTCAAAATTTTTCTTTATAAAAGTTAAAATTTCTCATTTAGTAAATTTATCGAAAATGTGAATAAAGAACAAAGACACTAAACATAACACTTTAAAATAGAGGTGCTTCATTGGCAGGTGGTTATTTAGCAATAACTAAGAAAAGATCACAGAAGAAGCTTTTAAGGATATGTTGGTATCACCTTTGAGAAATCTACATTCTTTGGTTTCAACATATGTGCAGTGATCAGAGAGTTCCCTGACTTCAAGTGTTTATTCACATCTGTCAGCTAAATCATAGATCTAAATGCAAAACGTAGCACTCAGGAACATTATGTGGATTTGTGATAGTCCCTGGAGGACTTTGGGTCCATAAAGCAATGAATGGATGATAAGGAGACATAAATATGGTATTTTCATCTATGACAGATGCAATCTTGCTCCAATGTTATTTATATTATATAAAGGAAAACTGAACCTATTTGCCTCTGTCGAGCTGAAAGGAGGTACCCTTAGGGATGAATAAATGAATAGCTTGCTATTAATTTCCAATTTTTAGAAATTCATCTTTGAAATCATTGTATTTTAGTGATATTTTAAAAGTGACTCATGTTTATTTATTTATTTTAAATGTGTCTGGAACCCAAAGGGAAAAATGTGGGGTAGAGTTGCTACAATAACAGAATGATCTTCCCCACCCCTCTTTTTGGCTTGAATTATCAAAATTAACCAAGATTTCCATGTGAGTGACTAACAGAGCACCCAGCCCAACATCTGAAAGACCTACATTAAATCTCTCAGCCTCCTGTTCTTCCTCATACTCTGTTCCTATTATGGAGGTAGGACGTGAACATACTGGAAAGCCTGGGTCCTTGCATTTAGACAAATTGTTTTTGGTATCAACTCTATCCTCCTTTGTCAACTTACAGACTTGCTAGTCAACAAAAAATTCTTTTATGCTGCTGTTAATCTAATATTTATATTTTGAGCAAATCAAGATTCCCATGTCTATTTCTATTTGATATCCAAATTTTGTGAAAAATTAGTGTATCTATAAGTGAAGCAGTAGTTTAATCCTTATATAAACACCATTTCCATTTTATATTAAACTTAAGCCAAGCTGAATAAACTGTTAGTAGTTAGTTTTCTGTCTTGAGGTTGTTGTTTTCTTATTCAAAATAAAACTGTAGGTAAGGTAACGGTTATTTAAAATAACTACAACTGAGTTTGCAACTTTTGTTTTATATCACATCCAGATATTCATTAGCATAAGCCTTTCATTATTATTGATGATTTCCTGCAGAAAACAACACTTCCCAGCTTCCTTTGCAAACTCGCGAAGTAATTTCTGTTCCTATAAGGAGCAACATTCCATCTTCTTTGTAGACATTTTAGCCATCTGCACATGTGGGAAACAAAATGTTTCCTCACCTTAAATAAACATGGTCCTTCTGAAGGTCACACTGAGTGTCTCTGCCCACCTTCTGTCTCTATGTCTATGGCTGTTCTTTTAATAATCTAACAATGTGATTATGTATGGCAAAATATTGACCAATTAAAGTCAGAGAATGACTTTTTTTTTTTTTGGTTTTTCGAGACAGGGTTTCTCTGTGTAGCTTTGCGCCTTTCCTGGGACTCACTTGGTAGCCCAGGCTGGCCTCGAACTTACAGAGATCCACCTGGCTCTGCCTCCTGAGTGCTGGGATTAAAGGCGTGCGCCACTACCGCCCAGCCAACTTAAAATTCTTATGTCATAGCTGTTACATATATGAAGTCACAGCAGCTGTGGTTACACATTGTAACAAGTGTGAATGCACAGAAGATCAAGAAAATTAGACATCCCTGATTTCCCACCCCTATTTATGAAGCTAAAAACTGTTGTGGCTTCTGGGAGAGGGAGTGTTGCTGTCCTTTGGGGATGTGCCTATTGGTAGGTCACCCATACTCCAGGGGATGACTCCTCCATCCCCATACATAAGATACATACAGTCCTAACTAGACTTAATGGGTTATTTTTTGAAAAATCATGAAATTGGGAAGGAGATGAGAGAGATGTTTAGAGTAGAAGCTAGAGGGAGGGTGTGGGGATAGATATGAACATGATGCATTGTGTACATGTGTGAAGTTTGCAAAAAATAATCTTAATAAAATTCATATATTAAAATTCAGGATTATATTGAGTCATTGATTCTCTAGTAATGGCAAATTTTGATCCTAGTAAACATTAGTAAATATCAATTATACTTAATGAAATTTGAAATTATGATTATAATATTAAACATATTGCTCATCCATTAACCTTAACTGTTGTTGGCTGTTTTTACTCTTTTGGCGGGGGGGGGGGGGGGGGCTGCCACCCAGCTCCCAAATAAATCACACAGGGAGGCTTATTTTTAGTTATAAATGCCCAGCTTTAACTTGGCTTGTTTCTAGCCAGCTTTTCTTAACTTTAATTATCCCATCTGTCTGTGGCCTTGGGGCTTTTATCTTTCTCTATTCCTGTATTCCTTTTCTTTACTTCTTACTCTGTGTCTAGCTGTTTAGCTGGTTGTTTGGCCCCTGATGTCTTCCTCCTTCTCTGGCTTTTTCCTTCTCCTTCTCCTCCCAGATTTCCTTTTCTATTTCTTCTCTCTCCCTGCAAGCCTGCCATCCTTTCTCCTGCCTTGCAATTGGCCATTCAGCTCTTATCAGGTGTTTTAGACAGGCACAGTAACACAACTTCACAGAGTTAAACAACTGCAACATAAACAAAACTAACACATCTAAAAATAATATTCCCCAATACTCAACCCTTGCCTCTGATCACTTAAAAGCCCCATTCTGAAGAAAAAATACTTATATTTGCCCACATGAAAAGAAAGTTCTTAGTTAAATTCAATTTGGAAAGCATCACTGGATCCATTCTTAGACTGGATTGTTGGAAATTTGCTCTGGAGGGTTTATAAACATACTTGCTATGGTATTTCAGATTTCACTGGAAATTAAAGTGAATTTTCAATAAATAATAATAATTTGCTAGGGTCAGTTTCTGAGTGATGTCTTGGCCAATAAGGTATTCAGTATGAATTTTTTTTTTGAGGAAATGGCACAGTGACAGAAATATACTGGATTACTAAATACTTTAGACTGCTGACATTTATCCAACTTGGTGTTTCTGATTTTGTGTATTAATAGGTTTTATATAATACACACAAATTAATTTAGCAAGTCAGGTAAATGACTGACTTTATAATCAGGTTTTAATTTTATATAAAACCTAAATGTTTACTCTGCAAAATGATTTATAAGCTCATATAACAGTGTTTTTACTTAATCTAAATTCAATTTTCAAGTTTTAGTTTATTGACTTTTACATTGTTGAATGTTTTATTTAGGTTATCAAATATAAACATAGATGTGTGACATTTCTAGGAGACACAGTCACACAGCAAACTGCTTACTCCTCTGCCTCTTACAGTCATTCCGCCCATTCGTCCTTGATGATCCCCGAGCCTTAGGCACAGGAATGGTGTTGTAGTTGTCTCAGTTGGGATTGATCTCAACAACTCTGTAGTTTGATATGTCTGTTGCAAGCTGCCTAAATATGACCTGAACAAGGATGACACCACACCAATAGACATGCTAATCTGCAAGAGGGTAAGTTCATGAGGCCTCAACCCTAGACAATACCTACAGGCAACTAAGGAATGCTAAGAGCAAGAGAAATAGTCTTTTTCAGTGTAGAGTACACCAATTAGTTATACAACACCCAATGGTTAGCCCTGGAAACATACATATAAGTAACATTATATGTAATGAGCAAAACATAATATGTATTTATATATAAAATACTAAATATATCTATGAGAGAGGGCGAGAGATAAACAAAGAATCCATGACTTTGGAAGGTTGGGAATGAGGAAAGAACAGATGGTATATGGGAGAGTTTGAAGGGAGGAAAGGGAAAGGGAAATGATATAATAATATCATAATTTAAAAAAATAAAAATTTTCAATCATTACCTATCTTTTTAGTGTTATATCAACTTAAAAACTAATCTGCATGTGCTAAAAAGGGTTAAAAAGAAAGTAATGTAGATACAAATTGCAAATGTTTGTGTTGGTTGACTGTAAGTGATTAAGATAGAGAATCATACATTTATTTTGATCTGTGGGGTAGGTAACATGATATAAAGAGCAGGAATTCATTTGTATGTCTGATCATTAATTTTATTCTTTGTAAAACATGGCTATAAATGACAACTTATCTCAAGGGAGAGAATAATTTGTGTTGTTTAGGAAGCTACCACTACCCATTAAAATGTTGAGTTGTTTTTCTATGATTATTTCAGATTTCCTTTCTATTATTGAATAAGTTTTACATTATCCTAAATCCTGTTTGAATGTCTAATAGGTTCTTAAATAACCTGACATCTGGTTCCATGTTATTCTAGCCTTATTGTCTTTTCTCTGCTTTTCTACTCATTTAAAATTCAAGCAAATAAACAGTGAGCTTATTTTAGTGTCTCATTGTATTTTAATGGCACATTATAGTTTTATTGAAATATAAACTTTAATATTTTAGAGCACCAATGCCTTTTGTTATACCTCTTTTCTTAGCACTCTTTATTGTATTATCTTGAGAATTTTGAATTAATCATGGGATTAAAATTAGAGTAAGTTAAACTAATAAATAAATACTTTTTAAAAAAAGAATGTGTTTGACTTATTCATTTTTCTGTATTCAATAATGTTGAACAGGTCTTCATTGCTTTGGCATGTTATACTTTATGAGTTCCTTTCATTTCTTGAAAATTACATACATCTCATAACTCCTACTCTAGATGCACTTTGAATGCTGGTCTTATCTCTGCCATACTTACTAGAATCATAGTCCACAAAGACTACTTGACACAATGATTTTGACTGACGCATGTGTGAATGCTAGTCTAAAAAACACAAAGATCAATTATTTGTCTTTAAAGTAGAAGTTTGTTCATGACCTCACAATTTCTCAAGACAGATTCCATAAGAGTGTAATTTCCTTTGAATAACATGCAGTAGCTTGAGAGTTTATTTAACTGTTATCATTTGGGATCTTCTATAGGTACATAAAAACAGAAAATAAATAGATATTATCAAGTTTAAATTTGAAAATGAATTTTTGAGAGCCAAGAGAGAAACCCACTGAGAGGAAATGGAAGTACTCATGCAGAATAAATTTCCCATATATAGATGGAATTGCTCAGATGGGGAGTGTTAAAGACCTAGGAAGAGCTATCACAGAGCAAATGGCTCTGAGGGGCATGGGGCTGGTCATCAGAGGCTTCTTTGCAAAGCACTCATCCATCTATGTAAGACCACTGATTTTGGTCTTGCTTTCCAGGATCATAATCACATACTCCCATTCAGTTCTGTCTTAGAGTTTCCATTGTTGCGATAAAATATTATAACCAAACACAACTCATAGAGGAAGGAGTATTTCAGCTTACATGTCCTGATAGCAGTTCATCATGAAATAAATCAAGGCAGGAACTGAAGCAGAAGCCATGGAGGAGTGTTGCTTACTGACTTGCCTTCATGAGTTGCTCAGCCTGTTCTTATATATCTCAGGACCTCCTGTCCAGAGGTGGCACCCCAACAATGGTCAGAGCCCTCTCATATCAATTACTAATTAAGAAAATGCATCACAGGTTTGCCCACTGTGTTTCAACTGAAGTTTTCTCTTCCCAAATGACTCTAACTTGTGTCAGGTTGACATAAAACTAGCCAGAACAAGATCCTTTTGTTTGTGAATATGGTAGTTAGACTGAGATGCCCTCCACAAATCTTGGGCATGTGAAATTCTCTTGTTTGGGAAGGATTCAGAAGTGCGGGTTTGTTGAAGGTGTGTGACTTTAGGTTTCAAAACACTTTTAGCATCTCCATTAAGCTCTCTTTGCTTCCAGTTAGTGTGTCTGGATATGAGTGTCCAGCTGGTACACCACTACCTTGCCTGCTTGTCTGTTGTCATGCTCCCTGCCATAATGGTATGGTGATGGGCTCCTAACTCTATGGACTGTAAGCCCTAAATAAACTCTTCCTTCTTTTTTTTTTTTTTTTTTTTTTTTTTTTTTTGGTTTTTTGAGACAGGGTTTCTCTTGTGTAGCTTTGTGCCTTTCCTGGAACTCACTTGGTAGCCCAGGCTGGCCTCGAACTCACAGAGATCCTCCTGCCTCTGCCTCCCGAGTGCTGGGATTAAAGGCGTGCGCCACCACCGCCCAAACTCTTCCTTCTTTAAGTCTCTTTAGTCATGGTGTTTTATCACATCAGTAGAAAAGTGACTAATACAAAGCCCCCACTTTCTACCTAGAAAGTAGAGTTGTCAGTCTATCTTACCATCCTCACTGTTGACTCTCAGCATGTGTGTGTGTGGGGGGGCAGGACTAATCCTGATGATCTCTAGTGCATAAAGAAGCTACTCATAGGTTTAGAGGGTTTCTCTCACAATCTATGAGGCCTCATTACTAAGTCTGAGGATCCTTTAATAGTGTCATGCTTTCAAAGTGTCCTGTGGTTGCCTTGAAACACAAAGAGGATCATGTCAACAAGCACTCACCTGTAGTAATAACGTACAATGGTGTGTGGGAGATTCAGTTTTTAGCATTTGATCTTTTTTGAGAGGCACTTCTCCAACATCACAGGTTTAAATGTTTCTATTGATTTTCATGTCTAGATTTATTGTGAACATATAACCTCCAGTTAGCCTAAAGCAGACTTTCTGATTTTTTAAGCAAAAAAAAAAAGAGAGAGAGAGAGAAAGAAAATAAAGAGCAAACCAGTTAGAAAAACAAAGCAGTAGCACTGTAAACCTATGTGAGCAATGTGTGAAAAATCAGTATGTTCATAGCAAGAACTTAATATAAAAATTGTTGTTAATAATACTGCTTTCAGAATATATTATAATAAGTAGTTTTAGGGATCGTGCAAACT
The DNA here is from genome assembly GCF_004664715.2 of Peromyscus leucopus. Classification (NCBI taxonomy): domain Eukaryota; kingdom Metazoa; phylum Chordata; class Mammalia; order Rodentia; family Cricetidae; genus Peromyscus; species Peromyscus leucopus. The sequence continues at coordinate 11,113,024 of NC_051065.1, forward strand.
TATATTAACTTGAAATTTCTTAAAATGATTTTATAGATAACAAGTGCAAACCTTCCTTTAAAGTGATATGATACCCTAATAGATGTCAAATAGTTTTTGACAGCTCTATGGCTTCTGTTCCTTCCTATCTGAAAATCACAGTGTATAATTTTCCTGTGTGTTTGTGATTAGTATTGATGCTAGTTCATACAGGAAAACTGATTAGGAAATTTAGAGGAAAAAAAAAACATTCATTTGAAGGTTGCTCCTCCCCCCACACAAAACTTACATTTTGGGGGAGAAATGATCCAAATTATCCAGCTTCTCATCAGATGTTTATATTGATCTCTTTACCAAGAGAAAAGCACCCCGGCTTTGCACTGCCTGCTCTGGATGCAGTTGAGGTCTGAGCCGGTTCTCGATGCTCTGCTGGTGTGACGTGGTTGTCATTGTTGTGGTTTGACATTGTCTTTGCTGCTGCTGGTCTTTTTTTCCTTAAATATTTATTTGCTTTATTTTATATGTATATATGAATGCTCGTATGTATGCATGTGTCCCATGTGCGTGACTGGTGCCTGCAGAGGCCAGGAGACGGTATCAGACCCCCTGGGATTTGAACTAGACAGAGGGTTGTGAACCATAATAAGGGTGTTGGAAGCCGACCGAATCTTGGTCCACTTCAGAAACAGCATGCTCTTAACCACTGGGCTGTGTCTGCCACCCTAGAACGAGTGCTTATAATTAGTGTAACTACCTCAGATCTTTCACAACGTGGGGAGAATGACTGCCAGTTATTCTTATTCTATGTTAAGGCACTATTTGGAGAATTATTAAAAAATTAAAAAATAATGCTATTTTATTTCTTTCCAGGGACTCACTTGGTAGCCCAGGCTTGCCTCGAACTCACAGAGATCCACCTGGCTCTGCCCCCGAGTGCTGGGATTAAAGGCGTGCGCCACCACCGCCCGGCTATTTTATTTCTTATAACATCAATATACACAAAATTGTATAAAAAAATCACTTAACTTTACACATTAATTTTTGTCAAATAATGTGAATGAATTTTATTTTTTTCATGCTTATAAATGAAAGACTAGATGCAACAGAGATGATAGCTAATGCTTTTTTTTTTTTTTCCAATTTCGTTGGCTTGAGAAATCACCTAACAGACACATCTCTGGGTAATCCAGGAAGGTTAAATTGAGATGGGAAAAACCTCCACTAATGTAAGTGGTGCCAGGCTATGGACTAGAATTCCAGAGACTGGATGAAAGCAGGAATGGTGAAAGTGTGAACAGCAGCCTTCATCTCTCTCTGTGTCCTAACTGCCAACACAGTATGACCAGCGGCCCCCCATTCCTGCCCCTGTGCCTTGCTACTATGATGGACTCTATACGGAAGATCATGAGCCAAAAGAAATCCTTCCTAAGCTACTTCTGTCAAGAACTCATGCTCATACTCCTGTCAAGTATTTTCTCCATTAGCGAGGAGAACAACTAATGCAGATAGCAAATGCTTCTACACTTAATATTTTTATAATTTCCTGCATAATAATGTTAATTCTAGTCTTATCAACACTATAAATTTATCAACTCCTAGCTGTTCCCCGATCAATAATGAAAAAATTTATAATACTCATTGTTAGTAAATTTGCTAAATAGAAAAGTTAGAGCTGACAATGAAAATGTTTCATTCTTTCTGGAATTAACTGAAGTAGGTTGATCTCATGTATGATTTTAGATAAAAACTTCTTGTTTAGATAATTTATTGTGTATGACCTTACTTGCTTAAAAGACTGCATGTTTTCTTCTTCAAATTTGTGCTTTAGTTGTAATTTCCTTAATAATGTATACATTCTGCTCATGCTCATAATTATGACTTAGCTTCTTGATTTACAAAACATATTCATCATGATATACTATTATAAATTTGTGAAAGAGGGTACAGAAAGATCTTTAAGAGAAGAGACTAGAAAATCTGATAGGAAATTGTTATTGCCTAAAACAACTCTGTGTGTGTGTGTGTGTGTGTGTGTGTGTGTGTGTGTGTGTACGTACCAATCACAATTCAAGACAAAAGATGCCATGATTTCAGAGACTATGTTAGAGAGATTGGAGAGAGTAAATGGGTAAGAAAATGATGCAATTACATTTTTAATTTTAAAAAATCAGTAAAAAGCTACTTTTTCCTAAATTCCTTATGACAATCAAGTGGTGGATTTCAAAGAAGCAAATATTTCTAAACCTACTGACACAATTTCAGACTGCCACTATATTGGATAAACAATTGCCTTAAACATTCTGACAGGATTAAATGAGTAGACAGTAAAACATGTGGTCCAGGCATACTTGGAACTCACTGTGAAGGCCATGTTGGCCTCAAACCCATGCTGCCCATCTTGCTTAGACTGAGAGTGCTAGCATCATTGGGCATTAAACATCACACCTGGCAAGAGTAGTCTTTTAATGGCAACTTGACCAGAAGTTTGATAATTTATTTTGAAAGGAAGAGCAAGGGGGATTAATTTTACTGTTTCAATTTAAACAGGATGTTTGGTTTGTCCCCTCTCCTTCCCTGTCTGATATCTCTAATATCTCTACTCTTCCCACTCTTCTGTTCAGCTTGTTCTTGATCTCTCTAACTGCCTTTAGTCCATTTATCCTAGCATATGCGTATTTTACATATGCCCATAAATTGGGAGATGTATGGAAAAGCAAATAATGTACAGAAGGGTAAATGAAGTATATCAATATAAACCAGTGTATATTGTTTATGAAGAAAGCTACTATTATGTTCTAAATATATCACAAGTTGATATTACCATAATAATGTCTTTCTCCCTAGCTATTAATCTGCACTACAGAATATCACATGTATATTTAATCTTTCTTCAGAGGAACTATGCTTATTTACATGTTCTATACAGAGCACAGTTTTAAGCACATTTTAATATTGGCTACTAATTTTATCCTGTCAGAATGTTTTAATGTAATTACAAAGAGATGTTGCTTGAGTCTTAGCTTATTTAATCTACATTTTCAGTGTTTGACCTTTCCTGTAGTTGTATATGAAAGATATCCACACTATCCTACAAAATTCCCAGCACAAGATTCAGAGCAAAAATGACAAAAACCTCAACAAGAATTATTTTGTGTGATCATAACTTGCAATCTGAATCCTGGGGCAAGGAAGGAGTTGAAAACAAAGGCAAATAAATGGCTTCCTTCTTGCTCATCCACCTTAAAATAAAATAAGTAAGGGGTGAAGTAAATGATTTCCAGAGAGCACAGTTCCTTCTATCTGGTGACTGTATTTACTTTCAAGTAATGGTGCTTACAGATAATATGTACAAGAGTAGACATAATTCTTCCCTTTATTTGACTACAGAGCCTGGTTCTCAGTGAGAGGACAAAGTGCAATTGGTTTGTTTTCCAAGTTATTTCTTATCCCATTTGCATGTCGGACTGATTATGGTGTTACTGTTTTAATTTTGATTGTTAACATAAAATTGGAATCCAAAGTAAAGGAAAACTGTGAAAATTAACTTGCTAACAGTATAGGAGAACAAAGCATGGGCATTATGATAATGTAATCATTGAGGATCTGAAGTAAAATCCATTTTAAAGACAAAGTTAATGGTTCCCTTTGAAATCTTCACGTAAAAATTGAAAACACAACTTTAATAGGAGACAGACACAGGTAGGGTATGAAGAATTACAGCTGGGGAAATTAATAAAAATAGTATCTAAAACAGTATTAGTAAGATATGAGGCTCATTCATTAATGGTCTCTAGGATAATATATCACTGAAAATGTTGCATGAAGGACAGTCTTTGATAGGATTATGTACAGTATAATAGCAAGCTCCTGGAATTAAAATTCACTGAGAAGATACATCTTGTGAACTGAAGGGTAAGAAGATAATAATGGTAACATTAATAATAGTAAATAACAAGAATAAAATGACTCACATAAATAGAATTTCCATCAGCAACCATTATTGCAATTATGAGAATGATAAGCTAGTAATCTGGAGAAAATAGCTAATCTTTATTGATTCACTGTTTAATTTCTTTTTATTTTACAGGCTTTAGAACTGCTGTCAATAACAATAATGTGTACCAGAGAAAAAAAAGTTATGCCAGGAAAGAATAGAAGAAGAATGTACCTCATTGTGCAACCTACAGCATTTCTAAAGGTTCTTTTAAGAAATGCATTTATATTCTATTGTGGAGGAAAATGAAAAATGCATTCAAAAGGTCCCCCACCCCCTTTTAAATGATCCTTGTGGGATTTGCTCTCACAGAGTTTACAGAGTTCCAGAGACAAAGTCAGAAAACACAATAATGCAAGCTCTGGCTCTTTAATCGCACGGAGTTCAGGATTATCCTTCCGCAGTGACACCTGGGAAAAAAGACAGGCCATCAACCAGCTGACCCTACAGCAGCCCTAGGGGCAGTTCCACCGCCACCAGCAAAGTGGGCGGTTAGGGAACAGAGCACTTATCCAAGGTCCAGATAATAGCAGGGGCAGCAGCTCATTTCCTGATGAGGGAAAATAGTTCTTTGTTTAGCACATGATTTCTGGCAGCCAAGTCTCTACTAGGGAACGAAGGTTAATTTTCTCTAAATGTAAATGAAAGATGAGAATGTGAAATGATGACGCATGGAGGCACTCCATCAGTGGCATTGGTGAGTGGAGGGGTTGCTAGGAGATGGCTGGAAATTTTCCCTGCATTTGATGTAGAATACAGGAAGAGAAAATTTTACCCCATTCTTAAAACAAGCTGTAATTACATGGAGTGGGAGTGGGGGGAGCTAAAACTTTTTACGTACATTTCAATTACATTTCAGTTAAAGTATGGACACATTATTTAAATATATCAATTTCTATATGAATTTTAAACTATGTGTTAATCATTACATTGTGAAAGTTTCATTTATTTATTTACTTTTAATTTCAAGTGTGACGGCACATGCCCTTATCCCAGCAATGAGGAGGTTGAGACCAGTCCAAGCCTAGGTTGGTATATATAATAATAAAAAAAAAAATCCCCAAATTTAGAAACAAAAGGAATGAAAAAAAAAAACAATAAAAAAGAAGAAAAAAAACCCCGATTTTCCTGAATGTTTTTCTTTCACTCTTTTGCTCACACACCTTACCTTAAGCACACTCTACTCTGGAAAATTCTGAGCTCTGTAATCAAATCAAAACATCAGCACTCTAAAGTTTCAACAGTCAGAACATCTCTCTAAAGCATGAGAACTGTGTGCTTGTAGAATACATATTCCTTGATATAGAGATGCTGCGACTTCTCTGATTAAACACCAGCCCTGCCTGACCATGTTCCACCTCCTGCCTTTTTATCCTAGGAACACACCTACCCCAATTTAGTCAGGGATCTCTTTCTAGCTCTATACATCTCTCACATTCAGCCTCTCAGAGACTTCTTCTGGCTTCAAAAAGGCCTTAGTATTACAAATCATTCATATCATCAAAACTTTCTTTAAGTGTCTGGTTTATTAATTATTGAAAAGAAAAAACATGTAAGCACCATTGTTCTGTCCCAGAAACTACCACTGTCTTTGCTCCTTGTTGGGAGTGGTAGCACCTCTTCCAGGTGAAGGAAGAACATTTTTGTTTGTACACCACCACAGTTATTTTGATGTAGTTGTCACTGTGGGTGTAATTCCTTATTCCTACGACTTTGACCTTTATCATTCATGCCACTTCGTGTTACCATAATGAAGCAAACATGCAAATATTTCCCTTCAAGACATTCTTAGTGACACAAGCAGATTCTATCTCATTCTCTCTCTATCCACAAGTTGGTCAGCTATGTCTTAACATAACTTTTATCAATCAGACTCATCTCCTTTTTAAAATTTGGTTTTGTTTTTTATGCGCGAGCGTGCATGTACTTGGAGGCCAGAAGTCAACACTGAGAATCTTCTTTAGATACTTTCTGTCACATTACGTGAGGCAGGGTCTCTCACTGTACCTGGAGCTCATGAATTTGACTAGGCTGTTTGGCCAGTGAGCTCCAGGGATCCCCTTGTCTTTTCCCTTCTAGTGCTTGGGTTACAGGTGACAACTACACCCAGATTTTGCATGAGTGATGGAGCTCCAAGTTCAGGTTTTAATGCATGAGCAGCAGATACTTTACTAACAGACCCATCTTTGTGGCCCTTCACATTGTATAGTTTAAACTGGAGGCCATAAAAAAGCAGTCCACAGAGAAATGTAAGAAACAGCAGAGGATGATGGGGGGGATAACAACAGGATCTTTGCTCATTAGACTCTGTGAAGAAGCAGATCTGATCACCTTGTGCTCATCTTCCATGTTTCAAATCTGTCCTAACAAAGTGAGATGCACGCTCTAGCAAAATAAGGAGTAGGAAGAACCTACCAGAATAGAGGCAATCTCCTGAATGTTAACAGTCTATTCTCTTTCTTTATCTCCTTGTAATCTCTGATCCCTGAAGAATGGATGGCTTAAACCTTGTCTTTCCCTTCCCATTACTGTCTCTTTGATATCTCTGCTTCTTTTCCGCTCTTTCTCCACTTTAGTTTTCAATTAATTCTTAAAAACACAAATATACATTATGCCATTGCTTAGCATTTTTTAATGATGATTTAGCTGTAGGATGAAGTGTTAAGTTCTCTTCATGGGAAGAGTCCTGGCATTCACTGTTAGTGTCGTTTTTTTCTCACTGACTCTACACTTTCTGATTTCGTTCCATATGTTGGTCCTAACTGCAGGTTCCCAAACATAGGGTTCTGGCCCAGATATCTGCCACTTGGTCTGGAATTTACTCTTGTCTCCATTTGGTGATGTGAAAACTCTTGATTAGTCTTCAAAATCTCAACCATGTGTCTTTTTGTATGGCCCTGTCCCTGCTCACTGTTTTATGTGTGTAAAATTTATGAATTAACCAAATTTACCTGCATTCTATGTGCTATTTCTGTACTGTATATATATTCTGTGCTGATCTATAAGGAACACCTAATAAAATAGTGAACTGAATTGAATTGAATTGTGTCAAATAAAAAAGGTGACAAGAACTGGGGAAAGATGGTAAAGATTTTTTATTTTCAGAAGGCTCCTGTTGAAGACATCCCAGCTGGACAGTCACATATCTAGCTAGAGAAAAGAAAGAACCATACTCTTTTGTGCTTTTCATGTGTATCTGGAAGCAGAAGCACAAGTAAAATAGTTTCCAAAAGATAGAGGAAAGAACATTTGGCGAAATATCCCATCCTCAGAGAGTACATTGTGCTTGCTTTCAGAAATTTCCTGCTTCCCCTTGCCAGTAGTTAATTCCTTTCAGCATAATAATAAATATTTCCCCTCATACATGTAACATAGCTCTTTTATTTGCTATTCCATGCTCCTTATCTCAAAGTCCTTATGATTGCATGTTCATGATGCACATCTGGTCATTGTCTTCCTCTTCTTCTTTCTCCTCTTCCTCTCCTTCTCCTTCTACTTCTCCTCCTCCTCCTCCTCCTCCAATTTATGGCTTATTTTTCCATTATATTATTCCATATACATACATACAGATACACACATGTATATATAAATACAACCTGCTGAATTCTTTCAGTGTTGCTCATATGAACATGTGTTTGAAGCTGACCACTCAGGATTAGGTAACCTGTCAAGAGGTTAATCCTTAGAGATGATTGATTCTCTTTCTCTTACTTTTACTAGAATTTTGGCAAAAATAAATATTATTTAATATATAATGTCAGTTATATATTGCATTCTCTAAAACACCACAAAGTATAGATATGATTAGGAATTAAACTTAGGAAATTTCTGGGGCCTTGTCATTTTCTTGCAAAGATACAAATGTTGTTATTATTCCCTTATCTGGGAAGATGAGGCCTTAATGTAAGCACCTGAAATCATTAGGAGAAAGTACGGGTCTGATGAGTTAAGGGGCTAAGTTGCTCACTCTGTCAATTTCTAATAGCGTTTGTTTATGAAATCAACTATTATTTTTGCTCTGAACATGAAAATGTGCGTATTTGGATTATCCAATATGCTCTTTCATTGCATGCTGTTCTATTTATGTGCTATTCAGTAATTTTTACTGGAGGAGCTACTAATATTTGTCTTAAGTTCTTAATACCACATGTGTGTCTCTGTGAGTATAATCAAGTGTCTTAATATTCCTGTCTTTCTTAGTAACACACACATAAAGGCAAATATAGAACAAGTAAGACTATTTCAGAGGCAAAGGAAGGCATACGGAGAAAAAATTGATGCAATATAAAAACACAAATATTGGACTCTGTGAATACATAAGAAAGAATGATACACTCAAATTGGAGCATGTAATTTTTGAAAGAATAAAGCTTTAAAACTTGGCTGTTTGGGCTATTGTTAATTAGATAATTTAAGTATAAAATTAACTACTAAATTTAAACTATTCCCTTTTCTATATTTTATGTCTGCTGTTGATTTCCTGTAACAGCAAAATGATCTTACAGTTATTTGATTGCTTTCCATGTTCATCTGGGTGCTTTGTAAAAAATATAATACAGTACAGATGTCAACTCAGGAACTAAATAGCACATATTTCTAAAGAACCATAAAAAATATTAACAATATAGAAACAATGGCTCAGTAATTACTTTTTGCTGTGGAATGAGGTTAGACATTTATCCTTATGGAGTCCTAATACACTTACACTCAGATCTGCCCCTGTGGTCCTTTTTCCTTTGTTGATAAATGCATAGTGCAGGTACCTTGTATGGCCACGATGGTATTTGAGGTCATCCTATACTGTTAACACAAATGGTATGAACAATAGTTTATATGCCACTTAACTCCTTGGGAGAAGTGGTTAACCTTGCTAGAAAGGACAGATCAGTCATGTACAGTTATTAAGGTCTAGAAGGTTTTGTTATGCTCTAAAATCCTTTCATACAGTTCAGTGTACTTCTGTAGGCAGCCTATTTAAGCAGAAAAGCAAAGGATGGAGATGCCACCTCTGAATTTTTTACAGAATATATACATGGAATAGGTGATGGAAATTTCTCTAAAACCTGTTTTGTTAATGACATTTACATTACAGAGGTGGCACACAGTTTCCCCCTTAGAGATGGACTTTCAAAAAATATGTGGATGAATGAAGAATAAAGGCTTCACAGATGTAAAACAGTTTTAAAAAAAATTCCCAGCCTCCTAAATGGAATTCAATCTGATCACTTTGTTTAAAGGTTTCAGAATAATCTTATTATGTTTTAACTGACTGCTTTTGCTATGAAATGGAGGGTCCCTATTAAATTTACTTCAGGTCATTAGCAGACTTCATTTAAAATTAACTTCCAACCACTGTCCTTAGTAACTATGTATTTTTAATCTCGAGAACCAGCTGATGATGGTAGTCTCAAAAGGAAAAAGCTAAGAATAAGACAACTTCAAGCTTTCTTCTAATAATGGCAAGGAGACCTGTTTCCTTATTCATGGCCAGGAAAGGCTTTGATGTAAGAAAATAAATCACTCTCTCTCTCTCTTTTTTTTTCTATTAATGTCAAACAACACTCTCTTGTGGTGGGTGATTATTTTTTTGAAAAAAATTTCCTTATAATATTGTACAGGTACAGTTGTTAAAACAGATAGAGACAGATAGGTAGATAAACATGAAGTAAGCAATGTTTTCCCAAAAGAAGACTAAGGTAGAAGACAAAATCCCCTTGTTTGCTGTGTTCTCAATAAAACAGGTGTGCTGCATTTGTTGTTGTGATTATGTTTCAATAAAGCCATTAACAAGCAAAAGTGCATTCACATGACTTTTTCCAAACAGCAGAAAAGCAGTTTACCACCACGGCTATTTAAATATCTTCTAACTGGCAAAATTAAACCATGTCTCTTTACTTATTTATTGCACTTGTGAAAAGATTAATGGGGATGTGATTCCTTGAGGCTTTTACATATAACCCCTCCACAAAGAATAAAATTATACGGTTTGGCAAATGAACTAAATTAGCTACATTTATTTAAATAATCACTATAGAGGAAACAATAAATCAACAACATTCTGCACAAAAAAAGTGTTTACAGAGTGTCTTGTAATTTGTTTTATCAAGGACACAGACTTTTTGCTCTTAGCTAATCTTGCTTCTAACACTCTATTATCACATCAGCCATTAATGAGTATTTGCAATAGAAATTTAGCCAAGGCTTCAGAACAGAGAACTAGGAACCACTTCCACCTACGTCTTGGTGCAGTTACTCTGAGACACATTCTTCTAATAAACATGTTGTCAAAGGTTTCTAATAACTTCGGAGACAGTCAAAATTAAATGGCAGAGCTTTGTTAAGTCAGGAAAAGAGATGATTTGAATGGTCATAATCGTGCAATTATCTCAGTCTCTCTATATTTCAAAGGGCTCTGTCCATATCTGAGTCTATATCAGAAGTAAGTGAGTAGGGAGCTCAACACTGAACCTGTGATATATTCATAAATCAGCTCTTTCAGAGCCCGTCACCAGCACCATAATGAGGGTCATTATTCAGGCAGAGTGTCAAAACTACTATCAAAGGACCTTCTCAGAATTACAATCATTCTGTTTCTTGTTAAATAAGCAATGTAGTACACAAAAATGGCAAACAAGGACCAGGTCAATTTGATACAGTGTGAGGGCACAGAGATCTCTAGAGTAATTTACCTTCTGGGAATTCTGATGGCTAGTGAGATGAATTATACACACCCTCAAAAAAGATTAATGATAATAAAACCCTTTCAACATTTTCTCCACAAAAGCTTTGCAAATTGCTCAAAAGCAACTTTAGAAACAAAGCCAGGAGAGAAGTGACTAGTTTCTGCTAGACTTGAAACTCAAAGAAATAAAAGTTATCATCTTGGAAAATAGTATGAGTGCACCAAGAAAAGTTTTAATGTGATTAACATAATTTTGGTCATTATGTAGATGGGAAATTATGAATCATTTTATGTTAATACATTACCATATCTATGAAAATTCTTGTAGATTCACATATGAAAGAGCATGCAACCTATTTGCCACAGATATACATAATATCTAGAACATTCAACAGTAATATAGGGAAGAATTTGATGAGGTCCATATTTCTCCTGTGACACAGTGTTACAGATAATGACACTGAAAGAGGCTCTATATTTATTCTCTGTATGTCAAAAAAAGCAAGCAGCAGTCTGTAGAATTACATGGCTACTAAATATATAAGTAAATCTGGCAGGGACGTGTAGCTCATCTCTCTCTCTCTCTCTCTCTCTCTCTCTCTCTCTCTCTCTCACACACACACACACACACACACACACACACACACACTCTCTCTGTGTGTGTGTGTGTGTGTGTGTGTGTGTATTTGTATAGAGTAGTGCTCATCCGAAGGTTTGATGGCCAGTGGACCCCAGGAATCTGCTTGTGTCCACCTCCAGAGTGCTTGAATTATAAATGTATTCTACCATGTGCTTCTGAGGATTGGCCTCAGGCCCTCATGCTTCACCAACTAAGCCGTCACCGCAGTCCCCCAGACCATGTCCTCGAGCAACCTACTCAGTAAACGACTCAGCATGATAGATAAGCTTGTCATCAATATATGGACAAGAGTTTGGGAAGCTTTTTTCTTCCTGTCCAAACATAAATAAATAAATAAATAAATAAATAAATAAATAAATAAATAAATATTTATATATATTATAATACACACACACACACACACACACACACACACCAAAAAATACGTTTGAAGAAGAGTTTGACAGTTGAATACAATTTTTAAAAATATCCATTCAAATTTGAATCTAAACTTAACACTTACAGAATATCTTCTGGACAATAGAACTATGTGTAAAAACAACAATCAGAAATCTAAATGTTTGATCTAGCTGTGCACACCAGTAAGTAGGAAGGCTGAAGCAGGAAGGCCACAAGTTCAAGGCCTGCCTGGGCTACAGAATGAGTTACTTAGACAACTTAATTAGATTTTGCCTCAAAATACCACCACCAACAGCCATCATACACACACAGAGTGTGATGGTGGGGAACTAAGCTAAATATCTCAAAACAAATTTAATCTCTTTGTACATTTCTATGTGTTTCATATTGTATTCAATGGATTTGTGCTGGTTTTAAAATAGAAAATATCAATATTATGTAAATATTAATTATAGCTTACTAATTTTAAAAGAAAAATTTGAAAGCTAAATAGTTCAATTTAAAGAGCACCCATCTAAGTACAAAATACTTTTTTATCATAAGTTAAAATAATCCCTTTAGAGTGCTCCTCATTTTATGAATGAGCATTTATTATTACAAAATGTTTACAGAAGCATTCATTTTGAAAGGAAGGATAATGAGATTTTTGGAATACTTAAACACTAATTTTAAGCATGATTTATCCTAGTATATTTTGTTTTATTTCATTTATTTTGTGAGAGGATCTCACTCTGTGCCCCTGACTGGCCTGGAACTCACTGCAGAGACCAGGCTTGCCTTGAACTCATAGAGATCTTTCTGCCTCTGCCTCTCAAGTGCTGAGATTAAAGCTGATAGCCATCATACTGGTCCCTGTTATAATTCTTTTATTTTTAGATGCAGCGATACCAATTAAACACAACAATATCCTTAATAAATCTTCCAGTGAGTAATAAATCTCAATTTTTGAGCCTGAGTTCATTGGCTACAAAAAAAATGAGATAAGCTGTAATAAATTTTATAGATAATGGCAGAGTGTAGTCTCAATAATTAAAAGGCCATTAAAAATGATAACATTTTAGGTTGTTTATTAGTCTAATAAAGAAAAAATAAAAATAAAATAACAATAAAAATGAATAAAATCTTTGAATATTACATGCAAAAATATTTAACTTTTAATAACATTTGGAAAAGGTAAAAGTGGAAAAGGTAACGATTCAATGGGTACTAATTTACAACCAAAATTTCCAGGGTGCTCTTATATCGTAGGGGACAATGAAAAACTGGTCCTTGTGGAGTATTTGAAAAAGCTAGAAAAAGGGACTTTGAATGTTTTCATCATAAAGAACTGATAAATGTCAGAGGAAGTTGGTATGCCAAAACTGATTTGAACATTGAACCATGTTTACATGTATTGAAACAGGCATCATTCAGTAACCCACTAATATCAGTTTAAAATAAATTCTACAGTAAACAACTGTCTTACTGTATTCATGTCCCTGCTTTGGAAAGAACACAACTTCAGTGAAGACAACACAGCTCTGTTTCTGCTTCATCCTTTCTTACCTTTGCAGCTTTGAACTTGCCCATGTCCTTGACTACTATTATTGCAAAATAGACACAATGCCAGCACTCCCTCTGAGACTGTGATCATCTTCACCTCATTCACTCTGGGTCCTCTGGAATTTAAGATTGTGCAGAACACTTGCAGGGAACATTGAGGTTTACGCAGAAACACAGAGGTCAACAAGCCAACGGGGCCTTAGTTCTTAGTTTTCTTCGTTTTAATTCATGCTCTCCAGTTAATCCAAAGAGCTGAGGGAGGTTGATGTCTGGTAGGATACTTACAAGTTCTTCAATGAATATTAAATAACCAGAAGACAGATTAAATTTTACCCAGTATTTGTGGTGGGAAGCCTAGGTGAAGATAACACCAAACATTCTGTCAGGATTTTCTTTCTATCCAGCTTTTATATGTAGCAGGTGGAAGAACATTGCTGAATCTTTGCACTACGCCCTGTCAAGTTGAAGATTCTGTGACAATAAATCCTACCTTGTCCAGACTTACTCTTTAAGGAAATTGATATCAATGAAATAATCAAAAGCAAACCAATTACCTTCGGGTATCTTTTATCCATCTATTTGGATTTAACTATCCATTAAATGGTGTTTGCATTTGAAGGGATGCTCTATTTTATGCAGAGGTACTCAATTATTTAGATTATACATTTGAATAAACTGTTCCGTGGATGGACTATCCTTGTAATGTAGGACTATTACATTTTCTTGCATAGTTTGCAGATTATTAAACTAATATCGATTCGACCCACACAACCAGTTACTGGTGTCTAACCTTTGCCTTTGAGACTTGGCTACTTTAAGGGTCTTGGTACTACCCTAACAATTAGCAACTCATGTCAATCATTTGAAATTATACCAAATTATGCAAATTGGGTTTGGGAAAAGAATTGTATGAGAAGAGACCACAAAATTTAATTTCAATAGAGATCATAGGTGAGGTCTGTAGCTGCTCACTGCTGCTCGAGGACTCCCAGCAATCCATGGCTAATAAGCAGGGAGTCTCTCATTTCTAAGTGGCTTTTCCTCACATGTGCAGGTCAGCACAGTGCTCAGCAGGATCCTCCTTCTCACAGGAATGGCCATTCCACTTCAACTGCACATCCAGCAAAGACTACTACAGCTTTCTTTGTTACAATATCACTTTCAAATGTCCCTGCAAAAGTTGTTAGGTCATGAATACTCGTGTTTATCATGATGGATACTATTTATCGAAAATAGCAGACAATCAGGTTTAAACCCTTCACAGAATTCAGTTTCATAGACTCCCAAGGCTGTCCTCAGTTTTTCTTTCACTTCTCTCCACCTTTTAATCACATAAAATACAGTTCTTTTGCAGAAAATATCACACAAATATCCTTCTGTCCACCTTACTGCTCTAACGAAAGTAATAAATTTGATGTGGATGATAAATAAAGGCATATTTTACATATATCTTATAAAAATTATTAAAGAACATTTCACTCAGAAAGGGCAAACCACAGACTTCATTCTCTAGTGTGATTTGTTTGGAAAACTGGCTTTGAAACTCTCTATTTACATATTCTCAGTCCACATCACTTGTTTATATTCTCCACCTGGTCACTGGACGAATTTGTGGTGGCTCTTGGAGAATCTTGCTTGTTAAACTGTCTTTGTTTTAACAGATAAATTGAGGGTCAGAGGGTTAAGTGGATACTCAAGATCCTACAGCGAGTTAATGGCATACGGAGGAGGAGGGCCAGGCAATCTCAATTCCTTGTTAGTGCATTTTTCTCAAACCTAAGCTGATTCCATGCTATGACTAGGCAAACGGGAACTTTTACATCATATTTCTTTGTGTTTCATTTAAAGGATTCAGATTTGTGAGTTTCTTCTATTAATTGAAAATGGTGGTGGGGGGGCATGGTTTAGTCAATAAAGTGTTGCTTTGCAACATAATGGCCAGAGTTTATCTGTTGCATGCACATAAAAAGCCAAGCATGATAACATGGGGATGCAGAGAGGGAAATCCCAGTAGCATGCTGGCTAGCCAGCCTAGCTTAATTGATGACACCTTCTCATCCTAATTAGACATGCTCTCTCAAAAAGCAAGGTAGAGGGTTCCTAAGGAATGATACCTAAGGTTGACTTGTAGCCTGCACTCACATATGCATATGTATGCATGCACACTTACACACCGTACAAACACAAACACAAAACAAAAAATAAAATATATTCTAACACTTATCTAAGTGTAAGAAGAAAACTGTTTTGCGTTTTTGTTTGTTTATTTCATTTGCATATAGCTAATGGTGATAGTCATTTGTATGCATCAACTTGACTAGACCAAACAGGAGTTGTTCAGTCCAATGGTGATGGAGGTGGCACTGTAGATATTTTGTAGATTTGATTACCATCTAGAATCAGATGGTTTATGTAAAGATTATGTTGCATAATCTATTAGACCTGTTCCTATGAATTGAAAGGCCTTAAGTTCATTACTGAAGAATGTGTTCTCAACACAGTATCAGCCTCTAGCTAACAGTTTTCAACCAGCTTCTCCTGAAAACTTACTGTACTGACTATAGACTTGCCAGATCTGGCTGCTACAATCTCACAACAAATTCATTAATGCAAGTAATAGCATATATTTTAAAATATATATTACATATTTAATGTATATGGAAAATCTGGTGCAGAAATTAATAAAACTTTTGTTTCATTTTCTTTCCTGAATTGGTAACTACATGAATAACTCATATCATTTTCATTAAAACCCATATCTTTTGATTTGAAGTGTTGTCATATTACTCAAAAATTGTGAGTTTTTTGTTGTTGTTGTTCTTAAATGTGTCTAAATGCATTTATATTGAAAAAGTATAACCCATGACTTAGGAATCCAATGTCTATTTTATTCTTGTTAAAAAATCTGCTCCATTGTCTTTTATGAGTAAAGAGGACAGACTTCCTTTGTTATAGAAATACATAAGAAGTC
Organism: Peromyscus leucopus; assembly: GCF_004664715.2. NCBI lineage: Eukaryota > Metazoa > Chordata > Mammalia > Rodentia > Cricetidae > Peromyscus > Peromyscus leucopus. Next base: position 11,129,231 of record NC_051065.1, read on the forward strand.
TACTGAAAAATAATACTTGCAGGAAAGTCTGCACAGTGTTATAATCTGTTTCCAGCTGCTGAAGAAGAACCTGGTTAAATCTCCCCAGACCATTACGATTCCCTTGTTTAAAATCTCCAGTGCTGTAAATAATGAAAGAGCAATATCCTTCGAGCATTGTATTGACTGTGGTATCTCTTTGAAGTAAGACTTGGCATATGAGTTACTCAGATCTTGTTCTTCCACTAATTAAAATCTCTCTGTATTTTTTGATGAGGCGCAGTTGTCCAAAATTTTCCTAATGGTAATACACTTATTTGACTTTGTAACTGACCATACTAGTCTTCTAGTAGGTAAGACAACAGCATCATCATCACCACAAACAAACATCTCTCTTTTATGCCTGAGAGAAGAATAAAAACAACTCATGTTATCAAATAGTTGATTAAATTGATGTATTTTATTTTTCTGTAAATGCCTCATTGTCATCTTAGTTTCAACTATATATTTAATTCCACATAAAACTTTATCCATAGGCATGAATGAAAGAACTAGCAAATGAAACAAGAGCTGCATAATTAGCTCTTTGACAAGACAACGATTCATATTTCCAGTGAGTGCTGACTGCAGCTCACATGTAACAACAGAGAGACAGGTGTGCTGCAGATTCATTCCACTGATGCAGAATGCACACTGGCACACTCAGCTCAGGCTCCAAAGGCTGTTTATCAGAAACATTCTGGGACAGCAAAACATTCAGGTAAACAAGGATTTGTGTAATCGTGGGAGTTGCAGAGTAATTGATTCCTGTCTGGAGACATAACCTCCATGTGGATAGGAGGTAGTTTTAAATAGAAGATTTAGGATCTGTGGAGTTTAAGATACATAAACAGATGATTCCCACATTTCATTAGCAACATTAATGTGCATGGTGGTTTGCATTTTAAGCACATCAAAGTAAATTATCTGGAATCCTTTAGTTAGCCCCAGAGATGGTGGAAATTTAAAACATAAACATTCACTTGTTTGAATAAATAGTGTTCTTCAAATGTAATTGGTATGGGACTAAATGCTAGTCGCAGTGAAGGAAGGGATTTGTCGGGATGTGGGACCATGAGCACAACTGTTGTTTCTTCTGGATTCTTGTATTACTCTTCAAATGTTAACAATAGCTCTACAGTTCTTTGTGTAGGGTTGAGGCCTCATCTGCATGGGCTTCTTAGCATGTTTATGGCTGTGGACCTTGTTCAGCTCATGTTTAAGCAGCCACATTGACAAGACATAGGTGTTGCTTCTGACATTTCTAGGAGACACAATCTTACCGATGACTCCCTGACCTCTGGCTTTTAAATTCTTTCTGCGCCCTCTCTGCAATGATCTCTGAGACTTAGATGTATCCCTTAGACTGGGCTTCACCATCTTGCATTTTGATTGGTTAAGAAGAAATATAGGCAACTAAGAAAAGCTGAGAATAGGAGAAATAGTTGTCACCAGGGAAGGGCATACCAGTTGGTTATTCAATACTAAATACTTAGCTCTGAAAATATACATATAGGTAAAATTATACAGACTAGGCAAGTAGTATTTATTTATTAAAGAATATATATATATTGACATATACATATATATATATATTTACATGTCACATACTCATGTAACAACAATTAGTGAGAAAAGAAGACATGAAATTGAAAGAGAGCTGGGGGGCGTATGGGTTGGTTTGAAGTGGGGAAAAGGATGTAATTATATTATAATCTAATAAAATAAAATAATTAAAAATAAATAAAAGTCTGACACACAAAATTTCTATACAGAAACTTAATATGTGTAATAATTCATTACATCCATCTCTTTTGGATTGTATGAGCATCTATAGGCAAGAGGAATAAAGGACACTCCCAATCTTCTGTACCACATCTCTATTTACTCTATCAGACTGCTCAATGTCAATGTTTTGAAACAGTTATTTGGATGGGTTTTGTTCAGCTCAGTAGTTCCTTCTTTTTCTCTCACACTGAGACTTACTTGCTGACTCACGCCACCACTGCCAAAACACAACCCATTATTTCTCTGGACTTCAAATCTGCAATTCCTTTTCTTAAATTTATTTCAGATATTTAGAGCTCTTAACTTTTTGTGTGTTTTAAAACCTCACTTTCACTGATTTACCTTTATCTAGCTCATTTAAAAATATTTACTCACCATTTTTAGCCAATTTGTTGGCGCATTATCCTTCTTAATCTCTCACTCATTGTATGGGATTCCTTTCATATTTCTCACCTTTACATGTGATTTTTTAAGTATTTAGAAAAGAGAGGTCTGAATAGCCTTTCCGTGTTCATGTCCACAGAGACTCTGATCTGACTGTTCTCACTAGAGGATGCACTACTTTCTGAGATGAACTGTTTCCACCTTCCTGCTTTTTCATTTGCATCATCTATGTATCTGCATGTTTTGTTCCTGAGCTTCTCATTTCTCTTTCAGGCACGGAGGCCTGTCTTTTGTAGCTGGCCTTGCTTAGCACAGGAGCACAGGTTTTTGTTTTGTGTTTTGAGAATTGGCACACTGTTTCATGTCTCTTGTCTTGCTATGAACCTCACATTCTCATTGTATGTGAAATCCAGCCTTTGAAGACTTGGAGGGGCATTTTGTTGCATTTCTTCCTGTCACAGAGCTACTGGTGCTGCATTGTTCCTGTAATGATTTCCTTGTCTGTTCTTGGAGATAATCAGCTCAGACTACTTTTTAAAGTTGTATCTGTTTGGGGCTTGTTTTAACTTTGCTGGTCAGTTGTTTGGTCCAGTAGATTTCAATGGGAGAATCCAAATATTTTCAAAATATACCATAGGACTCTACTACAGCTGCCATCAATAAAGCTTGCATGACCCAAATTTCCCACGAAAAAGTTGTTATAAACACACACACACACACACACACACACACACTCACACACACACACCACTGACTGAATAGCATTGAACAATTGCCTAAAGTAGGTGAATGATGAGGGACTGGAAACTGCCAAGACTACACCAACCAATTGTAAGCAATTTCTTTAAGTGCAGTCACACTATTAGAACATGTTGCCTTAAAAAATAAGAGAAGATAGACTTTTGGAAACTGTTTCCAGCAATTTAAGAAGAAATTACAGTTAAGCAGAAGGCCACAATGTACAATCTCAATATTGTGTATTTTAATAAAGCTCACATGTCTAGGTAAGCCTCAATTCATACTACTACCTGATATAATACAACCAGATACAGGAAATTTAAATTTTCATTCACTATTGCTAGGGAGCTATAATTTTTAATTGAGTTAAATCAAGTTAATTATCCCTTTTTAAAAAGAAACAAAACATTACTCTTTAGAGAACTATAACAGAATCCAGTGTGTAAAAAATAGTATCAAATGTTCAGTATAGTATCCAAAGTTACTAGAGATCACTAAGAGAAATAAAAACCAGTAAAAAATTCAACTCTCAAGTGATTGGGTAATAGAATTTGAAGGAGGATTTTAAGGTGGTTTATTAACTTTTAAGGCCATAAGGGAAAACATATTGATCATACATGGAAAGTAAAAAAATCTCAACAGAGAAATAAAACTTCTATATCTATAATTAAAAGAAAAAATGACTTTTTGATTAGGGCTGTGGATAGCAAATGTGGAATGCAAACAACCAGGAAATGCTTCCATAGAAATTAGTAAACAGGAAGAAGACAAAGGGACAGAACGTGAGTAGATCCTCAGGGTCATAGAATTGCTCACTGTACGGGAAGTCAGAGTTTCAGGAAGGAAACAATAACTGAACTTGAAAACTATGAAGCAATGTTGAAAGTTTTCCCACTTAAAGAGAAACCGAGACAACATCGATCCTTGAAGATCTCCACAGAGTCACAGGGAAAATACCAATGAAAGGAACACCAGAGTCCAACTGAAGAACCATAAGAACAACTTTTAATATAAATAAAAGCAAATTGATGAGTTCTTCACAGGCAACATTAGCTTGAGGTTTAGTTGACCGTAGAAGTCATCCTCAAACACAGGAAGGAAAAGCTAACTATTTTATCCCTACATCCTATAAAAAAAGATCAGGTAAGATTGAAGGTGAAATAAATATATTCTCAAAGAAAATAGAATAATTCATTGCCAGAGTAAATTATAAAAAAGTTAGAAGGAATTCCTAAAATTACAAATACTAACATATTCTATTTATCTTATATACAGGAAAGCAGACTTGTCTCACATGATCAGTTTTTAAGCTATTATATTCCCTTATTTACTAATCATGTTATTAATGATACTAGTTTAATGTAATCTTACTATGTGCTATACACTATTTTGGGCACATGACATTCAGTATCTTACTTATTCCTCAGAGCTTATCTTTTAATTCATACTGTTAGCTTATATTGACACACCAGGACTGAAGTTTTTTAATAACCTGTCTAAAGTTGAACTCTTAATAAGTGTAAGAGTATGATATTAAAAAATATTACTTTTATTCTAAATCCATTGTCCTTCAAGTCTGTGTTCAAATATACATATGACCAAATAGACATTAGCATTGACACTAAGTATTTATTAAAATATTACAGAAATCATGTTATGTGGAAACTTGTGACTGCCTTATCCACCTAAGCTGAAAACTAATTGTGTACCATCAGTCATATGTTAGCTATTTTCTTAAGTATAAAGCCTACAGTTTAACTGTTGTTTTCAGAAGTCATGGAAGAGAATAGAGGTACAAAGCGGCTGTGGGAAGAAACTGCTTCCAGTGGGGGAAGCACTCAGAGGGATCTCACTACAAGTTTTCTTCCAGGATTGGACTAGTGAAAGTTCAGTATAATTACAGCAAAACATGAATCACTGGAATAAACTCTGGATATAAAATACAGGCTGATTTAACAAAAGTGGGTAGACATTCTCTTTTAGCATAACATTTTAATTACTTGCTTTAAGATTTCTACATGTACACAATGTATTTCGGTGGTATTATCCCCCACTCCTTACCACAGTTCCTACCAGGTCCACCACCCATTCCCCCATCCCTCCAAACTTCGTGTTCTCTTGGAAAAATAAAAACAATGACTTCAATTTGTCATGCCCATATATTCATAGGTGTGGGGTCATCCAGTGGAGTGAGGTCAACCTACCAGGGGTGACACACACCCTTAAAGAAAACTGACTTGCTTTTCCCCATCAAATGTAGTTAGCTCCTCAGTTAGGGGTGAAGCGCATGAACCTCTTCCAAGCTTCCCGCCAGAATGCTGACTGCTTTACCTTATGTGGGCAACTGTAGCTTCTGTGAGTTCATGAGTATAACAGTCTTGTCATGTCCAGGATGCAATGTTTCAGTCTGATGGTCCCAAACTTACGGCTTTCACAATCTTTGCATTCCTTGTTTGACAATGGTTCATGTGCCTTGAAGACATGGGGGTGATATACTTAAACTATTTGTGGCCGATTACTGCACAGACATGTATTCCTCATGCTTGGACTCCCAGTGAGTTCATGCACTAATCACTATCCACTAAACAAAGAAACTTCTCTAATGAGGTCTGATGACCGAATTAAGCTAAGAATGTAAAGATACAAATTCATAGGGAAATCTGATGCTATGTCCATTCAGCAGTACAATAATAGTAGGTTCACCACCACCACCCACCACCCCGACCCCGCGCTCCAAAGGCCTGTGAGCTCTACAATTAAAGTTTCATAGTTTTATTTTGGACAGATTTAGGGTACCATACATGACAGATTTCTAGACCTTTCTGTGATACACTATTGGTTATCTTTCCAGCAGTCATCTCTCTTCTCACAAATACTTCGGAAATTGTTTAGATATAATGTACTCATGTGTTTAATAGACTAACTTTTGATTATGCAGTTTCAAAACTCAGCTAGTCATCACAGAAATGCTTTTATAATACATATGTGATACAACTAAATAACAAAACAAATATCCATTCATTGGAACCACACTTATGGCCTTTGGTCCCTTTCTATACCCTTATGAGTTGAATATGAAAATGGACAGTACTTGGGGTGTCTTCATACACAGACACCAGCTAGAGGTAGATTATTCTTCCTGGGCCAAGGGTCAAAAATTTAAAAAAATGCAAGGATTACTTGTTAGATCTGAAAATATACCTTGATGATGATGCATATACAAGCATAAAGAATGACCCAAGAGCATGGGGAACTATGGAAGAACAGATCATTAAATGGCCTACTCAAAATGACTCTTGTGCCTATAAATATTGGTATTACGCAGGAATGCTTACTGGAAGGATCCAATGACTATGCTTTTATTTACTGGCCATCTACTTTTTGTAGTGAGTTGACTCAGCATATGAGTAACATTTTAATGTATCAGGCAAATATTATGTATAGGTTCACCAATGTGGGCATGTCCATGCCTACCATGGCTCCACTGTGGTGTGCCTGAATCCATGAATAATGAGTACACTAAAAATCATTTTATTGCATCTATAAGAACTTGATGGCAAGTTAAGGGCATAGATTCATTTCATGGAAAAGGAAAAGTAATTTACCTATTTTATATTTAACCTGTAGTCTATATTGATATTTTCTTTCTCTACTATTTAGGCATCTCCTCAAACAACCGTATTCAGACATTCTAAATGCTTTATTCATCTTTCTAATAGTGGCCTATGTAACATGCCTCCACATAAAATACTCATGCAAAACAGACAACTGATAGGTTACTGACCAATGGATTTCTCACTTCTTTTTGGAAATCTTCATGAGTATACACATGTGTTTGAAAATCAATACTTCCTTATCTCATGAATTTATTTTACATTATCTTAGCACTTACTTAATTATTCAATTATCCATAATTTAATGTGCATTTATTCTCCTCTATTATTAAGGATTTAAAATGTTTTAAGTAAAGTATTATCTCATATAATTTTGGTTTCTTCAGTTTAGGAGAATACTTGGCAAGTGGGAATTGTTAGGATACTGATTGTAGATAAACACTAAAGCTTCCTAACTTCCACAAGTCAGAAACTCTAAGTCCTCCAATATGATCACATTGTTGTCTTTCTATTCCTCCTCCTCTTCTTCCTAATCTTCCTCCTTCTCCCTCCCCCTCTTCTTTTTTGTAAAATAAATATGAAAGGGATTGCCATGAATTTCAACTCCATTTATTTTACAGCCACACTTCCAAAACAGTACAAGAACAATCAAATTTCAGATTCCAATATTACTCTTCCTAGCATTTATATAATTATAATATAACCAAAGGCTTATATTTTAGAGGTAGGCAGATGGAGAGATGGCTCAGTAGTTAAGAGCAACTGTTACTCTGGAAGAGGACTTGGATTCTGTTTCCATCGCTTACATGGTGGTTTACAATCCTCTATAAACTCAAGTTTCAAGGGATATGATAGCTTTTCTGGTCTCTTCGGGCATTAGTCACACACATGATATACATACATAAATACATGTGTGCAAATACTTCTACACATAAAATAAAATGTAAACTTTTTTTAAAAAAATAAGACATTCATCACTAAATTGGAAGAGTAGAATGTAGCAGGAATCTTAAAAGTTCTTATTGATAAAATCAAACCCGAGGCCAGGTATTGGGGTGAACTGGAAGATCAGAGAACAAGCCACAGCTAACCTCACCTGGTCAACTTCTCAGCTGGTCCTGTTTCCTCAGACTGGAAGCTTCTGTGTCCTCATCCCAATGGCTCTCAGCTGAACTGCTGCTCAAAAGCCTGAAGCTTAACCAGCCAAATGCTTAACCAGCCAAATGCTTAACCAGCCAAATGCTTCTAGTTTCTGGTCCTCACGCCTTATATACATTTCTGCTTTCTACCATCACTCCCTAGGATTAAAGACTTGCGTCCTGGGATTAAAGGCGTGAGTCACCATGCCTGGCTGTTTCCAATGTGGCCTTGAACTCACAGAGATCCCAAATGGATTTCTGCCTCTGGAATGCTAGGATTAAAGGCGTGTGCTATCACTGCCTAACTAGTGGCTTTTCTGTTCTCTGACCCCAGATAAGTTTATTAAGGTACACAATAGTTTGGGGAACACAATACCACCACAGTAGAAGATAACTAAATATCATCACTACATTAAAAATACATACAACAGTGTCTGCAAACCAAATTATCCATGGGAAAACTCAAAAGTCTACAGCATCCCAGTTACTGAAAATATCAGAGAACCTCCATGTTGAAAGAATAACTGAATATATTAGCATAGATGAGTCACTAAAAGATAGCTGACAGCAGTGAAGAAAAGGAGATGCTTTTACTATTAGCTTTATAATTGATAATAATGGTCTCCAGTGGACTATTGCAAAGAGAGCCTAAGCGTATGTTGGCTCTACAGAATCAACAGCCACTCCTACTGGGGGAACCTAGAGATGAAAACATGGCATGTATCCCTTCTAACAAGAGGAAGTAGCTGGTATTTCAACACCTTTGAGATGGAGGCATCACTTCTTATAAACCCATGTCTATCTTCAGCCATAAGTTATGGCTGTCCTGTGAATACCTAGACTGTAGATCCAGGCCACAAAGATGTACTGCATATTCTCACACCTCATACTCTATCCATTAGCATAGGAAACTAGTTCATACTCTGGGTTCTGAAGCCAAGTTCCTGTTGCATACTTTGGTTATTGTTTCAGTGGCCACTGAGGCCTATACCTCTCCTTCACATCACATCTAGGGTAAGTGTGTATACATGAAGGCTCACTCTCACCTCTCTGGATTCCTCAAGAGCACTCATGTCTCATCTACTCCAAGAACATAGCAAAAAAATGGAGCCTCTAACACAAGCAGCAGTGGCATTACCACAAATTTAGGGTCACGATCACCTCATGTAAAGCTGTGTTTTATGTTTTAGCCACATATATGCTCCATAGGTGTCACTGAGACAAAAATGCAAATGTTATCTTGGGCAAATCCAAGCCAATGCTGAGAAGAATCTTTTCAAATGAAACTGTACCACTGGAAGAAAAAAGGATCACTCAATTGAGGCAGTACCAAGCCCCTCCTCACTTTATCAGGGGTGAGCAAGGTGTTCAACCATAGTAGGTAATGGGATCTAGAAAGCCTGCTCATGCACCAGGGATAGATCCTGACCACACAGCCAGGGGCCCCTTAAACAGACCCAGCTATACAACTGTTTCCCATATGCAGAGGGTCTAGTTCCCAGGCTTAGCTGTTCCTTCATGGGAGAACTTACCCTGCTGGAAGAGGGGATGAGAGGTGGTAGGGAAGGCGGGGGAAGAGCGGAAGGAGGGATGCAAGGGGGATCTGTGGTTCAGATATAAAATGAATATTTTTTTAAAAAGAAAGACAAAAGGATCACAACTTATGAATCATCATTACCAAGGGTCTCAGCAACACTAAGCATTATGGTAGAGATCCACAGCCTTGACACTGATGGTTCTTGCTATTTTCCCCACCACGGGCTTTAATCCAGCACACAGAGGCGGGCTCATTTGTACCAAGATCATGGTACCGCATTGGTTCTCTCCCCTTGCAGTGACCCCTTCCGGGAGGCTGTTTTCTAGTACAGCAGGCTTGTGAGAACTGAAGGATGTCTATTTCACCAAACGTGCAAACATCAATATAAGTCAAGAAACCAACCCAAGGAGATGTCATACACTCAGAAGAATCACACTTTCAGTATTTGATCTCAATGAAACCGAAAGGTAAAAACTCAAAAATTGTTTTAAGAAAACTTAATGAGCATTAAGAAAATACGGCAAAAAATTTAATGAAATTGGAAAAATATTATTCAACCAAAGCAAAAAACTTATTAGAGATAATGAATTTTAAAATGAAAAAAAAAGAATCTATAGCTGAAAAATCCTGTCAATCAAATATCAAATACAAGGATATGACAGCCAGCTCCAACAGTAGAAATGATTAAGCCAAAAAAAAAAAAAATTCTAAGCTCACAGGAAAGTTAGTGGAAAATACAAGTAGAAGTTTGAAAAATCATGGAACAACATCAAAAAAGCAAATTTTTAAATTATTACTTGAAATTATTACTTGAAAATCATAGCAGAAAACTGTCCAAAAAGTTCATAAATCTAATTTATCTCTCTCCATCTCTCTTTCTCTCTTTCTCTCTCTCTCTCTCTCTCTCTCTCTCTCTCTCTCTCTCCCTATCTATCTATCTATCTATCTATCTATCTATCTATCTATCTATCTATCTACCTATCATCTATATGCATGTATGTATAAATACTTTGATACCCAAAGGTCAAAGATCTCCAATCAAATTTAATCCTAACAAGACTTTAACAGTCCTGGACCATTTACTTACATAAAACAAATAACAATATCAGACTCAACCAAGTTATTTGAATATATTTGTGTACACACAGAGACATATATGTGATGTGGTGGTGGTGGTGGTGGTGGTGGTGGTGGTGGTGTGTGTGTGACTGTGTGTAAGACAATTAAAATCTTAAGAGGCAATTGAGTTGAGAGCGGTGTGACATGGGAGAATTTTGAGAGAGTATCTACAAGTGGATGGAGGGAGAAAAGGTGGGAGGGAAGTGTTCTGATTCCATTTCGATTAAACAGTATTAAAATTCAAAAATAAAAACTTCAACAAGCGATATTATAATCAAATGTCAAAAATTGAAGACAGAGAATCTTTAACTTAGTACGCACAAAGAAGTTCTAAAATGACTAGCAACAAGTTTCTCAGGTGACACCTTACAGAATAGGGGAGTGTGACAATACAACGTTATGAAGAAATGAATAAACTAATGTCTCACTGGGAATATTTTGCCCAAGAAAATTGTCCTTAAGAAATAAAGGAGAGATAAATATAATCAGAAGCTGAGGGAGTTCACCACCACTGTGCAGTCTTGAAATACTAAACAACTGGTGTGCTCCTTCCTAGGGAAGACTATTTCTCCCAGTCTTAGCATGCCTGCTGTTCATTGTGTAAGGCCTTGTGGCATAGCAATACCAAATGGTTAGCCCTGAAAATATGAATGTAAGTAACACTATACAAACTGAGCAGGCTGTATTTAGGAATATGTGGGTGCATACATAAGTATGTGTGTATATACACATACATAAACCCATAAAGCATACACACACAGACACATGCTAACAACAATTAGTGAAAAAAGAGTCCAAGAATTAGAAAGAGAGCAAGGGAGTGTATGCTGTGGGATGTTCTGTATGTCCTGTGGGAGCCCGTTCTTGGGTTCCTCGTGGCTTTACCCAGCAGGTCCGCATAGAGGATGATTAGGACCACCGGCCTGAGTGCAGGTGTCTGAGATGGTCTGTACTTGGCTGTGCTGGGGGATGGTCTGCATGTCAAATTGCTCTGATTGGTCAATAAATAAAACCTGATTGGCCGTGGCTAGGCAGGAAGTATAGGCAGGACTAACAGAGAGGAGAAATAAAAGAATAAGAAGGCAGAAGGAGTCACTGCCTGGAGCCACCGCCAGGACAAGGAAGATGTAAAGTACCAGTAAGCCACGAGCCACGTGGCAATGTATAGATTTGTGGAAATGGATTAATTTAAGCTATAAGAACAGTTAGTAAGAATCGTGCCACAGCCAAAGAGTTTGTAAGCAAAAGAAGTCTCTGTGTTTACTTGGTTGGGTCTGAGCGGCTGTGGGACTGGCGGGTGACAAAGATTTGTCCTGACTGTGGGCAAGGCAGGAAAACTCTACAAGTTATAAGAGAGGTTTTGGAGGGAGAAAATGATGTAATTGTGTTGTAATTTTTAAAAAAGGTAATGAAAGGGATTTAATAAAAAGAAAAGGCTCTAATTGTTAGTATAAATCACATGACATATGTAATTTGCTGGTAAAATAAGTACATTGCCATGGAGAATCATCTCATATTTAATAATGGTAAGTAATCACATTCCTAGTATGAAGAATAAAACGATACTTTTAGATAGAAGAGCTACAATTATTGAAAGAATGTACACAGCACAGAAATGTAAATATGACATCATCAAAATCAGAAAAAGTTAGAGAGGAAAGTGTAAAGTTGTCTATGTCCAAAAATCAAAGCAAAAATATTATCAGCTTACAACTATAAGATATGTGATAAGCCCCCATGATAGTCACAGAACAAAAAAAAATAGACCCAGTAAATCGTAAAAGTAAGATATCAAAGAATACATCTAGAAATAATTACATAATCATGCAGGAAGATGGAATGAGGGGAAGCAATGGATGTAGGGTCTATAATAGAGCCAGGCAAATTAGTATAATGGCAGTACTATGTTCTTCTCTATTAATAATTTCTTTGAAAGAAAATGGAGTAAATTCTGCATTTAAAACATATAGAGAGGCTGAATGGACTCAAATATATGCTCCTGACAAGACTCATTTCACCTCAAAGGACACACATAATTCAAAAATTGAAAGTTAAAAAACACATAAATAGAAGCCAAAAGATAGCAGAGATAGCCACCATTTGATTAGACACATTAATATTACAACATGATAAATGGACATATTCATCCAGAAAATGTAATAATTGTTTGCATGTATGCACCCAACTCTAGATCACTTAAATATGAAAACAAATATTAAAAGATTTGAAGAGAGAAAGCAATGCAATAACACTAAGAGACTGCAGTACTCAATTTTCAGAATGGGTTATCCAGACCCATAATTAATAATAAACATCAGACTTCACCTATATGTGAAACAGCGCTGACTTCAGATACTCAAATCATTTCATAAAAAAAAAAAACAGGACATATACTTCTCTCTAGTCCACACAACTTTCTCCAGAATAGAGTAGCTCTTGAGTAGCAGCAGAACAAGTCTTAACACATTAAAGAGGATAAAATTATATCAAGAATATTTCCTAACCACAATGGTGTAAAATTAGAAATCGATAGAGGAGTAACACTGGAAAATTGAGAAGTGCCTAAAAAATAACATCATGATCACGAATTGATCAGTAAAGAAAATGCAAAGGAAAATTTAAAAATGTCTTTAGAAGTCAGGTGTAGTGACAGGCCTGTAACTTTGGCTGCTGAGTGACTAAGGCAGCAGGGTCACAAGTTCAAATACTGCCAAGCTCCAAAGTGAGGTCAAGGCCATCCTGAACAAACTTACTGAGAACTTATAATAAAATACCAAAAGAAAGATGGGGATGGATATGTATTTAATTGGTAGAGGAATTTTTTAACATACACAAGACCCAAGTTTCAATATCCAGTACAGAAACAAACAAACAACAAAACAATCAACAACAACAACAAAAGAAAAAAGAAAAAATCTTGAGGTAAACAAAAATAGTGACTCAACTTACCAAATTTATAGGATGAAGCAATAGCAGTTCTAAGAATGACAGCTATAGTAGTAAATGTTTATATAAAAGATTCCAAATATATAATCTAACCATACTCAAAGTATTAGAAAAATAGAAATAAATAATGAAATGAAGGAATAAATAAGTAGAAATGAAGAATATAAAATTGATACCAAATCAATGAGACAAAACTGATTTTCCTTAAAAAAAAAACAAACATTACCTTGACTGAGTAAAAAGACAGAAAAATTGGAATTGATGAAGTCAGAAATGAAAGGAAAAGTGATTATAGTTGATTACACAATACAAAAGATTGTAAGAAACTGGATTGACCAATCACATACTAATACCTGTGTTTTCTTGGAAGAACTAAGTAAATTTTTAACACCCATAAAACCTATGAAGTTTAAATGCTAAAGAAATAGAAAATGAATAGACCACTAATGAGTAATATGCTGGAATCAAACAAAATGTGTATCATAGAAAAGCTCAAAATTGATGAGTTTAATATTGAATCATACTAATAATGAACAAAAATAAACTGAAACCAATTTTTTTCAAATAATTTTTTGCTGTAGGCATATTGTTCTCTCACCAAAAAGAATAAGAGAATGTGTTCCAAGTTTATTTTAAAAGCAAATGATTACTTGATAGACAAAGCTGAAGTAGAAAAACTATAAGAAAAATAGACATCAGAATCCCTATAGAAGTTAGAAGTTAATACCATAGCAAAAAGAATCCAACACCATCACATAATAAACCTGTAGACAACATCAGATTCCTCAGAAGTTGTACTTTTCCTCTCAGGTTTTTTAAAAAAGATACAAGTGTCCATTCTTGCAACTTCTTTTCATCTTTTTTTTCCTTTGGTAATTCACACATGTATATAATTAATTTTAGTCACTTCTCCTCCATTATCTTCCCTCCCCCCCACATCAAAATCCTTATTCCGACTAAATTCCTCCCACTCTCATGTCTGTTTTGCTGTGATGCACTGTGTAGCCCTCTTGCAACTTCTGTGCACTAAACATCAGAAGTATATGACCAGACTCTCTCTCTGTGTGTGTGTGTGTTCCCACTGTTTAGAAAAAGAACTATCAAAGTAAAAATTTGAAAAATATTAGCTATCAGCTGGTTTGTTAAAAATTAATTGTCCTTTTTTTTGAGACTGTTTCTTTGTGTAGCCCTGGCTGTTCTGAAACTAGCTATGTAGACCAGGATGGGCTCAAACTCAAGGACATCCACCTGTCTCTGACTCCTGGGTGCTGGGATTAAAGGAATTCACCAACAATTCCTGACTTGTCTTTGTTCTTTATATGTAGTTACATTCTTTCTATCAAAATAAAGATGTTACCTGATCAAAAGTAATAAATAAATTAATTAATTAAAACCATGGATAGAAAAAAAAACCAGAAAAAAATGATCTTCCTGGGTATAAGAAAAACGAGGAGTTGCTGGGGAGATGGCTCAATGGTTAAAAGAGTGCATTGCTCTTACAGAGGACCTGATTTTTTCCCACCACCCACGTCAGGTGGATTGCAAAGTCCTGTACCTTCAGCTTCAGCAGATCCCAAGCCCTCTTCTGATCTCCATGGGTACTTGCATGCACATGAAGGGCACATTCTACAGAGAGAGAGAGAGAGAGAGAGAGAGAGAGAGAGAGAGAGAGAGAGAGAGAGAGAGAGAGAGAAGAGAGAGAAGAGAGAGAGAGAGAGAGAGAGAGAGAGAGAGAGAGAAGAGAGAGAAGAGAGAGAGAGAGAGAGAGAGAGAGAGAGAGAGAGAGAGAGAGAGAGAGAGAGAGAGAGAGAGAGAGAGACTAGAGATCTGGACACTGTCACCAGCCAGTAGGCAAATTTGGAAAGTTCTGTGCATGTAATTTCCCAAATTGGCAGATTTGCCGGATCTTCTCATTCAATGGAACTTCTTTTTAGAGATCATTATAGAGTCTTCCAAATAAATGATAGTGACTCATAGCATATTCTCTAAACTTATTAAAGTGTATCCAAATGTGCCTTTCAACCTGATGTAGCCCGCTTCTGAGAGTACCTCGGGGGGTGCTAAGCAGCCTAGTTTAAAAATCAGATCCTGTTTAAATCAAAAGCCGTCACTTACACTGAACCTGGCTGGGTGTGTACTTCAAATCTTCTTTCAGAAAGTTGACTATTCTGTGTTTGTCATTGTGTTTACTTAAAAAGTCATTTGACAGAGGGTCTCAAAGAAGCAGAACAGAGTATTTCCTGGCTAAAATGTTAAGAGAACAGTTTGAAGAAATGACCACTCTCAATCTGTAGTTCTCTGAGGGGTTTGGCTCACCTTCATCATTGATCTTTCTGTTTGAAGAGCTCATTTAGCATCTTGACACAGTCTAGGGCTGCACTGCATGATGCTGATGATACTTTTGTCAATGTGAAGAATGTGGTGCCATTGTTAGTGAAACTGTACA
The DNA here is from genome assembly GCF_004664715.2 of Peromyscus leucopus. NCBI lineage: Eukaryota > Metazoa > Chordata > Mammalia > Rodentia > Cricetidae > Peromyscus > Peromyscus leucopus. The sequence continues at coordinate 11,144,960 of NC_051065.1, forward strand.
AGAAACAGAGACCTTAATATGTACCATCTGTTTTACAAGAAAGCTCGGTGTGGTAATGCATTCACAATACCAGAAGCAATTTCTCTAAGACATGAAATGAACATATGTTGTCTAAGAGCCTTCAGGCTGACATTGAAAAAGAGAAAAGATAGAACTTCAAGGCAAATACTGTCCCAGTAGTAAGACTGCCAGATCCAATATGGCTCAGCCTATTGACAAGTCTCTGGTGAACAACTTCATATAAAGATTTTCACATTGTTATCGCTGTACAGCTCTCTGGCCCAGCCTTTCAGTGAGGGTAAAGTAGTGCAAAGTATCTTCTTTGTCACTCTGATTACTCTTCTTTTTGAAAGCAACAGATGTTGTCAGAAAAAGTCATACTTTACAGTAAAATGCTTGAACTTTTGTTTTCTAAGCTAGAGTAAACTTGAAATAGCAGCTTCTAATGAGTGAGAAGGCCATTTGTTTTTTAAGATAGACATGGAAATATGGTTCTGAACACTATACAAAAATACCCAGCTATTTAACATTGATGCAACTATGAATTTTATTAATCACAGTTTATACAATTACGTTATATATACATATGTATATATGTCAACATGTACTGGGGATGACTAAGACTTTTGGTGTCATATTCTAGATAAACTCTAGAATACAATATTTTATAACACATATTTTAAACATATACAAATATGTACGTTTATTGCAGTATCTATATGACAATAAATATGTATAAGGATGCTACATAAGTGAGCCTTATGAGAAATTATAAATGCCAAATCATCGCTCATTTAAATCATGAAAATGACGAATAGTTAACTAGCTTAACAAATGTTAGTTTGCTTACATGTTAGTTCCAAAAATTCAATATGGGTTTAAATTATGTTATGCCACAATCAGGCTTAGTTCTTCATAAACATGTCAGTATAAAACATTAAAAAATAAACAGTTGAAAAAATATAGCAGCAAACTCAGAGCCAGAAATGCTGTCTTTTAAGGGTCCAATCTCAGTTTATAAGGTGCATGACCTGAAGGAAATCTGACCTCAGATAGGCCTTCAAAGCCTCAATTAATTCATCTTTATAGAAGGGGATTGAACTAAAATTATCTTGAAGATTCTTTCCAAATTTAAGAATTAAATTATAAGTACAAATAGACAACCACTAAACCACAGTTTCAAAAAAGGGGTTGTTTGAAATACAAAACCAAGATAATGAATTAACTCATTTGTTTTGCACATTTTGTGTTTCAAATTATAACATTAATAATAATTATAAGTTATTCCTGATCTATAAGAAAACTGAATTAAGCAAACTAAAGGCAAAGAGCAGCTCTTATTTTTTAATGTCTCAATTTTAACATATCACATAGATTGTTCACACTCCATTTAAATCTTTCTTGGGAAAACAGAAGAAAGCTACTTTGTAACTTACCCATTAGGCCATAGAGAATGGAGAAAGGAAATGGAGAGCCCCTTCCCTTGTTTTCTGTCAGGATCTAGTTGGATACCTTTTTAAACGTATAGAATTATTTGATGGATGTTTTTGTAAAGTTTTGTTTTATTCTCTAAAGATTCTTCATCTTCTCCTCCATTGTGGACTGTAGATGGTACTTCTAGGTCTGTGAAGCATGCACAACATATTTCATTCTTCCCTGATGCTGTTCACAGCTTTGCTTCAAAGATGACTTTAGCTCTGCTTTGGCTTTCCTTGGTGTTGTATTCTAGATACTAGGCCCACTAGTTTACCTTCATGGGTTTGTCTCTAGTATAGTAACTCTTGGGATAATGCCTCATACAGAAGAATGTGGCTTGCTAACTAATCATTCTCTGTTACTTAAACTGCAGATAAATATCTCTAATATAGGAATATGCAAACAGCACTTGAGTTAGAATTCATATAAATGTTTTTCATACCCCAAACTGGCATTCTAACTTTAATAAAAGGAATTCTTGATTGCCTTGAAGCCCTTGTGTCTACTCCATGATCACAATCACCAAACCTCTGTTACTTATGAAACATACTCTGTACACTCGAGAACTACACAGAGTGATGTGTTCTCTGGTTACTATTGCACTGAGAGCTTTATTCAAACCATTTCCTGGTCTCTCACCCTGTCAAAAGTAAGGAGTAGATCAACAGGAATGCTTCTCTTTTCCATGGGTCAGAGGAAAGCCACTGATGAAATTCACTTCCAACCACACGAAGTTCAAAGGCACTGGCCTGAGTGGTGTGTGTGTTTATTCAGGAACATGTGGATCTGATGAGTGAGAGGAGATTGGTGCAGTATGGCTCAGATGCAAGTGGTTGAGTATAATTGATTTTTAATGGGCTGGCTACCTGCCACCAGATGTTCCTCAATTAGGTATGCCTTAAAAACCAACACAGCTGCTTATTTCCTGCTGGCTCTCCAGTGACGGATGTATTGTTACACAGTGTCAGTCATATCAGCGTAGAGAGCTCTCCACCAGTCATGCTCTGGGTCTATAATTGTTAATAACATCCCTTTTGTCTTTTCAAAATATTCCAATTTAGACAACATACCTCATGGGCATCCTATTTGTCATAATGTTTCCTGCCCTGAACAAAGTAAACTCGACAAGGTTCTTGTCCTGTAGCAGCAATGACCATGTTAATATCATACACAAAGAGAATAGTTAAATACTTAACAGGAAATTTTTAGGTTGTGTTTTATCTAATAATTCCTACAAATTGCTGAGCTTTGCTCATTTGGCCTCTACTTCTGCATCAGTTTTCAAAGCAGCAGGGGGGTGGCACTTAGTGCCCAGGACTCAGGGTTTTCAGTCTGCTGTCTCCAACATCTCCCTTTAACAATCTCTCTCTCTCTCATTCTCTCTCTCTCTCTTGCTCTCTCTCTCTCCCTTCCATTCCTCTGTGCAGCTGCCTCATTTCCTTATCAGATGGGTAAAGTTCATATCGAAAGGAGACCTTTCTCTTCTGTAATTAATGTCTCTCAGACAACAAGTTAACACCTTCTTTGTTTGTTATAAAGGAATTGACAATCATTTTTGGGCAAAAAAAAGCAAACAACTTATGCTAACATATCTTTTCTGGTAATTTAGTTTTGTAAGTGGGGGAATAAAAGATTTTTGTGAAGGTAGGTTCTCTGTTATTTCTACCATGTTGTTTTTATGAGAATGCAATGCTATAATTATTTAAAATTTTAATGCTTATAGCATGCATTTTTTTGCCAATGACCGGCTGGCTTATTTGACCAGCACTAATCCAGCCTATACATACTATGACCATATATTCCCCTCTTCCCCCTCTCATGAGATTGATGAAATATTTGCCCTCTAGTGGCTACAGACACAAACCTACATTCTTTTAAAAATGTATATTTTTTAAAGGTTACTTTTCATTTTCATAAAAGTGATAGTTATAAAAGTTTAAAAAATATAGTCCTTAAAAGTATACGAAAAACAACAGCCCTATTCTTTATGGCAATTATTTTTATATTACTAAAACTCTTATCTAATGTACTATTTATGGATTTTTCAATTTTAAATGTTCTCTTTTAGAAATTTCATAATAATCTTCCCATCACTAACCAGATTATCTCTTTAGTATATGGCAGTTTCAAGCAATTAAATCACTGGTGTTTTACCCTGCTAGGCAAATATTGTTAAAGTTCAGTCTCATACACGTAATGTTCCAATATGCATTTCAATGTATTTTTTTATTTAACGTCTTTATTACTTAGATATGTGTCTGCATGTCTGTGTCCATGCAGATGGGAACTCACAGAGGCCAGATGATCCCCTGGAGCTGGAGTTACAGGCAGTCAAGGGCCACTCAGTTGGGGGTTCTGGCATCAAACTCTTCTTCTGCAAGAACAGCAAGTTTCTACGCACCAAGGCAATCTTTTAACCCTGGAAACAGGACAGCTTTTATGTGTGATGCTGACTATTGAAGTCAAGGCCTCGTGGCTGCTCTGCAAACACTCCCCTCTCAGACCCATGCCCAGCCATCTCTTTCCTTAGGTTTTACTTCTGTGTGTCTATCACTAATTTGGCAGGTCTAGCACTCTCCCTAACCTGTATATCCTTTCTACATTTGTCCAAATATTGATTAATTTATGCCATTTGTTAGATTTTTCTGTGAAATAGTAAGTAAACCTTGGTTTTTACATCATGGTGTGCCTTCATGGGACTTTGCTGCCCTTCCTGGATGTTTCAGGGATAATGTTTCTATTAAAAAGTACAACATCTTCCTGAGGTCCCACCTCAGAATGCCAAGTACTACTATTTGTCATTAGGCTTTGTTTACTTGTGATAGTTGCTCCTTTTTAACCAGTGTTCTGAGATTTTCCACTTGCTCCTCATTCCCATACGTCTGGTCTGACTGCATTCATTGTGCTCTCTAGTTATTGAATCCTTTTGATGTGGAAACTCACATCCTTCCTGTCCAGAATTTCATTTTAAAGTATTTAAATAGTAATTGCTTTCACATTTTTTCTTTATTCTCTATTCTTGAAACTTGCCATAGTTGTTAAGGAAGATTTTTAACAGAATTTCTAATATGCTATTCTTTTTAAAGATAGTTCCTTAAACTTTTTTATTTTAAAATTATAGTTTCTACTTTATTTTTAGGATTATTCTGATTTTCTTTTGTAAAAACTGCATGAGATTCCTGTATATGTGTAGAGTACTATTTTATGAGGTCAGAGGTCAAATTCTTAGTAATGTTTATTGTCTTATTTGTATCTCACTGTAGCTTTTCAACTACTAGCTATTACAGGATTAAAACTACGTATGAAGTATATTTTATAAGGAATATGTACTTGCTTTGCTATGCTTTTTTTTTTTACATAATATGCAATTCTAATACACATTAATTCTAATACTGCTTTGGCATCTGGCATTGTGACTCTATAATAATTCACCTCACTTTTTGCATATTATTAGGTAAATGGATATAGCCATTCTTTCTTCTTTATACATGGACAGCACATACATAATTTTATTTTAGGTAGAGTTCTAGATTGAAATGAACACATTATCATGAATAATCTTATATTTTTGGTCTAAGATGCCAATTTGATACAGAGTCTTTCTCAGTAATTGATACTACTAAGAGAAGGTAATAAAATTGTCATTGTAAATATGGAACAGAAATCTTCTGTGAGGCTTTCACTTTGTTAATTAATCTCTAGTTTTTACAAGTTTCTCAGACTTCAGTTTACATTTCTTTGTTGCAAATGATTTGGCAATGTTGTATTTGAACTTAGTTTGAGAGAGAAAAGATATAGTCATGTAGCCCAGGCTGGTCTTGATCAGTTTTTCTGTTTCAGCTTCATTCTTTTTCCTTTTGGGAACTTTTCTCATTGTGAAGGTGTGTAATATTGCCTCCATGATAATAATATCTTCTATCTTTTCTATTTATTATCATTATGCATTTTTATAACTGTGAAATATTCTGCTCCTTTTGCATGTCTTTCCTTTATAGATAGAAAAGAAATGTTTATCATTTCAAATAAGGAAGAAACTAACAGATCAAAGAAAAATTCTGTCAAGTACAGCTTTGTAAATAAACAGGCTTATTGGTATGCTTACAGGAACACGAGTTGACATGGACTTCCACAGAAATCATTCTCCTACTTTACCACACTACAATGGCATCTCTGCTTCCTGTTTTCTCACCTTTAGACTTTCATGATTATATAGGGTCAACCTACACAATCCAGGACAATCTCCGTTTGTGAAATAATAAAGATAATGATAATAATAAAAATAATAATTTGTATTGTTTGAGAATTAGACACATGCATATGTTTTAATCAAACCCACCACCCCCATTTTATCCCCTACAATTCCTCTCCTATCCCTCCCATGACTTTTTTCTCCTAACTTAATATATTCTTTTTGAAAAACATGGAGTCCACTTAGTGCTATCACTATATGCATGCAGGCAGGGTGTGGAATATTCCTTTACACTGTGTGGATATATCTTACTTTGAGTGGGTTAATCAAGAAGTTGACTGGCCAATAGCTGGACAGATAGAGGTCTGGCAGGACTGGTAGAAAAAAAAAAACTGAGTGTAAAGAAAAGGAGATTCAGAGGAAGCAGGAGATGAACTTTTCATACTGAGAAAAGATACTAAGCCACGTGGCATGATGTAGATAAGAAATACGAGTTAATTCAAAAGTGTAAGAATTAGCTAGTAACAAGCCTGAGCTATTGGCCAAGCATTTATAATTAATGATAAGACTCAGTGTGATTATTTGGGAATTGGGGGGCAAAACAGAAAAAGCCACCTGTAGCATGTCTGTTACTGGATCATTAGTAGTTTCTTAGGGTTCTTATTTATTCTTATATTATTAGCATATTTATTTCTCCCTTCAATCTTAATTTCCCATTACCTTACAGACCTACACATTAACAATCTCTATGACCAGAGCCAGAGATTGCTGAAGTGTCATTTGCTACTTGCTATATGCTCTTTCCTATCTTCATCATGAAAAATAAAACCTATAGTTTGAAATGCTAACATCTGTGTTGAGAAGTTACTAAAATAATAATATATATTTCCATTAACACTTGCTTATCTTTGTTCTCATAGTCCAGTGTTAGGTGAACAACTCAAGAATTCTCCCATTAAAAGGATGAGAAATTGATATTCATGGGACTCCGGTAACTCTTAAATGTTTTAAATTTTGATCTAATCATTACATTTGGGTATATGGACTCTCATTCCTTTGCCCCAACTCCTTTATTATTATTATTATTATTTTGTAGAAGCCATGGAAACATATAAGAAAGAAAAAAAATATATGAAGTTCTTAGTGAAGAAAAAAATCGCTTCCTATCTAGTTGTGAAATACAAGTAAAGTAGATTGAGATTTAAATAATAATAGATGTGAAAGAGTACAGGGCACTTTGAGTATAAAATCCACAACACAGATGATGAATACTAGCTTATGCAAATAAGTGATATCAGAGGATAATCAGCAAGTGTCTGATAGTTGAGGTAGAATTAAGGCTGGGTGTTGAAGGAGAAATAAGTTGGGAGCACACACATAGAATGAAGAACAGATCAGCTGGATGGAGGGAAAGAAAAGGGGATGCACAAAGCCTGCCAGGGGTGGGAATATTTAGGGGGACAGACTTTTGTTGCTGCTGCAGATGGTTGTTAGCAGACAGGAGGACTGAGGTACAAGACATCAGTCTGGCCCAATGTTTGCACGTGTGATTCCTGGTGGACAGAAGCGTGTTACCTGATGGTCTTCATGCTCACTGGATAGCTTCTCCTGAGCTAAGAAAAATTTAAATAACAGAGATGAATATGAGGCTAGGATCTAATGCAAGAAGAATGGTTTTTATGAAAAGAAGAAGCCAAAGCTGTGCTTGTTTAAAGAGAAGACAGGGACTGTGACGTTTCCATACAGCCTATTTTCTGGGGGATTGTTGGTTTTCTTATACACTGAGGAAACTGGCACATTTGATATGCACTAGGAAGAAAGAGGCCTTTCAGGATTTCAAATGTGCAGACCAGATTATCATGCTAGACAGCTCTCAGGGATCCTGGGCATAATTAGCAGGTGATCACTTCCATTTTCAGGGCACCAAAGTCATAAGAAATACACTTTGGCAAATACACATGGAGTCATAATTAAACCCCTGTTGCCACAATAGGGTGTGCCTATTTCACATCACATACATGTGATTAATTCAAAGTAATGGAAACTGTCAACAAAAGAGTCACAACTTACACTTACGGCTTTTTGCTATTCTGCGATGATATCCGAAAACGAGCAGTTTAGAGGGAGAATTTTTCCATTAACGTTGCTGATCAGCATGTGCTAGCAATTCTCTACTGCTTTCAATTATTAGAAGTTATTATGAATTCTCCATTAACTTTAATGATTGGCATGGGCTAAGGAATTTGAGTGCTTTCTATGACCAGTATTTGCTGAAAACGTTCCTCCTAATTCTCTGGTCCCTCTGCTATGCTTCGGCTTTTCTTCCTATTTGCTGTTGTTTTATTCTTAGTTTTAATCATTAGTCAAAGAGATGGCTCCGTATTTCTTAGGAAGCCTTCAGTCATTGACTTTAATTATAAAGTAAATCAACTGCAACATATAAAACAAAAGCTTCTAAATGATATTTGTATTGTAAAACATCTAAAACACAGGTTTCAGGATAGTTAATGAGAAAAATTTTGGCTCTGAACTAATTCTAAAATCTTTATTTATCAACTACCAGACACCAGTTTGTGAGCTGTTAATTGTCACAAACAATAGCACTTTATTTTATTTTTCCATAAGTTTGGGAGTCAGTCAAATGTAGTTAAATACCCATTGTACTCCTTCCTTTTTTTTGGCAAGAGCACATACAATTAACAGCTTTAAGATATTTAGTATATGACCAATATAAACAAATATTATTTTAGTGTATGCAATATATTATCTCTCTAGACTTACTAATTATACTTAACTTATACCACCCATTAATCAGTTTTCTATTCCATGGTTCTATATATTTGAGTGTTTTAGGTTATACATATAAAATGACATCACATAGAATGTTTCTCATTCCATGACTGAATTATGTTTCATTATATATAGTATTTTATATATTTTTAGCCCTTCATCTATCAGTGAACACCAAATATTCCTCATTGTGAGTAATGTTGTTCATTACTTCCTGATTAGCTAAAATAGTGTGAATAATGCTGTAAAAATCATGGAATACACTGATCTTCATGGGATGCTGATATTGTTTCCTTATTAGTATATACCAGCAGATGAGCAAATACTCCATGATGACAGCTCTGTTTAATTTTTCTGAGAAACCCCACACTAATTTTCATAATGGCCTCTCAGTACATTTACACTAGTAATATAAAAGAGTTCTCTTTTCTCCACACCTCAAACAAGACTTTTTAAATCTCTTAACTTTTTAATAATCCCATCCTGACATCATTCAGTTATTTCCTTGTGATATGAGTACTAATAAACTAAAATTTAAATGGGGAAATTTACGTGGATTATTTGAGTGAAAGAGTAAGCTATAATATCAGATTAAAAAATAAATTCTGTTCCTTCATATTCTGGTCGAAATAAGAGATGATTTTTAAATATAAGGCTCCTTTGAAAACAGCTCTGAGAGAGAACTTAGTACATTGTGGTTTGGAGTTAAAGTATCCGTAAAACGCTCATGTGTTGAAGACTTGGTCTGTAGCTGGAAGAATCAATCATTGAGGTATGATTGAGTCATGAGAGTTTTTAACATCACCTAATCCACTGATGGATTCAAAATATGGTTAGACTACTTTGAAATGGTTGCACTATGGATGAAGAGGGGAGGAAGTGGGTCACTGGGGTCTTGGCTTTGAAAGGTATACCATTGGTCACAACTCCTTTTTGTTACTCAATTGTTTTCCCAGTTGCCACAATGTTAGGAGCTCTTTCTTCTAATGTGCGCTTCTACCATGATGTTGTGCCTTTTCATGGGTGTGGAGGCAATAGTGTTAGCTAGCCATGAATGAAAATCACTGAAGCCATGAGTTAAAATACGTCTTTCCCATTGTTTTTCTCGTGTATTTTTTATGGTGATCGAAAAATAATAAATAAGATTATATCTCCCATCTTAGTTCTTGGCTCCCATGATCCCTGCCCCACATAGCCTTCCCTACCATGTCTCAAGGAGTATTCCCCAGATAACATTCAGACATGTCTGTTCCTCCAGACAAGGCAAGCCAAGTTCTTCTCTTTTCCATGTTGTAGCAATATGGCCACTATTGTTGTTGTTATTATTATTATTATTATTATTATTATTATTATTATCATCATCAATATTATTTTGCTCTGTTGGTGGCCTATTTTCTGAAAGAGATAGAAAGCTTATTTTTCTGGAAGACACAATAGAGAAATTTCATTTTCGTTTTGGTTCCCAAGAGGTATTTACAGCTTTTGGTTCATTTTTGCATGGTTGTTCTTTTGCCCATCTGCCGCTGATTATTATTGAAAAGGAGTCAGATTTTAAGATTGAAGGTCCCAGAGAGATAGCATGAAAAATATGCTGAACCTAGGTTCTGTATTATAATATGCTCAGATCTGAATCAGGCAAAGTAAGGTTCAGAATGGAGGCCAGGCTAATTGTAATTTTGTTGAAAAGTAAAACTTATTTATGAAAAATATCGTTTGCAAAGTATGGAAAATATTTTTGCTATGTTGATTTATGCGTGTCACCACATTCGTCCTTTTATGCCATCCTTCCTGGTGTCTTAATGATATTTTTTTTTCAATCTAGATCTGATCAAAGCTTCTTCTACTGATTGGTAATTTCAGATTTAAACTGTAGATTGAACTTACATTACCTTTCAAATGACATTTCCCTAAATTGAAGCTAAATTTAATAGATTAAAAAAAAGTCATATGTCAATGTGGATGTGGTTTTATCACTTAGGAATGTTTTCTACTCTAAAAACATTCTAAGTAAAACATTTTAAACTTTGAACTGAATCTTGCACTTTGTCTCATTCCTTGTTTTAATCGTATGCTTACCAGTCAGTCCTCTGCCTCATAAACCAGCTCTTTCTGAGACAATCCAGAAAGACACTTGAGGCCATGATATAATGACACCTTTGTCAGGAGACTTGGGTTCCCACCTCCTTAATGCACATTTCATAAGCATCGCAGGGGCGGTGAGTTGTTAGTTTTATGTTTTCTGTTTTAAAAGAAGCAGGAGGTGAAGAAGATTACCTCTGGCAGCTCTGCTCCGCACGTCACTTTGTTGTCATTCTTGGAATGTCTCAGAAGGTTTTATTAGGTAAAAGCCTCTATAAATTCCAGGTGTGGGCCATATGTTCATCCCCGCATCCACAAACAGAGAGACGGTTTTATTTTGCAGTCTGACTTCCTTGTGTAAGTGTAACAAATCCTGCAGACTTGTTGGTACATAGTTGTGATAATCTTTACATAGTGTGAACTTTCTTTGAGAGTGAAGTTAAAAGCCAAATGAAAACACAGCAGTCCACTCTGATTCCTGCACTGCTCTACTGTGCCAAAGAAAAGTTTTGTGAAATTTAAAAAGGAGTATCAATTCTTCTTCAACCATCTGAAAATAGCTAAGGGACAAAGTTCTTACCATGTTGGTGTCTCATCATATGAGAGTGGTTTGAATTCTTCATTGGCCATTATTGATGATTATTTAATTTTAGGAACTAACACCGTATAGTCCCAGCTTGCTTTACAATTTGTTGTACAATTTAAAACATGGGATAACAAACCGAATGGAGTCAAGAAATGATACTGCAGTGAGAATATACTGGAGGAAAATAAAATCTGTTCAACAACAACAGCAAAAAAAAAGAACAGGAAGAAAAGAAAGAAGGAAGGAAGGAAGGGAGAGAGGGAGGAAGGAGAAGGGGAGGGTGGAGGGAGGAAGGGAAGGAGGAAGGGATAGGATGATCATGTTCAGTAGCCTTATCATAGCCCCAGAGATTTTTGTTGTTGTTGTTTTGGTTTTTATTTTTGTTGTTGTTGTTGATGTTGTTTTAATCCATCTACCTCTTCAGATGTTTTGAGAAGATAAAGAGTATGAGGGCCCACATATGAAACAGATACCGAGACAGCTCGGGGTAGTACTCTTCTGGTCACATGAAGTCTCTGAGCACCCCTGTGTGCTCCAACAAATCGACTCAGGACAGTTTAATAAGCTTGATGAGTTTTGGTTTGTTTGAGGAAAAGAAGCAGGATAATATTTTGTTTTTATTTCATTAGTTCCAATTGAATTTGAGTTATTTATGTGATAGCTTAAACTATAGGCATGCTAGTGAACACTACCGCAGAGCTGAGTTAGCAAACAACCAGCAGATCCAATAGTCTTGTATTTTAACAGAGCTCTTCTGTTCTTTGAAAGTTTACCTCTTTGGATTAGGGCTTCCATTTTCATAACAAGGCAATAAAGCATATGTCAGATACGTCAAATATTTCAAATAGTTTGTGTTTGGAGATACTGATTTCATTTAAGTTGAAAACCATTGTCCTTTTGTTACTGGAGACATTAGGGTAAAAGCCTGGGCATGTGGTAACCCCAACAAGATTGTAAGGGCCACCTGCCCCCAAATGTGCCCTCTAAACAGACAAGTAATTGTGGAAAGCTGAGACAGGACATTCATTCAATATGGCCACATTGGAAGGGGGAACAAGTAAAAAGAGACTCGCCAGGTCTCTCTCTTGAAGGCAAGCAGTATGCATAGTCACCTGACCAGGCATGGTCCCACCCATTATCTCTGGCCCATCATTGTCTTGTCTCTTGTCTCTCCTACACAACAGTTCTGTAGGTTATCAGAACTGTGTGGTCTCTCCTCCTGGAAGGGGAGACCTCCTCTGGCTGGCATTGGGGCTTCAGACTTCCCCTTTTCCCAGCACAGGATTCACAAGGACATTTTGCTTCTCTGCTTCAGTAGTCTGATAGTCAAAGAAAAGCCACAGTGGTCTCCTTTGCTGACAGGGTAGTTATATTTTGAAAGAAAATTATGAAGTGAATTCTGACAACTGTGTTTATTAATGGTTCTTTCTTGATGCATATATTAGTTTCTGTCTCTTACCTATAATATATGCACAGTCAAATCTTGATTATGGGAACTAATGGAGGAAATTTGTGAGTAATGTGACAAATTATTTGAAGTGATGGAAAATTCTGAAATGGCTCATGTTTGACTTAGATGACAACCTATTAGTAAATGTACATCTATCTGTGAGCTGAAAAACCTGTAATATTACTGATTAAATAGTAAAGCGACTTTGTAAAATTTGAAGGGTTTATTGTCACCATTTTTGTCCCTTTTTCATATCCTCCTCATTTTCCCATCCAGATCATGGGACAAATGTGTCATGCCTCTTCCAAAACAGCAGCCAGTTTCTGTCTTCTCTACATTGTTCTTTGAACTGAATTATTTCCCTAAATTCCCAGCAGATGATTACAGTCAAATAAGACACAGTCTCTGACAACAAAGTCAATAAAAAAGCTGATTATATGGACTGATGTTGTATACACATTAGTTTTATTTAACATGGATTTTTTTTCATAGTGTTGCTATGTGACTTTTTTCTTTCAAAATTTTTAGTGAAATACCCCATTGGTTTTTTCCCTAAGTAAATCTTTTACATGATAAAATACACTTTGAAAGAAAAGTCCCTTCTCCTTTATAAAGTTCCATTTAACATTTTCAAAGTTGCCCACTTCTAGTAGATTTTTTTGCCCTTTGTAGGAGACTTGAATTTCCCGTGAGATTACACAAGCTCACAGAAAGTCATAATGAATTCAGATCCAGGATACTGTCTGTAGTTTAAATGCTCTTCGTGTTGGGTTGCTTTACTCTAAATAGATAAACATCCTAGTTGGCAGCACATTTGACTCAGTGTTTCCTGCTCTTGGCAAGGAATGGATTCTAGGGTTAGCAGACGTGATAGTGGAATATAATATTTACTCATTCTCTAACATGGGATTTGCATCCATGTTGTTTCTTTGTTCAGCTAAAGCAGGTTGAAGGTAGGTGATGTGACTAATGTCTTTGTCATACACTTAGATGCACCAACCAAAGTGACTATCCATATTAATCAATTCAGGAATGGAGCAATACAAGTAACTTCTTAATCAATAACCTTGGTTAATATGTATCTTAAAGGAAAAATAATAGATTATTTAGCCATTTATCAATTTCCTATTCATACGAAATGTATTATTTTTTGTAAAATAAATTTATTCACTATTGATTTCTTCATAGCTTCCCTCTCTTGTTGAGGTTTTATTATACAGCTTTAAATAATATAGCCTTGTGCATATACCAACATTTATCTAGTCTTCAATTTTTACTAATTAAAATAGACTTTCTTCAGCTCACTTTCAATAATATTAACAACATTCTTATTACTGACATGCACTCCAAGTAACTCAAGGCTGAACAGGGCCTGCTGTAATTGGGGAGGAAATGATTTCCATTGGCATTCCTTCCTCCCAGAGCTGGAACTGACATTTCATTATACATGGTGACATGGCCTCTCTGCTGGAAGAGAAATAAAAGGCATTTCCGACAAATAGGCAACAGGCACCTGACCTGTTGGATCAGGTTATGTTGTGTTACATGATGTGACATGCCCTGCGATGACCCGAGGCAATGTCACTCTGTGTTACCCCGGCGGAGCTGTGTTGCTCTTTATTAAACCACCATAGAGAAGGCCCATCCACAGTGGTCACAAAGCACTGTCATGCCACCTTTGCAAGAAGGAGAGAACCAGCCACACTCTGAACATGGTTCTCCATGAGAAATTAAGGAAATAAAAACTATACCATCTACAAGAGTCTCACAGGCTTTCATCGTCTTGAACTTGAAATTCCAGTTCTCGAGTATACCAGATAAATGAGCATTCTGTGTGACAAGGCTCATGATACAAAGACTAAATCACACTCTGACAGAAATTTTATTTCATCAAAATACTCTATTTTTTTTTTTTAAAAAAAAGATCACTTAAGCCCTGCATTTGGTTTACCTATATTTTACAATGTCTTTTCATAATTATACTTTCTCATAACCAAAAGCTGTCTTTTAAATTTATGCATCATATAAATTAGAAGCACCAATTAAAAGGTGTGATAAAAGTCTGCTTTAGCCTTACCCTTTGGAAGTTTTTTTTTTTTTTTTTTTTTTTTATCAAAACAGTGGCTTTCAATAAGAATTTATCTTAAATTATTATATTATTTGATATTATGTAAAAGGCATCCATTGTGTTTGGTCATTTTTTTCTAATGATTTTAATAGTATTTTTCTATTGATACATCTTGCACATGAATTTCATTTTAATGATCTGCATAAAGAATGGGACAATATTACATAGGTACGTCTATCTAGTGATTTTAGAGTAATTACTGGTGCATGGAACAGAATATAACCTTTTGGTTATGCTCTGCAGTAAAAGGAATAGGTTAGAGAGGTTTTTATGCAAATTAGAAATTCTCTGTGTTGGAAGCCTAATTGTACTTTTTATTGTTGTACAAGTCAATACTGCTTTAATACACATTTTATAAGCTCCTTGCTGAAACTGTATATGAAAGGGATTGGGTCCCATAGATGAAAGGCATAATCTTAACAAAGAGGCCACATAAGCAGAGTGGCAGAAGTACCGATAAAGGATTTGCTAGCTCGAACACAGAATCAGTCTTATTAGCCTTATTAGTCACTGCTGTTTGACCCATTGCTGTTGAAGTAGGAGTCAGACCCACGGCAATCTAGGAGGAGTCACTCCCTGTTTATCTGTTTCACATAAACATAATCTAAAATGAAAATCATCCCCTCCACAAAGAATTAAGGATGCTGCCTTGTCCTTTGGTTTCCTCCTCACTCAAGAGGAATTATTTCCATACCAGAAATTTTACAATTGAAGCATTAGATATGGAAGACACCAGACCAGAAATTTCAAATGTAATTTTCAGCTCCTTTAGCAATCAACACAATTTCTTTGTGATAAGAAATGTGGGTGTTGTGGTCCTTGATGAGAACATTGTGGAAATTTGGGAGATCAAAAGGATACTAAACAGACCCTCTAATAAGCTGGATCGCATGTGTTAATTTTTTTGACATTTCTTTCAGTTTATTGTGTTCTTTATTCAATATAGTAATGTTATACATTAGCAATGGCTGTCACAGGAAACTAATATGTGTTAGAATGAATATTCTAGAAATCAGAAAATCATCAAAGAAGAAAGCAACATTTGAAGTGTCAATCTTTCAATTTGTTTCTGAGTGCAGAAGTGTGAGATAGAAATTGCAACAGTTTTGAGTTTTTCTTACTCCTGTTTTCCAGTCCTCCTCGTTTGCGGATTGTTTATGTTAAAGATCTTTGTTTGCATGAGTGTTTACTTACTCCCAAATCCACAGAGTGGCCTACATTAAATATGTAGGGCATTTTGTGTGTTACTTTGACTCAATAAGAAATGTTTAAAATGTTACTTTTGCCGGTGGTGGTGGTGGTGGTGGTGGGGCACGCCTTTAATCCCAGCACTCGGGAGGCAGAGCCAGGCAGATCTCTGTGAGTTCGAGGCCAGCCTGGGCAACCAAGTGAGTCCCAGGAAAGGCACAAAGCTACACAGAGAAACCCTGTCTCGAAAAACAAAACAAAACAAAAAAAAAATATGTTACTTTCAGTGAATTTTAAATGAATTGTTTCCTTAATTTTTATTGAGAACCAATATTATCAGAGATTATATAAGCTAATAGATTCACGAGTTAAATTTAGATTTAACTGTAATCAAATAAAATCATAAACAATAGTAGGAGGTACACACACACACACACACACACACACACACACACACACACCATCATGAACTTAGGATTCTATTAATTTCATAGCTTATTCCTGAAATATTTATTAAGACTTTTTGGGTGCTTTTTCATTTTTGAAATTCAGATACAAGTGCATCATTTGCCCCCTTTCCTCTCCCACCTCCAGCCTCTCTTTCCCTACTAGTCCCTTTCTTTCTATCAAATTCATGGTCTCCTCTTTTTTTTTTTTTTTTTTTTTTTTTTTTTTGTGTGTGTGTGTGTGTGTGTGTGTGTGTAATGTTACTTTTATGTCTGTGATTTTAGAGCTGAGTATTTCATATTGGACAACCAATTGCAGGCTCTACCCTGGGATGCACTGTTTCTCCAATTCTCGGCATTCCTTAGTTCTCTATGGCTCCGTGTCTAGAGCTGGGACCCCAGGAGATTAGTTTCCTTCCATGTTAGCTGGTCTATTGATGTCATCCTTGTTCAGGTCTTCCTTAGGCAGTGATGCTGTGAGACTTTAATGGGTGCAACCCCTCTGATATTTCTAGGAGATACAACCTCATAATGGACTACTGGCTCTTGTGATCTTTCTGGCCCATCTTCTGCATTGTGCTCTGAGCCGTAGGTGCAGGAGGTATGTTGTAGATGTGTCAGTTGGGGCTGAGTACCACAAAGTCACTTGTTCTCTGCATTTTGATCAGTTGTGGTTTTCTGTAATGGTCTCCAGTCTTGCAAAAGGAAGTTTTATTAAATAAGCAGAAGAGCTACATTTATATGTGAAAATTTGGAATTGGGAGAGATAGACAAGAAAGAATATCTGACATTTTCTTTACTTGGTTTGAATTACTATATTTAATATATTATTTTCCAATCCCATACATTTAGCTGAAATTTTCATGATTTTATTTTTCTTTAATGCTGAATAGTACACCTAAGTGTATATATACCACATTTTTATTATCCACTTAACTGTTGAAAACATTTAGTTTTTTCCAGTCCCTAGCTATTCTGAATAGAGAAGCAATCAACATAACAGAGCAAGTGTCTATGGAGTAGAACATTGGACATATACAAAGGATAACTAGATCTTAAAGCAGGTTTGTCTTTGGCTTTTCTGGGTGTTTTTTGCATTGCTTTCCTGTGCCTGGACTAGTTTACAATGCCAGCAAGACCAAATGAGGATTCCTTTTTCCCTACATCACCTTCAATATTTATTTTCTGTTGTTTTGTTGATCTTCACAATTGTGACTAAGATAAAATAAAACATGAAATTTTTTTATTTGCAGTTCTATAATTTCTAAGGATAATGAACTCTTTTGAAATATTTTTAACTACTTTTATTTCTTCTTTAGAGAACTCTGTTCAAATCCATATCCCCCTTTCTTTGAATGGATCATTTTGTGTTTTGACTCTGTTGTTTTTTTTTTGTTTTTTTTTTTTTTTAGTTTTTTTTTTTTTTAATGAAATGTTCTGGATACTGCAGTATGGGAATGGGAAATATCAAATTCTAAAATTATTTTAAAAGAGAACAAATGCAACTTTGTGACTCTTTTATTGTGGATAAAGGAGTTTTGAAAAACTCAATAATGTACTTTGTCTATGTGGAAATCACTAGTCTAGTTGAGACAAGACAAACAGAGGTCATATTTGGGAAATAAAGATAGCAAAATAATGGTTTTGAATTTGGTTTCACTTGCCATTAGACATCTCATTAGAAACTTGAGTGTTTAGCTGCCCATGTTGACAGGAACTCAATGTCTGTATATAGACATGAAATTCATAGTGTCTTATTTTTAACATACACTGCCATTGTAAATCCTGATAAGTCAAGTGTATCTTACAAGTAGATGGTTATTAGATCATTTTATTTTATTTATGTGTGTGACTCTATATAGGTGCATATTTAAGTGTGTGTGTGTGTGTGTGTGTGTGTGTGTGTGTGTGTGTACATACCTGTACACATGCAAAGAAAAGAAGAGGGCATTGGAAGTTACAGAGTTGGAGTTACAGGTATGAGAAATGTATGGTTTGTTATGTTGAGTGTTGTCATCTGAACTCTGGTCACATTCATGATCTTTTTTAAGCACTAAAACACCTCTCCAGGAACAACAGTAAACTCTTTTTAACAGTAGGAATTTCTTATTTCTTGATTGAACCCAAATAACCTATATATCCATGATTCTCGCAGAGAAAACATGATGAGGTGTGTGTGGCGGGGTGGAGAAAGGGTCGCACAAACCCAGGTTGTCCTGGAACTAGCATCTGAATGCTTAGATTCAGTGATTTGGTTGCTGTTTAAAGTCCTGAATACTTTCCCAAATTTCCTGAGCTATATGAACATCAGTTTACTTATCCAGAGAAATGGGCAACTTAGCTGTTAAGGCAAATATGTTTCATTTGTTAGTTTTTTAAACATTTTAGTAGCATTATTTGTACAAAACTCAGTTACAGTGTGACACCTGTACATGTACTTTGATTATAATCACCCCAATGTGCTTTTTTGTTTGAATAAATTATTACACAGATTTGAAAATACACATTACATATTTGAGGTAAGGTAGCATGATGTCTGAAGGAAACAACCCCAAATAAATCTACAATTCTCATGAGGGACATACCCTGTCAGCCTTGAGCCAGATGCATCTTGTGGCTGAATTAAGATGAGAATTTCATATTTCCATATAAATAGGCTAGTGTAAGTGCAAAGTTATCTTAGGGGTCCAGTTTATTATAGATATATATGATTTACTCAAATAAGACATCTATTGCCATCCTCAAAAAAATCAGTCTAAAGAAAAATATTCCTTTATGCCTTTTCATTTAAGACAAAGGTTTACAAGCTAGAGAATGTGAAATAATTCATATCCTCAACTTACAAAATATTGACCTTAAATTATCCTTTATTTTATCTCAATGATAAACATAAGGCTAGACATAGAACTCTAATTCATATGCCATATTGAAATCAAAAAATTTAGATTACATACTCAAAAGCAAGAAAGTCTTAAATACAGAAAGCAATATTGAAAACATCAGTTTTTATCAGAATAAAGTACAAATCTTTCAGTTCTACTTTTACAAATGATATGATCCAAGAGAAAAATGAAACCAGACAAGCTATAGATATGATTTTAAAGACAGAGAATGTCTAGAAATTGACACAAATCCCAGTGTCTTCTAGATCAGAAAGATCATATACATGAATTAAATGCTCATTGTGAGTGAGCAGAAGAGATAAACCAGTTGGATAAGCAACACTGTTAAACATTTGCAATGACTACATGTGCCATGCAATAGTTTCCATGGAAAATGGCTGAGAATACTGCATAGATCACTAAAAACTAGCAGACAAAAATGTATTTCTCAGAAGATCAAGTGAAAGACAAGATGAATAACCAAGAGTCTGAAGTAAGAGGAAATTCAAACAGATGCTTCGGCTCTTTGGGGAGTGCTTTTTACACAGTGACCTGGGGGAGCTCACTTGAATGCACAGAATAGAAATTATGTTCTATATTCAAAAAAGTAATTATCTATTATTGCACAGACCACTAATGCTAAACCTAAGAATTTAAAGTTCTAACATACCCAATGCCATTGTGAGTTAGGAAAAAAACCAACCACAGAAGCAGACAGTAAGAGCTGTTTTAAACTGGGTTCAGAATGGGAAAATATTGCCATGTTAATGTAAGCCTAAAACTGTATTTCTCATGGCTTTCATTTCATATGATCTGTATGATCTTCAAATTCCTCAACTTCAACATTTACATAAAACACCCACCAAGGTCTACTGAACCATCTATCACTTAGTAGTTGCAAACAAATTACTTTTGTCAGAACATGGCTTCATGTCATGAATACTACAATGAATATGCACTCACAACCTGAAGCTACAAAGCATCTGAGGCCAGCACAGGAGACAGAACCCACAGCAGAATTCAGACTCCAAATGATTCAATAGGCCTATGGGGAAAATATAATAAAAATAAGTTTAAAGTAAATATAGTTATAAAAATGACCAAACTACAGGGAAAGACAAACGTGTTGCAGATAAGGAATAGAGAGGATTGTTTCTGTGAATAACCAACAAGAACTTCCAGAAAGTTTAAATATTGTCATAGGAGCTTAGAAATTCACTGTATGCATTAGAAGTAAGTTGGACATAGTGAACAGAGGAATCATATACTAAAAAATAACAGAACAAATAACTCAGAATATTTCATAGACAGATAAAGATGTAGAGTATATTAGAGAGAAATTAAAATATATAAATAAGTTTAGTATATATGTAAGTATGTTCCCCATTGAGAGATAACAGATTTTTTTCACCATTTTAAACAACTTGACTGATATTAAAAATAAATTAATAAATGAAGGTAATCCCACAAATCCTGGCAAGGCACAATGCTAGGGTGGTAGTAATGAGAGAAGTGCTCAGAGATGGATCATGGCATGAAGATGGCTAAGAAGTCCTGCTGAAGGATTAGAATTGACATCTGAGGAAAGAGAAGTGTCAAAGAGTCCTCACAGATTTCTGGCATGCATTGCAGAGTACATTGTGCTGCCTCTTATTAAAATGGAGAAAATGGAGTAGGAACAGTGTAAGAAGCATTTAAAAAAATCTATCTCAGTTTTCAGCTCTTATTAAAAGTTTTATCTTTTTTTAAAAGCCCTGGCAGAATTGTTGACACTTGGATATTTATATTCATACTTAGCCCATTTCACAACTCTAAAGGAAAGCTCTGGAATAAACTCACTTCTAAGCAACTTCAACCTAGGGAATTTCATTTCTTGCTGAAAGTTAGATGTCTATTTGACTTCATAGTCGATGTTCTTGAACACGAGTGTCTCCTGCCTCTTAAAATGTCTTATCTAGCTTTATGTAAGATAAAATGTAGGAAACAAATTTCAAAGAAAGGTTTTCTTGAAAATGTAATGACGTGGTAAAATAAAAACATGGGCTAGAATAGTGGTTCTCAACTTGTTTTCTTGACTCATTCTTGAAGTGAATTTGAAGGGACTAAGGATCAAAGCAACACAACTATGTTATGGCGTAATTGTGCCTCACAATGCTATTGAAAACATCCAGATCTTTCCTTTGGCTATCCTTCACATCACACAACATAAAAACCTTCATTGCCTGTGGGTTTCCAAAACTGTGAATGAAGTGGGAGGGGAGAAGACATGGGTGTCAGATTGACATTCTGCCAGGTTCATCAGAATACAAGCTATATGAGGGCAGGCACTTCATTTTTATTCAATCCATGGAAGCCACGTAAAAATGAAAGGATAGAATAGACTCCATTAGTCTTTGATATGTAAGCCATTCTACATGGGCCTAGATACACATAACACACACACACACACACACACACACACACACACACACACATTTGCTATAATAAACATGTTTTCTTTAAATAATAAAAAAAGCCTTTGATACAGCTCAGTGGATAGAAAAGTACTTGCTGCCATGCCTGGCAACTTGAATCTCATTTGGGGATCTATGTAGTAGGACAGGTTCCTGCATCAGTCTCCTGCCATGACCCTTAAATTAATAGATACAATAACAATTTTAAAATAAAATAAGTTATTGAAACATTACCATACCATGCTTGAATCTCAAACATCTAATTGCTTTCAAAAACTTCATAGAACATGCTTAAACTAGTAATGATGAAAACCACACCTTGAAGAACATTAAATGCCAACAAGAATCTTCATCAGCATTCATGGAATCTACTATAGCGTTGGGCATGCACAAACAGTACTAAGGGAAATCATCACACTACCAGATTGTTTTACCTCTCACAAAAATCCGTAAAATGTCGGTAGGCAAATCAATTTATGCTCAAAATAGGGATATGAAGTTTGATGTGCAAGCCATGGGAAAACATAATTGAATTCAGCTACTATCACAAAAGCACATTAGCACTCAGTTGACCTCCTCTTTTACCACCCCATAGTGGACTGTGTATTTCCAAAAGATAGAAGAAAGTGAGTGCTGTGATGATGATTAATATTGAAAAGATATATATGCATAAACTGATTTGAGCATTGCATAATGTACACATGTACCAAAACATCACATGTTGAGGGAGAGCTAGAAGGGTATAAGTATATAAGGAGAACAGACATGGGCTTCCTAAAAGGACCATGTCCTTTCCTGTGGGGAAAAATATGGCAGGCAGGGATGTTCCCCCTCAGACCTCATAAATGGGCAAGAAATAAGGAAATAAGGGAAATGGAAGAATCCATGGCTGTCTGAAATCTGATCTCTTGGTGAGAATTTCTAGGAGGCATGCATTCTGAAACTGTAAGTTGACATGATTCTTTTTTTTTTTTAAGGTAGGATGAAAACGGAAATTTATTTTATTTTATTTTATTTTATTTTATTTTTTAAAAGATTTATTTATTTACTATGTATACAGAAGAGGGCACCAGATCTCATTACAGATGGTTGTGAGCCACCATGTGGTTGCTGGGAATTGAACTCAGGACCTTTGGAAGAGCAGTCGGTGATCTTAACCTCTGAGCCATCTCTCCAGCCCCGGAAATTTATTTTATTAAGGAAACTTTTTATTCAGTTTACATACCAACCATAGATCCTCCTCTCTTTCCTCATCTCGTCCCTCCAGGCTCCACCCCCAACCCACCCCCCCATTCCCTCTCCAACAAGGTATGGCCTCCCATGGGGAGTCAGCAGAGCCTTGTACATTCAGTAGTGGCAGATCAATGCCCCTCCCCCTGCATCAAGGCTGTGCAAGGACTCCCACCATAGGTAGTGGGTTCCAAAAAGCTAGTTCATGCACCAAGGATGGGTCCTGATCCTACTGCCAAGGGGCCCCTTAATCAGATCAAGTTATGGCACAGGAGAAAATGATATGGAGTTCTGCACCAACTGGTAGAGATGGTATGTGGCAGGTCATTTATGTGCCTCTCTGGGGAAGTACAAGATCAGGTGTTGATGAAAAGTCCTGAGGCTCCATCTTGTATATAATGTCCTGAAAGATGTATGAAAGAATTTCTTCCTGTTGCTAAAGGCAGGACTGTGTTCAGGATACTATTTTAAATAAGGAGCTGAAGCTTTGTCCTTCAACCGAGCTTACTAACTGTAAGTTACAAAAAGTAGAAATCTAATGCCTCTATACTAGCACAGTTCATATTCATAATCTGTACAAAGAGCCTTTTCTTTTCTAATGAATTAATCTGTCTTTTTCCATAATAATGTTTTTAATGGCTCAGAGAAGTCAAAACGGGACTGCATTTATAAGAAAAATATCAACACTTGAGATATGGCATATGTGTTCCCATTATTTTGATGTGTGTGTTTATGTGTATCATGTTGTGTGTGGGGGGAGTATGCTGAGATGGGAGAACTTGTGTGATGTACTGACTTCATGTTTTAGTTTTTCTTTAAGGTTTTAAGAAAAAAAAGTAAAAATAATTGTTTAAATATCAGTGGCCTTTAAACTAGTTTCTTGAGTTCACAGTGCTAAGTTATTAAAGAAAAGATCACACGTAGTTGCTCTCAAGAAATGCACCAAGTGTTCCTATCACTTTGGTTCCACATGGGTGGCCTTTTATTTCACAGAGCATATTAATCTTCTGTTATACATGACAGCCACTACTGTGTGTCATCTTAGTGCAGGACAATGCTGTGACTCCTGTGCTTCCTTCTGAACTTGGTGACTAGGTCTTTCTTCCTGTGACAAATGTTTATGGATTCTTCTAATTACATGTCTGGTTTCAAGCTAAGACACCAAGAGAATACAGTTCTCTTTTGTAGTATTCCCAAGGTTCTCCTATAATAATCAATTACCATAATGGGTTTTTTTAAAACTTCCATTCATCATTCTCTTAAAATATATAAACTACCTAGGATAAAGATAAATAGCCATAGCTAGCATGCCCTGAGGCAGTCTACCAAAGGCCTCCTTTAAATCAAAATCAACTGAAAAACATGTTGAGTTTTATTTCAAAGTCAATCCTGCCTAAGTGAAAAAAAATCATGAAACAACAACAAAAAAAAATTAAAAAAAATGTTGGCTTCATGAAAGGACACAAGACAATGAACCATTTCACAGCCCTCTCTGGTTCCTATGCAGGTTAAAGGAGTCTCATCAGCAGGTCAGCCTACTATTACAAGTAGGAACTGGTCTCTTATTCCTTGTTCTCCCTCTCTGTTCTTGATCCAGCTGGGATCTCCTGCTCCTCTAAGCTCTGAAGACCACATGAGAATAGGAAGAAGTAAAGTGCTAGAGAGGCCCACAGAAATCCACAAAGATACCCCCACAATAGACTACTGGCAATGGTCGAGAGACAGCCTGAACTGACCTACTCTGGTGATAGGATGGCCAAACATCCTAATTTTCATGCTAGAAACCCCATCCAATGACTGAGGGAACCAGATGCAGAGATTCACGGCCAGGCCCTAGGTGGAGCTCCAGGAATCCAGGCGAGAAAGAGGAGGGTTTATATAAGAGAGAATTGTTGAGACCGAGGTTGGATAAAGCGCAGGGACAAATAGCCAAATGAATGGAAACACATGAACTATGAACCAAAGCTGAGGAGCCCCCAACTGGATCAGTCTCTCAGGATAAGTGAGACAGTTGATTAACCTGATCTGTTTGGGAGGCATCCAGACAGTGGGACTGGGTCCTGTCCTCAGTGCATGAGCTGGCTGTTTGGAACCTGGGGCTTATATAGGGACACTTGGCTCAGCCTGGGAGGAGGGGACTGGACCTGCCTGGACGCAATCTACCAAGTTGAACTCAATCCTCAGGGGAGTCTTTGCCATGGAAGAGATGGGAATGGGGGTTAGGCTGGGGGGAAGGGGGGGAGGAGGGAGAACAAGGGAATCCGTGGCTGATATGTAAAATTAAATTAAATTATAAAATTAAAAAAAAAAAAACAAGTAGGAACTGTCTCTACAGACCTATCATCCCTGTTCCTAGAAGAAAACAGCTCCAAAACTGAAAGCTATGTAGCAATTTCCATCTAAGCCAAGACTAGAAAGACAAGTCTTTGTTGTAGGTAAAAGTAGCAAGCTACTTGATCCACTGTAGTTTAGTCTCCAATATCTCCACCTACCAGATATTGAAGGCATAAATGCACTGCTCTTGAAATCGTGGGAGCTCAAAAAGTACCCAGTTCCTGACAAGTGCTCCTAGGAGGTATACACCTCACCTTCATCTAGATTTCCACCGTACTGTCAGTGATAGAAGAATTCTGTAGGGCTCTCAGATAGCTTAGAGGCAGGAGAAAATCCAGAAAAAGGAAGACAAGCAAAAACAAGCCTCACTGATTGACTCTTAGATGAAAATAGGTGTGATTCTGGCAATGTCACAAGTAATGAGAGCAAAGGCATGAAAAGGTTTCCTACAACTATGATGGTTGTTCTGTCTGTCTGTCTGTCTGTCTGTCTGTCTTCCTCTTTCTTTGTTCTTTAAACAAATTGCTGTTCATTAAATGCAGACTTTCTACAGAATACATGGAAGCTCTCACCCTGCTCTTTCCCCTGCCGCCCTCCCACAACTCTTTTAAAGATGCTTTTGTCTCATCAACAACAGCAGGAATCTCCTTTGGCTGCCTTACCCTTACTAATCAAAGACCCTCCTTTGAAATAGGTGCTGTGTGCTTGTTCCCAACATCCTTTGCAGCGTGGCAGTGACTACTAAAACTACAGTTACTTCAGGGCCCCAAATTGATAACTACAGACATTCAAAAATAATTTTAATAAAATATTTTGAAATATCATATAGCTTATCATCACCCTTCTTATTTTTCTCTGATATGATATTCCATATCTTACTTATAAGGAGGAAAAGGTTCGACACATTGTGAAGATGAAAATATGTGTATATGTGTAGTTGCACCTGCAAGTGTATGAACTCATAGAAATTTACTTAACTCTGTGTTGTTTTAGCATTTCTTTGTCAGGCAAATCACATTTCTGAGTTTAAATTTTCTCTTTAACATGAGACTTCTTCAAAAGTCCTTCCATGGTTTAAATGAGATGTCAGATCGGGGGGGGGCAGTTCAATAAAGTATCTGGCATTTGATAGAAGCTAAATTCATGACACTGTTATTCCTTTCCATTGTGACTACTTCTACCTTCAGTGAGGGTCTTGATCACATCACTTTGGTCTGCATTTCTCTCCAACTCATCTGTATCTCAGTCAGTCCTATGGTTTGCTCCTGTCTTTCAGCTGATTGAGTTGGGGATAAAATACAGACATACTGTACAGTATTCTTCACACACTGGTATATCAGTCTTTGTCCTTCTCTCTCCATTACCCATACCCCATTCTCCCTCATTTTGTTACTGTTTTTACCTCTATTAAACATTTTTTTATATTTCTGTATTTGATTGCTAACTAAATATTTTGATATTTGTAATTAAAGTGAAAAAATGTGAGTTTAAAATTTTACTTTGTAAGTAGCAGTTTTTTAAAGAAAAGCATGAAACTAAAGTTTGATAAATAGACCATCTTGAGTTTTTTTCTATAATAACACTTTATTTGAATTAGAAAACATTTCCTGATATTTAAAATTGTGTAGATGCAAAGAAAGTAGATCTATAGCAAGTCTGAAATAATGATTACACATAGGATTGGGAATATTGACTATAATAGTTCTTTACATAGACATAACTTCTTCACACTTTCAATTGATTTTTGGTGTTTTTGCAATCAGAAACAAACTGAAGAAGATATTTTCAATATTGCATAAGAGCAGAGAGCAAAAGTACCTGAAACTGAAGGTTTCTAAAACTGGACTTCTGCAAGCTCTGTGTACACTATGTGCATCCACACAGTAATTGAAGAGAGAGGTGGTACTTTTAAAGAGTATCTTTTTAAACTATTATTTTTCATATTTGGGAGCTGTCAATTCACAGTGCAATCAATTACTATATTCACAAAGGTCTGATTTAAAACAGGAACTAGGAAAATTAAGTTAGAATTCTGTCTCCTTCACTTAGTTTAGCTCTGATGTAGAAAAGCCATGAAAACTTAACAGATTTGTTGAAATACCTCCCTCTTTTCTTTATTTTGTGAATAAAGTATATTCAAGAAAAAAAAGAAGAAAAAATTAGAACAGTATTACCAGGTGGAATTTTGTATTTTGATAGTGTTAATTCGACTGTAACTCCTTTTGTTTCTGATGGGGTATGGAACATATCAAATCAACGTGTATACAGGGACACTCCCTTAAAATACTCAAATGATATTAACTGACACAACTCTTTTCTTTGCTGTGTAGTTTCACAGATCTGACTCTGAAAGCTCCTTATTCATTTTTCTCTACCACATATTTCCTAATAGCAGAGCAAAACAAAGGCAGAATCTTTTTTTTTTTTTTTTTTTGGTTTTTTTTGTTTGTTTGTTTTTCGAGACAGGGTTTCTCTGTGTAGCTTTACCTAGTTCCTTTAAGCATATCATAGACCTTAGAAGACAAAAAATTTAAATAAATGATACCTGATTTGAAATTATTTATTTGGGGAAGTGACTGTGTGGTCTCAAAATAAAATACTTCCAATGACAGTGACTTATGCAGAACATTGAGGTTATGGAAAAAGCGCTGGTCCAGAAAAATAGCTACTTTATTTATGTCAAGGATTTAAAAATGCTGCATTTAATTTTAATATCTTGATGAGTAACATCCTCCCTGCTTGACAGGGTCCAATGCACAGCTGCGTGTGTACTATTTGCCTTATTGAAACAGTTCATCACTCATTTAAGAGTTGGGAACGAATTCAAATGAGAAAATGTGTTACACATGTGGAGTAAAGCTCCTTAGTGCTACAAAATTTCATCCTTGGTTGTAAAGAATAATGAAAAAAATTAAATCTAATTTGAGGCAATCCTTGCCCATCCCTCAAATGCCACATGGGATGCTTGTTGATTATATGAGCACATGAGTAACTGCAACTCCTATTTATTAAGAAACATCTCTGCTTCTATTCAGAGTAATTGTTTACCTCTGTCTATGTCACCGAATTCATCAAATTTCAGTGCTCATCACTTTCCTGTTGCTCTTACATTTTCTCTGAGAGTTGTTGCCAGTTTGTTCCTATTGGGAAATGACCTTAATCAGGTCCTGGTGAAGTATGAGTGTGAAAGTCTGTAGCGAACACAGTATTGATGTGAAGAATTTCATCACTCAAGGCATTTTGGTACCATGTAACACAAGAAAGGAAACTACTGGACCAGTTGCTTTTGCCCAACCTCCCCTATGTGTTCACTCTATTGCTTTTTCCTTGTAGTTCACTACAATGCTTTACTATCATTCCTTTTCCCTTGTAGACACCCACGTTTGAATTTTATTGATATTTACCCCCCTTGTCCTTATTCATATTACTCTCACAATTTTCTGCTCTAAGTCCTTACTTTATAAGTTATTACTTGCACTTTCATATTACAAACTACTTCAACATTGTTTAAAAATGTTGCCCTTATAGTATATATTTGATAACATCAGATGAATACAAGCTTTGGCCTGCCTCTACTTCTCATAAAATATTTTAACTTCATTGGGATTTAGCACTTTTGCTATGAAATAAAAAATTCTACCTAAATTTTAAATGAAATTTAGCTACTAAAATTTGTTAAACAGATAATCATTTAATCCTCTTTGGATAAGAAAGTTACAATTTTATAGCTGAAGAAATCTTCAAGAAATATCTTCTTTTTTTGTATATTTAACTTATAATGTCTATCCTGCTCTCTCTAGACCAGTGGTTCTCAGCCTTCCTAATGCTGTGATAATTTAATACATTTCCTCCTGTTGTGGTGATCCCAAGCATTAAATTATTTTGTTGATACTTCATAATTCTAATTTTGTCACTTTTATAAGTTGCAATGTAAATATCTGATATGCAGGATCTCTGATATGTGACCCCCCCAAAGGAGGTCAGCAACCGAGTGAATTAGCAATAGTTTATAACATGTGTGAAGTCTCTTGAACAACCCTGACCAACTACTCAAAAGAAGGCTTCTAATGGACTGCTGGTGGGGTTTTGCTAGAAAGTTCTTTAGCTCTTGGAGGGAGCTTTGCCAGCCCAGGTGAGAGAATTTCATTTAAACTATATATGTATATTTATACATAGACTTTCATGCACCACCGTTTTCTTTCTACTGTTTATTCTTGTATTTTTTGGTAAAGAACCAATAGTATGATTCCTTATGACTTTTTCACACATCCTTACTCATTTAGGGACCTTGACTCAGACCAAACCAGTGTTCATGGCTTTGACATTGAATATAATTTCAGCACTAGTTGGCATGATGGAACCTAATTGAGATTTGATTAAAGGTATTTTAACATAGGTTTCAACACAAGGGTTATGAGAAAAAGAGACACTCAGGAAAAAGTAGATATAGCTGAGAACATGGGGATGAGTATATGCTGTCTAAGGAACAGCAGGAAAGAGTGTATGGGCTCCTCAAGGGAGAGTCACAATTAATTGTCTTAGCATTATTTTTTATTTATTTATTTTATTCTACAATACTATTCAGTTCTACATAACAGCCACAGATTTCCTTGTTCTCCCTCTTCCTGCCCCCCTCCCCTTTCCCCCAGCCCAACCCCCTTTCCTACCATCTCCAGATCAAGGCCACCCCCGAGGACTGAGATCGACCCGATAGACTCAGTCCAGGCAGGTCCAGTCCCCTCCTCCCAGATTGAGCCAAGCATCCCTGTATAAGTCCCAGGTTTCAAACAGCTATCTCATGCAATGAACCCAGGACCTGGTACCACTGCCTAGATGCCACCCAAACAGATCAAGCCAATCAGCTCTCTCACCTATTAAGAGGGCCTGATCCAGTTGGGGGCCCCTCAGCCTTTGGTTCATAGTTCATGTGTTTCCATTCGTTTGGCTATTTGTCCCTGTGCTTTATCCAACCTTGTTTCAACTATTCTCGATCATATAAACCTTCCTCTTTCTCGCTAATTAGACTCCCAGCGGGGCCTAGCCATGGATGTCTGCATCCAGTTTCCTCAGTCCTTGGATGTGGTTTCTGGCACAACTATTAGGGTGTTTGGCCATCCCATCACCAGAGTAGGTCAGTCCCGGCTGTCTCTCGGCCATTGCCAGCAGTCTATTGTGGGGGTATCTTTGTGGATTTCTGTGGGCCTCTTTAGCACTTTGTTTCTTCCTTTTCTCATGTGGTCTTCATTTACCACGGTCTCCTATTCCTTGTTTTCCCTCTCTGTTCTTGATCCAGGTGGGATCTCCCGCTCTCTTTCCCTCGACCCTCGCCGTTCATTGCTCCCACTCATGTCCAGGCTGTTCATGTAGGTCTCATCCATTTCTCCGTCATTGGGTGATCCCCGTGTCTTTCTTGGGGTCCTGTTTTCCAGGTAGCCTCACTGGTGATGTGAGTAGCAGTCCAGTCATCCTTGTTCCACATCTAGCATCCTCCTATGAGTGAGTACATACCATATTTGTCTTTCTGAGTCTGGCTTACCTCACTCAGGAGGATTTTTTCTAGATCCATCCATTTGTCTGCAAACCTCATGATGTCATTGTTTTTCTCTGCTGAGTAGTATTCCATTGTGTATATGTGCCACAATTTATTTACCCATTCTTCAGTTGAAGGGCATCTAGGTTGTTTCCAGGTTTTGGCTATTACAAACAATGCTGATATAAACATACCTGAGTAAGTGCTCTTGTGGTATGTTTGAGCATTTCTTGGGTATATGCCCAAGAGTGGTATAGCTGGATCTTGGGGGAGATTGACTCCCAATTTTCTAAGAAAGTGCCATATTGATTTCCAAAGTGGTTGTACAAGCTTGCATTCCCACCAGCAGTGGAGGAGAGTTCCCCAAGTTCCACATCCTCTCCAGCATAAAGTGTCCTCAGTGTTTTTGATCTTAGCCATTCTGACAGGCGTAAGGTGGTATCTCAGAGTTGTTTTGATTTGCATTTCCCTGATGATTAGGGATGTTGAGCAATTCCTTAAATGTCTTTCAGCCATTTGAGTTTCCTATATTGAGAATTCTCTGTTTAGTTCTATAGCCCATTTCTTAATTGGACTGTTGGTCGTTTTGATATCTAATTTCTTGAGTTCCTTATATATTCTGGATATCAGTCCTCTGTCACATGTGGGGTTGGTGAAGATCTTTTCCCATTCTGTAGGCTGTCGCTTTGCCTTGTTGACCGTATCCTTTGCTCTACAAAAGCTTCTCAGTTTCAAGAGGTCCCATTGATTGATTGTTTCTCTCAGTGCCTGTGCTACTGGTGTTATATTTAGGAAATGATCTCCTATGACAATGTGTTCAAGACTACTTCCTACTTTCTCTTCTAGCAGGTTCAGAGTAGCTGGATTTATGTTGAGGTCCTTGATCCACTTGGACTTAAGTTTTGTGCATGGTGACAGATATGGATCTATTTGCAGCCTTCTACATGTTGATATCCAGTTATGCCAGCACCATTTGTTGAAGATGCTTTCATTTTTCCATTGTACACTTTTGGCTTCTTTGTCAAAAATTACATGTTCATAGGTGTGTGGGTTAATGTAGGGTCTTCAATTCGATTCCATTGGTCCACATGTCGGTTTTTATGCCAATACGAAGCTGTTTTTATTACTGTAGCTCTATAGTAGAGCTTGAAGTCAGGGATTGTGATGCTCCAGAGGTTGTTTTATTGTACAAGATTCTTTTGGCTATCCTGGGTTTTTTTTTGTTTTTCCATATGAAGTTGAGTATTATTCTTTCCAGGTCTGTGAAGAATTGTGTTGGTATTTTGATGGGGATTGCATTCAATCTGTAGATTGCTTTTGGTAAAATTGCCATTTTTACTATGTTGGTCCTGCCTATCCATGAGCATGGGAGATCTTTCCATTTTCTGATATCTTCTTCAATTTCTTTTTTCGGGGACTTAAAGTTCTTGTCATATAGGTCCTTCACTTGCTTGGTTAGTGTTACCCCAAGGTATTTTATGTCATTTGTGGCTATTGTAAAGGGTGATGTTTCTCTGATTTCCTTTTCAGCTTCTTTGTCCATTGTATACAGGAGGGCTACTGATTTTTTTGAGTTGATCTTGTATCCTGCTATGTTGCTGAATGTGTTTATAAGCTTTATTAGTTCCTGGGTGGAATCTTTGGGGTCACTCAAGTATACTCTCATGTCATCTGCAAATAGGGAAAGCTTGACTTCTTCCTTTCCAATTTGTATCCCCTTAATCTCCTTATTTTGTCTTATTGCTCTGGCTAGAACTTCAAGTACTATATTGAATAAGTATTGGGAGAGTGGACAGCCTTGCCTCATTCCTGATTTTAGTGGAATTGCTTTGAGTTTCTCTCCATTTAATTTGATGTTGGCTGTTGACTTGCTGTAAATTGCCTTTATTATGTTTAGGTATGTTCCCTGTATTCCTGATTGCTCCAAGACTTTTATCATGAAGGGTGTTGGACTTTGTCAAATGCCTTTTCTGCATCTAGTGAGATGATCATGTGGGTTTTTTTCTTTGAGTTTGTTTATATGGTGTATTACATTGACAGACTTTTGTATGTTGAACCACCCTTGCATCCCTGGAATGAAGCCTACTTGATCCTGGTGGATAATTGTTTTGATGTGTTCTTGGAGTCTGTTTGCCAGTATTTTATTGAGTATTTTTGCATCAATGTTCATGAGGGAGATCGATCTGTAGTTCTCTTTCTTTGTTGTATCCTTGTTTGGTTTGGGAATCAAGGTAATTGTAGCCTCATAGAAGGAGTTTGGTAATGTCCCTTCTGTTTCTATTATGTGGAACAATTTAGAGAATATTGGTATTAACTCTTCTTTGAAGATCTGGTAGAATTCTGCACTGAAACCATCTGGTCCTGGGCTTTTTTTGGTTGGGAGACTTTTAATGACTGTTTCTATTTCCTTAGGGGTTACTGGACTATTTAAATAGTTCATCTGGTCTTGATTTAACTTAGGTACGTGGTACCTATCCAGAAAAATGTCCATTTCTTTTAGGTTTTCCAATTTTGTGGAGTAGAGGTTTTTGAAATATGACCTGATAATTCTCTGGATTTCCTCAATGTCTGTTGTTATGTCCCCCTTTTCATTTCTGATTTTGTTGATTTGGATTCTCTCTCTCTGTCTTTTGGTTAGTTTGGATAAGGGCTTGTCTATCTTGTTGATTTTCTCAAAGAACCAACTCTTTGTTTCATTAATTTTTTTGTATTATTCTCTTAGTTTCTATTTTATTCATTTCACCTCTCACTTTGATAATTTCCTGGCGTCTATTCTTTCTGGGAGACTTTGATTCTTCTTGTTCTAGAGCTTTCAGGTGTGCTGTTAAGTCACTAGTGTGAGATTTCTCCAACTTCTTTATGTGGGCATTTAGTGCTATGAATTTCCCTCTTAGCACTGCTTTCACAGTGTCCCATAAATTTGGGTATGTGGTGTCTTCATTTTCGTTTCTCTCTAGGAAGTCTTTAATTTCTTTTTTTATTTCTTCCTTAACCCATTGGTGATTCAGGTGAGCATTATTCAGTTTCCATGAGATTGTAGGTTTTCTGTAGTTTTTGTTGTTGTTGAAATCTAACTTTAAACCATGGTGGTCTGATAGAACACAGGAGGTTATTCCAATTGTTTTGTATCTGTTGAGATTTGCTTTGTGGCCAAGTATGTGGTTGATTTTAGAGAAAGTTCCATGGGGTGCTGAGAAGAAGGTATATTCTTTCTTGTTAGGATGGAATGTTCTGTAGATAACTATTAGGTCCAATTGGGTCATGACATCAGTTAAGTCCTTTATTTCTCTGTTAAGTTTCGATTTGGGAGATCTGTCCAGTGGTGAAAGTAGGGTGTTGAGATCTCCCACTATTAATGTGTGGGGTTTTATATGTGGTTTAAGCTTTAGTAATGTTTCTTTTACATATGTGGGTGCCCTTGTGTTTGGGGCATAAATGTTCAGAATTGAAACTTCATCTTGGTGAATCTTTCCTGTGATGAGTATGTAATGCCCTTCTTGGTCTCTTTTGATTGATTTTAGTTTGAAGTCTATTTTGTTGGATATCAGGATGACTACACCCGCTTGTTTCTTAAGACCATTTGATTGGAAAGTCTTTTCCCAGCCTTTTATTCTTAGGTAGTATCTGTCTTTGAATTTGAGATGTGTTTCTTGTATGCAGCAGAAAGATGGTTCCTGCTTTTGTATCCATTCTGTAAGCCTATGTCTTTTTATAGGTGAATTAAGTCCATTGATATTAAGGTATATTAATGACCAGTAATTGTTCATCCCTGTTATTTTTGGTGGTAGCGTGTGTGTACTTCTCTTCTTTGGGGTTTACTGCTGTGGCTTTATCTATTGCCTGTGTTTTTGAGTGTGTATCTGACTTCCTTCAGTAGGAATTTTCCTTCTAGTGCTTTCTGTAGGGCTGGGTTTGTGGATAAGTTTTGTTTGAATCTGGCTTTGTCTTGGAATGTCTTGTTCATTCCATCTATGATGATTGAAAATTTTGCTGGGTATATTAGTCTGGGCTGACATCCATGGTCTCTTAGTGTCTGCATTACATCTGTCCAGGTCCTTCTGTCTTTCAAAGTCTCCATTGAGAAATCAGGTGTTATTCTGATGGGTTTGCCTTTATAGGTCACTTGGCCTTTTTCCTTTGCTGCTCTTAATATTCTTTCTTTATTCTGTACATTTAGTTGTTTAATTATTATGTGGCAAGGGGACTTTTTTTGGGGGGGTCTAGTCTGTTTAGTGTTCTATAGGCTTCTTGTATCTTCATAGGCATTTCCTTCTTTAAGTTGGGAAAGTTTTCTTCTATGATTTTGTTGAATATATTTTCTGTGCCTTTGAGTTGGTATTCTTCACCTTCTTCTATTCCTATAATTTGTAGGTTTGGTCTTTTCATGGTGTCCCAAATTTCTTGGACATTTTGGTTCATGACTTTGTTGGCTTTAGTGTTTTCTTTGACTAATGAATCTATTTTTTCTACTGTATCCTCAATGCCAGAGATCCTCTCTTCCATCTCTTGTATTCTGTTGGTTATAGTTGCATCTGAAGTTCCCTATCTTTTACTCATATTTTCTATTTCCAGCATTCCCTCTCTTTGTGTCTTCTTTATTTTTTCTATTTCCCTTTTCATGTCTTGGGGTGTTTCCTTTATTTGTTTCATTGCTTTTTCATGATTTTCTTTCAGTACTTTATTGTTTTCTTCCAGTACTTTATTGTTTTCTTCTAATTTGTTTGCCCTTTCCTCTAGTTGTTTACAGCGTTCTTCCCATTTTTTTGTCTTTTCCTCTACACAAGCCTCTAACTTCTTCATGATATTAATCATAGGCTGTTTTCTTCTGCTTCTTCCAATTTTTGATGTTCAGATCTAGATGTTGGAGGCAGGCTAGGTTCTGGTGATGCTGTATTGCTCTTCATTTTGTTGTATGTACTTCTGCCTTGACGTCTGCCCATCTCCTTATGGTTTGTTCTTGGCCTTATCTGTGTACTTGTTTCAGACAGAGCTGACAGGTTCAGGAATTCTCTCTCTCTTGTCCAGATGGGAGCTCCCTTGTCCAAATGGGAACTCTGGGGCAGGATGGAAGCTCTTATCTGGATGGGAAACTGGGGCAGGATGGGAGCTTTTGTCCAGACAGGAAGACAGTGGTAGGATGGGTGCTCCTATCCTGAAGGAAGTCCAGGGCAGGATGTGTGCTCTTGTCCAGAAGAGAAGTCCTGGGCAGGATGGGAGCCCTCTCTGGTCCAGAAGGGAAGTCAGGGGCAGGATGGGAGCTGGGGGCCAGTCTCTAAGTCTCAGGAAGTGGCTGGGATCTCAGGCAAATGGGTGTGGGGGCAGGGCGTGGAGATTGGAGGGGCTGCCGGGGGCTTGGAGAAGGGAATCCTTCCTGGTGGGGCTAGAAGGGGACCTGCCCGGTGGCCAGAACCTGGGGCCAAGTTGGGCAGGTGTTCCCAGGAGTAGCTAGAGCCCAGGGATGTGGTCCAGGATGGGCCCGGATATTCACCTCTGGTCCAGAAGGGAAGTCGAGGGCAGGATGGGAGCTTGTCTTAGCATTATTAATATATGGCATTTCGATTGCTCTTAAGTCACATTTCAAAAGATTGCTAAGAAACTCCCCCTTTTTCTCTCTGATATGTGAGACTGTAGGATGAATCTTGAGATTCCATGGACTAAATTAAATCAGGTAAGGCAAATCATAGAGCTCTGAGCTTTGTACAAATGGGTTAGTGAGTGTCCCTTTCCTGTATATGGGAGTCTCTGGTGGAATTTATTTTTAAAAATTACAAGTTTGTAGCTGGGAAAGGAGAAAACCCTCAAGGAGTTAATTTTGCTGGTGTTCTTGTTTCTTTGCTAGAGTGAGGGAATCCAGTTCTTAAGCTGCCAAAGTTTTCCTTCTTTCTGCCCCAACTCACTACCAGGATAGAAATCTACTTAGTGAGAAACTTTTCAACTTCCAATGCAGTGTGAGTGTGTGTGTGTGTGTGTGTGTGTGTGTGTGTGTGTGTGTGTGACTCACTATATTTGATTGTGACAATACAACATTGTTCTAATAGGGCAAAGTCTCTATATATGTACATTTTCAGTAAAAATCATTCAGTGAGACAATTATGTCTTCTGCATACAGCTTTCCAATATGGAAAAGTATGATAGACTCTTCTATGTCATGGAAATATAATAACTTTCTGTAACAAAATAAATATAACATCAGCACCTTGCTAGCCTGCTCTAAATATATGATTTTTATTAAAATAAGATTAAATATTTAAACATTTCTTTGTAAAAATGTATTAGTTATGACCTGCAATATAGCCATAGTTCTAAATTTCTTCTAAACATAAGGTATCTACTGTGTCAGACTGCATGATGACTTCACAATATGGTAAAATCTCACCAGAAACCATAAGGTGCTTTCTAATAAAGTCAGCAATTACATCACACAGAAAAGCTATTACATAGTAAGTCATCTCAGCAGCTCAGATTGTAAAATAATTGAAGAGAAATGAATGGGTCAAATGCATCCAGCTCTCTGGATTTCTTGCTAGTATTTAAGGAAACTTCACAAGATACTGTATTTTCATTGGATTTAGCACTAGAAAGAATATCAATGACCTCACAGTCTAACTTCACTTTTCTTCTCCATTTTGCAGATAAGTGAATGTATAGAAAACGATTAACACATTTTTCAGGGACCCAAGTGTCACTCAGTGGTTAAGGGTGTTGCTGATTTTGCAGAGGACCCAAGTTCAGGTCTCAGCACCCATATTTGGTGGTTCAGAGCTGCCTATAACTCCATCTCTATGAAATTTAATACCCCTTTCTAATCTCTCAGGGTACCTGTAAACACGTGATATTCACTCACACAAATGTATAAATAAATAAAAACTCCAAAGTGTTTTGCAATAAAATTCTATCCATAGGTGGGCTACAGGTTAAATTATTAAGGCCACTCCACATAGTTAAAAGGGAGGTTTCTTTTGTGGGATAACTTACAAGTAAAGGGATAGGTTACAGGGTCTGGGAAAGGTGTAGCACAGTCTGGCAGTGCTCTCTGGAGAACTCTGCTCGGTCTACTTTCAGCGTCCAGTGTCCAGGAACCAAGAGAGCCGGTGGGATCTCAGGTCTTCAGGGTCCTCTCTTGGCCCTGCCTTGTAGGCGTGACAGTTACCGAAGCCTCAGTGGGGGTTGGAACTTCCAGATCGAAGCTGGAATGGCTACCCACTACAGTGGACTTTAGCCAATCATTTGCTTTTTAAACTTTTTTAGAGTTTTACCTGAAGCAATTTTTTATAAAATTTAAGTCTCACTATTTTATTTGTAATGTTTATCATGTGTCTATGCCATCTGCCTGCAACAGTCATTCAAACACCTAAGCAAGGTTCATGTCCATATATTCTCTTAATCCGGCCAAGAACCTAGCTCTTATAACTTCTAAGTTAAATTTCTTTTTTTTTCTCTTTAAAAATCCAAAATCTCTTGTAAAAATTCAAAGTCTTTCAGATGTAGGATTCTATAAAAATAAAAATCAAGTTAAATACTTTCTTCAAGAGAGAAGAACCAGGGCACAGTTACAATCTGAACAAAGCAAAACCGAACTCTAACAGCGTTAATAACTCAATGTCCAATTGTCTGGGATCCACTTGTGATGTTCTGGGCTCCTGCATGGGGCTTGGGTTACTTCTCCAGCTCTGCTCCCTGCAGCACACAGCTTGTCTTCTAGGCTCCAGCAGGCTCCACAGCAGCTGCTGTTCTCGGTGGTCATCCTACAGTCCTGGCATCTCCAAAATGCTAGGGTCTTCTGCTGCAACTGGGCTGCACTTTCACCAGTTGCCTTTCCTGGACTCTCTTCGGGGACTCCGGCCCTGTCACACAGTGCCAAACCTCAGCTGCTCTTCATGACCCCTCCATGCCTTCGAAACCAGAACCACCTGGGTGATGCTTATACTACCAAGTTCAGCTGCCATTACAAGTTACAACCTCAGCCACTTCTGGAACAGAGCTTCTGTGTGCTTACCCTGAGGAAACACTTCCCAGAAGACTTCACCTCAGTGATTCCAGTCTCTTTTATTTTTTTAAATGCCGAATGCTGTTTATTGAAGGAGGGAGGAGGTCTTAAATACAGGCTTACAGCACAATGGGAGAACCTGGAGGGCAGAAGTTCACTACTGATGTTTTACAATCTTGCATCTAAGCTGGTAACACCCATTATGCAGGATACACAGACAAGGAACTTCCCTTAAGCATTCAGGAGGTTGGAACCCAGTAGGGAATTAGCATATGGAGGATATCAAGGTCAAGGTCAGCAAGCAAGGCAACAGTTACCCAAAATGAGGGCCAGGGCCCTACAGGTCCCTATTTTACCAAAAAATGAGCTTCTGACTTAGGTTGCATGGGACATCAGCAGGTCACCTTACCTGTCATGGAGAGGCCTGCCCAGGCCACACAGGTACTCTGTCTTAGGTTGGTGAGCACCCCCCAGGCATTACCCATCTCTGAATATTCATTATCATACAGGCTCAATTCTGTGTGAGCTGCAGAGTTAACTGCTGCCAAAGATCTCAAAGTGGCGCTGGGCTTCCAATCTGTGTGTTCGACACAGAAAAGACCAACAGAAGTCCTAACCTACCCATAGCCAGTAGGCTCAAGTCAACTGAGCCATTCCCTTCCTTAACTAACTGACTGCAAATTGGAGTTCTTGTAAGATGGTATCCCAGAAGCAAATGGAACTTGAGTTTATAATCTTATAGTTTTCAAAGCCAATTGAAATGTATCAACTATTGAATTAAATTTATCATGCCCAATAGAATGAAAGATTAACTAACCGTGGTAGTTACTTTTGCTGCAAAAGTTTATCCTGTGGGTGTGAAGTGTTTACACAGCTAATCTCCCAAGTGCATTATGTCCTTAGAGGAGGTCCCTTTGCTTTGGAGCATGTGTCATACAAACTTGGTTTAGAACAGCATTAGAGCATAGGCTCAAGACAATGCTTACAGCAGTTCCAGTTTAGGCAGAAACTCTGGAAACTGTCTTCTGCTCAGCTCTGACTGTAGCTACAGAATATGCGTTTTCATTCCTAGTCACCTGTGAAAGCCATGTTACCTGCTTGGGTCTTATGCAATCAAGTCAGAGAATCCCTTGGGGTCTGGATGTCCTATACCTGCATGACAATGGGGCAAAATGGAGCACATGACAACGTGCAACTGGCTGTGAGGTAAAAATAATAAGGCATGTTATATTAAAAGCTGTTGGAGTGAGGGATGGGAGTGAAGGTTTGACTGTGGATTTTAGCAGGTGAAGGAATCAGAAGTCCACATAGAAGAGGAAGGAATGAGCGAAAGGGGATATCTCAGATTTCATTCCCAGTGTGCATTTGCACACTCACACAGAACAGTTTGGATTCACCTGGATTATACCAGCATGTTTGGGGTTGTTATGCCACACGAGCTTTGTATAGCAGAAGTAAATAAGGTCATTTTGTTTTGCAAAGAGTCTTGTTTCCCTTAAGCTTTCTTAATTGTATTCTTTAATGTTTTAATTTTAGCTATCCATATATGTATGTGTGCATGATTTCAGGCATCTTTGGAGACCAGATGCACCAGATATCCCTGAGGTTCAAGTTACAGGCAATTATGAACTGCCCATGAGACATGGTGTGGGTTCTGGGAACTGATCAAGAGTAATAGTACTTATCTGAACTGCTGAGCCATCTATCTAGCCCCAAGATCATCTTTATGTTGTTTTACATCTTGCATGAATGTGTGATTAGATGATGGTTCAACCATTTTCTGTGGACTGTCTGATCATATCACAGTATGATGAATAACAGAGTGGGAGGAGGTCCTTAAGGAAAGAAGATCAGTGGCTAAAAGGAAAAAGAGCAGGGTACCACACTGGATCCCAAAAAGAGGGCATCTAGAATGGACTCCTAAAGAAATTCTCATAACGAGAGAAGGGGAAGAGTATATCCATTTGTATTGGAACCTGCTTTCACAGTAACTAATTCAGTCAATTCATGAGGTGTGATTTAATTCCATTTTAAATATACCATCTTGTAATATCCAAGTTTTGCACTGTGAATTAAATATTCAATACATGTTCTTTGGGGACATGTTCAAGCCATCAGTCCTTGTTTTCTAGGATTTTAATACTCTGCCACAATTTCCGGAATTTGTAAGTAACAGGTTGAGTTTTCTGGAATTGGATTTGAGGGCAAGCTTGAGACCAAGCTACTTATAAGGGATGAAAAACAAACTACACAAAGGGGACCTGGAGAGATAGCTCACTAGGAAACATTGCTTCTCATGTAAGAATAAGAATTTGAGTTCCTGACCACCTGCAGAGGAAAAAAAAAAAAAAAAAAACCAGGCCATGCATCACTGTAATCCCAGCATTGGAAGACAGAGTCTTGTAGATCCTGGAAGTTTGCTGGTCAATCAACTTAGCAAAAATTGTGAACTTCTTATTTGGAGTAATATGTGAGGGCATTCACCTGCATTCATACATACACGGATATATATGTCATGTGTATGTGTGTTTGTGTGTATGCATGTGTGTGTGCATATACATATTTCCTTCATTAATAGCAGATATTTACATGCTTCATTTATTTTTAAAAGCATAATAAAAGTTAGTAAGTGTGTATAACTAGTTTAAAAAGATAAGAACTATGATGTATGCCATATTTTATTGGGAAAAGGTGACATACAATTAATGGATCAGAAAAATTGCAGGCTAAAGCACTGGGTTGGTTTTACACAAGTTAGCAGCCTTGTGTATCTTTATTTTTGCAGCATATTCCTAAAAGGTCAACTTCACAACATAACAGTTTACTGGGCATGGTGGTGTGCAGCAATAATCTCCGGAGTGTTCAGAGCCAGTTTCATCTACATAGCAAGCTCCAGGACACACAGAGCTTGAGAGTGAGACCCCCAACCCAAAACAAACATACAAAAGAAATTTAAGAAGCATTTCTGTGAGTTAAAATTGCCCTCTGTGAGCCCACTGCATAAACCCTTTCATCCAGACACACATTCCTTCTATGCACAGCTATTTTCAGTTACCTTCCCGCTACTACTGTTTCAAACTAAAACATGGAACCCAAAGTTATGAAATCACAGTTACTGTTTTTATTTAAATGTTTGGAAATGAGCATAGATACTGTCTTTGACCCAGCAGAAATTTGAGCTGAGACTTTAAAAGTTCAGATGCGATTTTGATATAGTTTACTGAAAAGACACCAAGTCTGCCCCATCTAAACACTGCAGGAGAAAAGTTAAGGAAGTTTGAGAATTGTTCCCCCATTTGTGTCCTAAAATGATTTAGAGTGGTAGGCACAGTGACATTTTACAGTAACTAATACCTGTCTTTCTAAAGGGATGGCTAAGAGCCCAATTTCAGAGCCATTCCACACATCTTTTGACAAAGGACATGCATAACCCCAGTGAAACATACACTCATCTGGCTTTCAGGCTCTGGGATTAAATATTCTTTCTGGGTACCACTGCTTCATAGTAGACAAGCAGAACTGTTTAGCCCGTCTAAGCAGAAGACCCTGAGACATTATTTAATTACTTTATAATTCAAAACATGGAGTGACATACAAAGGCTTTGTCATTTTTTTCCCCTGTGGTAGCTAAGAACTTCCACACCAATACAGTGAAGAATTCCTCAGCTGCCTTATCTACACCGTCATTGTTTCATAGCATGGCCATTGAGCCAGTTATTAGCCAAGTCCTTTTCAGTATAAATTTAACACCTTAATCCATCCACATTTTTTATGAATTCCCACAGGTGATTATTTCTCAGAATAGTTTTGAGTGGCATATTCCTCTTCGGCCTTTCCTAGTAGCCATGGGAAATCCTTGAATATGGGAAAACACTTTCACTCCCAACTTGTATTAAGGTGCTCAATTAACAGGAAACATTGTATTAAACCTGGGTAAGGGTTTTCCTTTGTGTTGTATTTCTGGTCTTCGATGGGCTGGCAGTCATCCCTCACAGGAATCAGCTAAGGTGCTGGCTTTGCTCTTCATGGCTCACGTTGGCTTTGCATTTCCTGGAGTCTGTTTTCTCATCTTGTCTTCTTTACGGGATGTTCTAAAATTTAGAAGGCTATACAGATAACTGAACAATGCAAAGGAACAGATTTCTCTGCTACCATGACCTATCCTTTTTAATGCTTGGATTTAATATACTATAGCATTTACATTCTGAAAACTTATCAAGTTCCCATTTTTAGAACAAATCAAATTATTTTAAACATGATTAAAACTGTAGCTTACTAGTCTGGTGTGCTTTATCCTGCCCCACTCTGAAGATGGAATTTGAGAATTCTTTAGTAACAAAGTCTCCGTAGTGACCCTCAGGCATATTAGAATCTGAAAGCAGTTGACTCACTGGGGGATATTTTACCTGTTTGCAGGCTAGGCTTCAATACAAAGGGTTCTTAACAATGTAAGGATCCAGGAATACTATGTCACAGAGCTCTGCTAAGTGCTGGTGTGAAGCATGCCTTTGTTCCAAGATTTAATAGTGAAAAATAAACAATAACAAAAACAAACAGTAAAAGAAAGTATCCATAGCATAGCATGGCTAAACAGCAAATGAACATCTTAGCAGACTA
Source organism: Peromyscus leucopus (assembly GCF_004664715.2). Taxonomy (NCBI): domain Eukaryota; kingdom Metazoa; phylum Chordata; class Mammalia; order Rodentia; family Cricetidae; genus Peromyscus; species Peromyscus leucopus. The sequence goes on from NC_051065.1 coordinate 11,188,325, forward strand.
AAAAGGAACAAAAATTCAAAGAGGGAAGTGTGACTTGTGCACTAGAAACTGGACCAAGAAGTGGAGTTCCAGTAACACTGCTTGAGGCTGGAGCAAGGGATGGGAAGGAGGGGGCTAAGGCGTGAGAGCGACTGGGGCCATGACAGCAATCTGAGGTCATAAAGGAAACTACAATTCAAACTCAAACTATAATTTTATGCAAACTGTGGGGTTAAAAGAGGAGTGGAATAAAGGACATCTTGTAACCAAGAACTAAGTCAAGAAAGAGCAAAGCACAGAACCACAAACTACGTCAAACCCAATCAACCAAGGAAAAAAGGTCTGTCTTCAATGGTCTGCCAATCCAAATCCTAAAATTAATGAGAAAATCTCCTACAATGAAATGTAGCCAATAGAGGCAGCAATTAATGACACCAACAGGCAAATTGTGAATGTTCTATATGAATGACTGAAAGGAACGATATGGTTGCCAATGAGAGGGCAGCATGGTCCTGGTGCTTATTCCACGGGTTTAGAAAATGAGAGATTCTGCTTCCCTCTCTGTCTCTTTCTGTGCCTCTCTCCCTCTTCCTTTGATTTGTTCGTGCTCCTGGGTCCTTTACAGGGATCTTACCACTGAATCACAACTATGTAACAATTGTATGAACTCACCTCAGCCATATTCAGCAATGGTAACAAAGACTTTTAATATAATATCTTAAAGAATACATTGACCAATAGAACCACAGACATAAAATTAACACTGGAAACTAAAAAACGACCCCTATACAGTTAAAAGGAAAAAATATGCTTATTGGCATGGTCATTTTTGTTCCACTTATTTTTCTTTTGAAGGCCTTTCCTCACATCTCAGATAGTAGTATGGTGTATGATACATACGGCCTTAACCTGGTTGGTTTTACCACATGACTGCAGACATGGAATCAACTCTTTTAACAGTGTACTCTAGGATTTTATACTGTAGAGTTCCAATTACACACATTCTATCTTCTTTAGAAGTAGAAGTGATGTTCAAGGATTCGAGTGTCCCATCTTACATATTTAGTCAACTGTGCAGCATCCAGTGACAAATGGCATATATAGTTGATTGCAGAGTAAGACATTAAGGTCCAAACAAGCTGAGGGGACTCGACTATTAAAAAGACAGGAACTTAGTATGCTTCTCACCAAACATGGTAGAGATATATAGAGCATTGTTACCTAAAATTATAGATGGCACTTACTTTTTGAGCATGGAACTGTGTTTGGTATATATGATTTATTTCTGAGCCTTTCAGGGATCCAGGGTGTGATGTTCCTCATTTCATTTATGATGAAACAAATCAATGGAGGTAAATAAAGCATGACTTGGCAGATATCCCTGTTATCAAATTGTGTGCATCCCCAAAGAATTTTCTACAATTTGTTATTAACATTTCAATTTTCCTAATATTTGTTCTTTAAAAGTGTTTAAAATCTTTTATCCAGTAAGAAAAAGAGGCAGCAACATGAGTTTTGTAACAATGAGTGATATATTTTCAAGTGAGAAATAATGGCATAATTCCAGAAAATGGATTTCGACCTCATATGTACGGGATATCCAGGAATTATCTGCATGAAGGCATTGACAAAAAGATAGATAATGTTATTTGAACTGGATGCTCACATTGAACATGACAAAAATCTGTAATGCATGATAGGATTTCTAATAAAATGTTTTAGAATTACCTAATTTTTCATGAAAAATATTTTGAAACATTCAAGAGATCGGTCCTCATTTTTTATCCATTTCAAACTGTCACAGTGTTCTTACTCTTCCTTGGTAGAATATTCTTATGCTGAATGTAAGCATGTGTAGCTGTTGTTTAGTTCTCAGGTTCCAGAAGATTAAGGAAAAATAGTTAATCACACTTTATCATTTCAAAATGTGCAAGGCAAAAGTCAGAAAATTACGGAAGTCCAAAGCAAATGATGGAAAATAAGTCTTTACTTTTTCTTCTTTCTTTGATGCCTGTTATTCCCTTGTTTCCATTTTTGTTATACAATTTTCATTCAAAATTCAAATGTTTGCTGTATTTTAAAAATATTATATATATATATCCATATATATTATATGTTATAATAAACAATTTAATGCCTCCTAGTTCTGTTCAAGAGGATGCCAATGAAATGGGATTTGAAAACAGGATGCAGAAAAGTTTGCCTGAACTGATCAGAACAGTGTAGCAGAAAATGTAAGGAACCCAAGAGCCTTAGTAGATTAGAATAAACTTGCCATGTAGAGAAGCAGGAGATGGAGTACAAAGAGGGAAAAAGTATGTAAGTAATTCCTAGATGCACTGGAGAGGAAAATCTGTTTTTAAATACTTAACAGGAATTTTATCTTCTCCTTGGGAATAATATAATATTAATTATAACTGCTCAGCCAATAGCTCAGGCTTTTTACTAACTAGCTCTTACTTACACTTAAATTAACCTATAATTCTCATCTATGTTTAGCCACATGGCTAAATACTCATGGCTACTAAATTACATTTAATTGCACATTTATTTACATATTTATTTATAATAATAGTATACATACACACATATTTATTTATATGTTCATTTGCATATGTTCATGTACACAGGTACTACTCACATGTGTGGAGGTGAGAGGACAAGAGCTGCAGGAGTCCACTGATTCTCAGGATCAAACTCAGGCCACCGGGTTGTCAGCTTAGCACCTATGCTTGCTAAGCTGTCTCAAATACATCTCCATCCCTATAGTCAAATTTTTCCTGTCCCAACCTCCTCTTCCCAAATACCCAGCAGCTTCTTCCCAAGCCTCCCAAATTCCACACAAAAGCCTATATTAATTATAACTGCTTGGCCAAATTACTGACTAGCTCTTACTTATATTTAAATTAACCCATAATTCTTATCGATGTTTAGCCACATGGCTTGGTACTTTATCTCAGTATGGTGTTCTCATCTTGCTTCTCTGTGTTTTGCTGGTGACTCCTCTGACTCTGCTCTTCTTCCTCCCAGAATTCTATCTGTGTCAGGCTGCCACACCCAATCTCTTCCTGTCCAGCTTTCGGGCCATCAGCTTTTCATTAACAATGAGAACAATGCACATTTACAGTGTACAAAGATTGTTTTACAACACACCCCCGACTACTTTTCTGTGCCTGCCCATCAAACTACAACATAGATATTGCTGTGAAGATACTTTGATGTGATTACTGTCCATAATGAGATGAGGTTCAATCTAACAGCAGATCTTAGAAGCAAAAACAAGTTTCCAAGAGACAGTGGAATGCTCCCTCAAAACTGAGATTGGCATCTTGCTTGTGCTTCAACGATGTAGGCTACACCCATAAATTTTATATATCTCCATCTCCAAAATGATGCCAATCAATTTTATAAAATCCTTCTCTGTGTGCTTTTCAGTCTCTCCTTACTCCCATTCTTTTTACCTTTTTCTGGTTTGTTTCCCCTAGAAAACTCTTATTACTACTAAGACTCAGTGTATTTTAACTATGTTGGACAAATTTCTGTTGCTCATTTGGCCCATTTGATTTTTCCTCCTCCTCATAACCTACCTCTTTCTTTCTCTTCCTTCACTTTTAATCTTATTTGTCTTCCTATAATTGAAGGTTGTGAAAATTATGAATAATATTAAAAGGATATAACATAGGGTCAGGGGGATGACTCAGTAGGCAATGTGCTGGCTATACAAGCATGAGAACATGAGCTGGGCTCCTGAGCACCCAAATGAAAATGCCTGATGTAGAAACCATTGCCTCTACCAGAACTGGGGAGGAAGAGACAGTAGGATCCCAGGGGCTTGGATAATCAGTGAGCTGCAAGTTCAGAGATCCTGTCTCAATAAATATGGGAGAGAATAGTTGAAGAAACTTAATATCAATTTCTGGCCTCAACACATGTGTGCACAGATAGGCACACCTCAACACACCACACACACACACACACACACACACACACACACACACACACACACACGGGGGGGGGGCCGGAGAGGAGAGGAGAGGAGAGGAGAGGAGAGGAGAGAGAGAGAGAGAGAGAGAGAGAGAGAGAGAGAGAGAGAGAGAGAGAGAGAGAGCAGGGTAATAAATTTATCCTAACATTAAGTTCTACTAATGAGGAAGGGAGAAAGGAGGAGGTGAAGAGGATAAACTATCTAATCCCTACTACCTCACTGGACAGTCCTATATAAATCTACTGCTACTCTTTGGCATGACCAATGTGACTATCTTCTCTATAACCATTCACCTGATGGTTGATAATAATAAAGCCATCTTCTGGACACAAAAATGTCTATGATGAGTTTGTGATTGTGTTTGTTGTAGAGTTCAGCAGCTATTGACATGATGTAATGTAGTCAATTACACAAACTTCCCTCAGTTATGTCATAAGCTAATGAAACATGTTGAAAGGTAATTATAATACAAGTAAATACAAGAAACCTCAATTGAGAGTTGGAGATAGTATTGTATAATTAAGAAGAGACCATCAGTTTTTTCTATAGTTATAAATACTACCAATCTAAGATGGACATTTTAGGCAGAAGAAAATAATTAAATTTTAGCTTTTTTTGCTTCTTTCCAGTGATGTATTTTTTGCATACTGTAGTTATGCTGTTTTCTTTAAAATGCAAAGTTGTCTTCACAATAATGAAATGCTACTTCATTCAAAATCCATATTGATTATTTGTGGTGGTATTGTGTTCCCCAAAATATTACTCACCCTAATAAACTTATCTAAGGCCAGAGAACAGAGCAGCCACTAGATACAGAGGCTAGAAAATGGTATCACTCATGCCTTTAATCCTAGTTCCAGAGGCAGAAATCTGTCTGGATCTCTGTGAGTTCAAGGCCACCTTGGAAACAGCCAGGCATGGTGACATATGCCTTTAATCCCACAAAGTGAGCCTTTAATCCCAGGAAGTGAGGGCAGGAAGCAGAGAGGTATAAAAGGTGTGAAAACCAGAACTAGGCTGGTTAAGCTTTAAGGCTTGTGAGAAGCAGTTCAGCTGAGATTCATTTGGATAAGGACTCAGAGGCTTCCAGTCTGAGGAAACAGGATCAGCCGAGGAATTGGCAAGGTAAGGTAGCTGTGGCTTGTTCTGCTTCTCTGATCTTCCAGCATTCACCCCAATAACTGGCCTCAGGTTTTAATAAGACCTGGTAAGATTTCTGCTACAAGTATTCCTATCTTACAAACTTTTAAATATTATTTTAAACATGTATGTGTGCATGTGTGTTTCACTGTGTAGGTCTCTGTGTGTGACTGCCGGTTCCTAAGGAGGTCAGAGGCCTCAGATCTCCTCAAGCTCAAGTTGCAAGTCATAGTGAACCACCCAACACGGTTGCTTGGAATTGAACTCTGGTCCTCTGCAAGGGCAATATGTCCTCTGAATTTCCAAGCCACCTCTCCAGACCCCTGTTTTTCCTATTTTGTTGAAGAAGAGTATTTCTTTCATCTTAAACCTAACCCTTGACCTTTCTATCCTCTATCTACCATTTTCCAGATGCTCTCCTCTCTCTTCCTTCTTTCCTCTCGTGCAGTGTTGCTTTCAGATTAATCTTCTAACTCTTCCATTATGTCAGTGGGAAGAGTTAAGATTCACGTCATGATTTTGGACAAACTACTCATGTGAATCTCAGGTTCTTCACTTAGAATGATGATATGTGGGCCTGGAGAGACAGCCCAGCAGTTAAGAGCACATAGTGTTCTTACAGAGGACCAGAGTTCAGTTCTCAGCACCCACAGAAGGTTGTTCACAACTACCTGTAACTTGAGTTGAAAGGATCCAACAACCTCTTATGGCCTCTGTAAATACTGCACTTGCGCAATCATCCACACTTAAACATATACATATGCACATAATTGGAAACAAGTCTAAAGAAAAGCGATGTTTGTGTCCTGTGATTATTGGTGAGCTTACATGAAATGCATAGTTACTTATCTCTGGTATGCACAGTAAGATCAATAAATGTTCATGTGGTTTCTCTTTTCCACATCTGATAAATTTTCAAATGATTTAATAGGCTAGTGAGAAAGAAAGAATTTCTGCAATTTCATCCAAAAGACATCCTTCCATTCATTCCTCTGGGACATGGTAACTTTAACCTTGTGTTCAATTGAGGCTAGCCATTCATTGTCCTAACAATCAATCACTTTGCCTCATCAATTTTGGTTTCTTACCAGATAAACACTGTGATCTGCAGGATTTAAAACATCCATAACTTCATTTGTGCATTCAGTGTGCTGAAAACAAGTTTAGAAGCAAAGAAAGCAAGGGAAGGGAAGGGAAGGGAAGGGAAGGGAAGGGAAGGGAAGGGAAGGGGAGGGGAGGGGAGGGGAGGGGAGGGGAGGGGAGGGGAGGGAAGGGAAGGGAAGGGAAGGGAAGGGAAGGGAAGGGAAGGGAAGGGAAGGGAAGGGAAGGGAAGGGAAGGAGTGAGGGAGAGAAAACAGAACACAGGAAGGGAGAGAGGAAGGGAGAGGGGAAAGGAAGAGAATGAAAGAAGAAGGGAAGCAGAGAGGAGTTGTGGGACAAAGACTTTATTTTATTAAGAATTTTTTTTATTCATTTTACATACCAATCACAGATCTCCCTCTTCCTACCTCCTGCCCCTCCAGCCTCTCCATCCCAACCCACCCCCAATTCCCTCCTATAAGAAGGTAAGGCCTCTCATGAGGAGTCAGCAGAACTTGGTACTTTCAGCAGAGGCTGGTTCAAGCCCCCCCCCCTCCCGCCCCCAAGACTGTGCAGGGTGTCCCATTTAGAAATAACAGAGACATCTGGCTGCCTGGACAGTCACCCCAAGGTTCCTCTGCAATGTTGGGACATCCATATTCTGCCTACAGGCCTAGAATATCTGACAGACATTTTGTGAAGCAGGAATTTTTGAAGGACTGTCCTGACTTGTTGTGGGAGGAACACTTGTAAATGCAAACTAGGGATAGATTTTGGAGACAGTTCATGCTTTTCCTCATCTTACTCGAGTGAATCTGCCTCTGCCCACACTACAGTTAACCACCCACGTCCCTTCCTTTCCCTCTGTTTTCCAAAGGATTCTTTATTTTTAAATTTTATAATTAATTTAATTTTACATTTCAGCCACGGATTCTCCTGTCTCCCTCCTCCCACCCGCCCCACCCTCCCCTCAACCCACCCCCTATTCCCACCTCCTCCGAGGCAAGGACTCCCCTGGGGATTCAGCTCAGCCTGGTAGATTCAGTTGAGGCAGATCTAGTTCCCTCCTCCCTTCACCTAGGCTGAGCAAAGTGTCCCTGCATAGGCCCTAGGTTCCAAAAAGCCAGCTCATGCACTAAGGACAGGTCCCCGGTCCTACTGCCTGGGGGCCTCCTAAACAGTTCAAGCTAATCAACTGTCTCACTTATCCAGAGGGCCTGGTCCAGTTGGGGGCTCCTCAGCTATTGGTTCATAGTTCATGTGTTTCTCCTAGTTTGGCTATTTGTCCCTGTGCTTTTTCCAATCATGGTCTCAATATCTCTTGCTCATATAATCCCTCCTCTCTCTCGTCAATTGGACTCGTGGAGCTCCACCTGGGGCTTGGACATGGATCTCTGCATCTGCTTCCATCAGTCACTGGATGAGAAAAGGGTCTCTCCTTTGAGGACTGGCAATTACTTAAACTCTACTACAAGATTTTTCACTTTTAGATTCTCCTGGTATTTATTATTCACACCCTTCATTTGGTCTGCATTACATATTGATTTACACAGTTACTTAAGCTCACATGCCTCCATGATTTTACAAACTACCAAAGTTGATTACCAATTCCCAGGGTATTGGCTTGATTCTAACACTGCTCCCAGCCTCTTGGTGTTTGATTTTATAGATACTAAGTATGTCTTTGTTGATTCATGTAAAAGATGATATTTTAACAATCTTTTTTAGAGAAAACATAACCCAGATTTTCTCTTATTTAAATATAAATTGTTCCAATTATAATTTCAAAGGCAATGAATTTATTCAATAAATATAAAATAAATCACTTGTTATTTACATGCTTGTAAAGTGTGTTAAACTAAATCAGATTTTCTTTAAAATTTGCTTCTCATAGAGTTAGTCTTATATGGACTGTAGGTTGCATTTATTTACCTAAGAATACATATGTATGGACATAACAACAATTAATGTTAAAAGTTCATGCTTTTGAAAGAAAGCAAGGAGGGATATAGTGCAGTGATTGGAGGTAAAAAAGAGAAATGCAAAATTATGTGTTATAATCTCAAAAAATAAAAATTAATAATTTTTAAAGATCAACCGTGTTAAGACATTGATTATAAAAAGAGAATTAACAACATCTATCACTTATATCTGGAACACTTCAATACAGGCATACAGAGCAGTTTTTAAATAGTAGATTCTTTTATTAAAGACTTACTCAGTGTACTTTATACTTTCTTTCCCAAAAGAAGTCTAGCTCTAAAATTGAGAGTTATCCAAATGAAAGATGCTGTATTTCTAAATGAAGTGTCATTAAAAGCAGGAAGAAGAGCATTTATGCACCATGTCTTAAACCACCCTGCCTTCATTTTTACTGCTGTTGAAGTATATTTCTTAAGCCCTTGATGTGACTATATCAGCAAAAATAATAAATTAACATGAATAATCCTCGACTTTTATTATACTGTATCTTTTCACATGAAAAGCATATAAGTAGGCATGAAATACCATGAATTTTCTACCTCTAACTGCATTATATAAAGAGCTGTCATAGGCATATGAAGTGCTTTTAATCTGAATGAACTTCATTAGCTTTGGATTTAGTTGTGCATTCAGGGTACAAGTTGAAAGGCCTACCTGTTTGCTCAGGCTTTTCTTGGAGTTTGCCTGAGCAACACAGAAGGGATATAGTAAGATGTGATAGAAGTATTTGAAGAAATGATTATAAGAAAAGCCACTTTTGAATATTCGCAGAGACCTACTGAGTAGACTTATGCATTTAATTGGAAACTGATCAAGAGGTGTTCAACAGGAGCTTTTACTTAGGAGGGAGACTCCATTACAGAAACTCAGTTACCTCGGGACCATGAACAGTCTGAGATGAGGCATCATGTTCCAGAGGGACAAGAAAAGTCCATAAACAACACAATTGTTAGATACATCTTCAACCAGTTTCACAAGCCTGTGGAGCACATATGGCTATTTTAATCTGTTTACAGATGACATATAGAAGCCTAAGAGAGTTAAACGTTTGCCCAAGACAGCCAAGTTAGGTTCCAGAGTTGTTAAGATTGGAAAATTGGCACTCTGGCTCCAAAGCACTCTTTAGACACCCAGTATGCAGAAAACAGAAAATACATACATAATATTAAAGTCAAAGATTCTATAGTTAAAAAAAAAAACTTACATCTGGAGGAGATAATTGTTATGTAAAAGCAGAATATAGTACTAAAAATGTAGTAGTTATGATTTTCTTATAACTCTGATAGAAAAATTGAAAGACAAAAGATGTGGGATATAAAACAGATGTAGAAAACAAAAGTGGAAAACGAAACTCATAGTGATGACCACAACCCTCATAAACCATAAATGAGGCCTCTGTGAGGATAGGGCAACTAAGATGTTGTGTGTGTGTGTGTGTGTGTGTGTGTGTGTGTGTGTTTATCCATTTCTCAATTCAAATAATGCCCAATTTGAAAATGAGACATATCACTTACAAAAGCAATACTGGGATTAGTGAAGTTATATATATATATATACATATATATATATATATGTATATATATATATATTTCTGATAGGTAGTAAATTAATTTCATTTATTCATTATGTAATATATACATAAATTAAAAACCTCATGCATGCCATTAGTATACATACTTTTTAATCTATCAGTCAGTATATAAAGTCATACATTAAATATTAGGATGTTGAGGTCATGAATATAAATCCAAGGATAACAGCATCATATAAATTCTAGGTCATGAATAATTCAGATGTCAGTGAATATTATGTCACCCAGAAAGTGAGTTGGATGATGTGACAGCTATCTTTGATGAAATGAACCTACAGATACTAAAGATGCACATGGAGAAATTAGATCAAATCACTCTGTGAAATGATGAATAGGAAGGTCTGGTGTTTGTAAAACCTCTTGAAAGTGTCTACAGGCCAGAATTAAGTTAGATACTATCCATTTTAAAAGTGCAATGGTAGAACACAGCATGAATGGTAAAATTAAGATTGATTCTTAGAAGGACTTCATAGGGGAGATTGTTAGGAACTGTCCACATTCCAGAACCAGGAGCCCCGCCAACCCACCTTCAGCAACTCAGCACCATCAGCCACATTATCACCAGTCACCAAACACAGCACATGCACCCTTTCAAAGGTCCCTACATCACAGCTCAATTTCTCTAGCTCTCTGCCTTTCTTGCTCTCTGTGTCTCTCGCTCTCTTTCTGTGTCTCTTTATGTCTAATCCCACCTCCCACAAATATATTGCATGAAATCTGTTGTGTGGTGTGATTTCTGTGGCATTCCTTGACCCAGATCTGTCAAGGTGCTCTGCTACCAAGACCCTGACAGAGCTGATAGATTTCAATATGGAAGTCTTTCTCTTCTATAAATAATGATACGGGGAGGAAGAATGTCAGATGAGAAAAGAGCAGAAGCAAAGTCAAAATCTGAAATTGCTTGTCCAGGATAAATTCAGTGAATTCCATGTAGCCTGCTACTGATGTCTTTAAAAGTACAATGAACAAAGGGGAAATAGGAAAAGGTGGGTACCAGGAGATGAAGATATACAGGTTGGTGAAGAAAGTATTTATGAGTTGAGAATACAGCTCAGGTGGTACAGTGCTTGCCCAACATTTATAAAATCATAGGTTCAATGCCCATCACAACATGAACCAGTCCTGTGGCACACATTTGATCCCAAGCATTCAGGGAGTATAAGGAGACTTCAAAGTTCAAAGTCATGCTTGGCTACATACTGAGTTAAACATCATCCAGGGATACAGGAGACCTTGCCTGAGAGAAGGGGGTAAGGGAAGAGAGAGTGGATGAGGACACGGAAGAAGAACTTATAACAGCATCTGATAAATACAAAGTTCTAGAAAAGTAGAAGGTGTGATCTTTAAATGTTCTTTTGTAATGGTAAAGTTGAGTTTCCTGGGCTCACATAGTTGGTCTCCTGTTTTGTTTTGTAGCATAGTACTTCCTGTGATCAACCAGATGTTATGCTAGAGGGTAGATATCGTGATGACAAGTAAGGACAGGCATATCCATGGAGATCACTAGAATTTACTGGGATGCTCTAGTCTATCTGTGAGCTAATGGCTAACTTTGTAATATAGAAATCATCGAACTTGTTTCAGAACCCAGTTTTAACAGATGAACATTCACAAATCAGAACACTACTTTAATTAGGAAAACCAACATGATGAGAATACTTTGCACTGGGATGCACAAAGAAAGCAAATCCTGCTGTCTTTCAACCAGTGGGTGTTATCCTTGCATAAGAACCCTAGGATCATGCCCTTAATTAGCTAATTATTTAGAAATTAGAAAGGACTCACTTAACAAGGAACACATACCCCATGAAACAAATGGCATGACTAGTGAGGAAATTTACTTTCAAGAATTAATAAAGAGTGTCAATGATCTACATATGGTATTCATGTGTAATTAAAAACAAATTATAGTGTGGAGAAACATTAAACATGCTAGCAAATTAATTTCCTCAATTAAGACAAAAAACTTCCAAAATTTTAAATAGAAAACATATGTATTTCTGAATGAAGTATGGAAATGATTTCCTTCTGTCTGACTTGATGTTTATTTGAAAGAATCAACAAGACTGTAGAAATATACAGTGAACATGTCACTGACACTATGGTGAACTAGACCCTGATCAACAAAAGCAAGAGTAATCCTGTCCTCATTTATTTTGGCAATTTTTCTTCTTTTAATTAAACACAGTATATTTGAACAGTAAAATATAATCTATCATAAATAGAGTGTTCCTCTTTTTTCATCATTGTTATATATAACAACAAATAAAATATCCCAGATGTAAGACAAGGAGATAGAGTCAATTAGTTTCAACAAATATTTACCCAATTCCTGCAAAAGGAAAAAGATGCACACTGCGGGTTGTGTTTTTATATCAAAACACTTTTTGCTTATGTTCTGTGCAGCTCAGGCTCAACTATGATCCAGTGGTATATATAGAACTAGTTGAATTGTAAAGCATAATTGGAAGTACTCCTGTCAGGGAAGCAGGTAGGCTAACTGCAGATCTTTATCTATCCCTCAGCTCTTCCAAATCCATCCCTCCCATCTCATCCCTACAGTGCAGTAGACTACCTGATGAGGCTTCTCCTCTCCATCCCTCCATCTCTGGTGGATCACACAGTGTCTTCCCCTCTTAACTTCCTTCCCCATTCATTGCTTTATCCTAGCCTCCAACAGCATCAGGCACTCCCTGAGAACCCACAGAATACTTCATCCAGGGAAGCAGGGAAGCTAACTTACAGAACTTCACCATGCCATCCATTCCTCCAAGTCCAATCCCCAGTCTCATCCCTATCTCTGGAGAACCACACACTATAGACTCTCCCCACATTCTGCCTCCATTCCCAGGGATCTAAGCAAGTCTCAGTGGAACACCATGTTGTCCACCCTTCTGTGGACACCCTCAGTATCTTCCTAAGCCCATTCTTTCTTTTTTTTCATTTTTATAATGCATATTTATTTTTCTTTATTTTATTTTATTTTATTTTATTTTATTTTATTTTATTTTATTTTTATTCCACATACTATTCGGTTCTACATAACAGCCACAGATTCCCCCGTTCTCTCCCCTCCCCCCTCCCCCTCCCTCCAGCCCACCCCCACTTCCACCCCCTCTAGATCAAGGTTTCCCCCAAGGACTGGGATCAACCTGACAGACTCAGTCCAGGCAGGTCCAGTCCCCTCCTCCCAGATTGAGCCAAGCGTCCCCGCATAAGTCCCAGGCCTCAAACAGCCAACTCATGCAATGAGCCCAGGATCTGGCACCACTGCCCAGACGCCCCCCAAACAGACCAAGCCAATCGACTGTCTCACCCATTCAGAGGGCCTGATCCAGTTGGGGGCCCCTCAGCCTTTGGTTCATATATCCTGTGCCTCCATTCATTTGGCTATTTGTCCCCGCACTTTATCCAACCCTGGCCCCAACAATTCTCGCTCATATAAACCCTCCTCTTTCTCACCAATTAGACTCCCAGTGCTCCACCAGGGGCCTAGCCATGGATGTCTGCATCCAGATTCCTCAGTCCTTGGATGGGGCCCATGGCACAACCATTAGGGTGTTCGGCCATCCCATCACCAGAGTAGGTCAGTCCCGGCCGTCTCTCGACCACTGACAGCAGACCCTTGTGGGGGCATCTTTGTGGATTTCTGTGGGCCTCTTTAGCTCTTTGTTTCTTCCTTTTCTCATGTGGCCTTCATTTACCATGGTATCCTATTCCTTGTTCTCCCTCTCTTTTCTTGATCCAGGTGGGATCTCCCACTCTCTTTCCGTCGACCCTCGCCCTTCATTGCTCGCACTCATGTCCAGGCTGTTCACGTAGATCTCATCCATTGAGAAATGGGCTTTAGAACTAAACAGAGAATTCTCAACAGAGGAAACTCAAATGGCTGAAAGACATTTAAGGAATTGCTCAACATCCCTAATCATTAGGGAAATACAAATCAAAACAACTCTGAGATACCACCTTACGCCTGTCAGAATGGCTAAGATCAAAAACACTGAAGACACTTTATGCTGGAGAGGATGTGGAACTCAGGGAACTCTCCTCCACTGCTGGTGGGAATGCAAGCTTGTACAACCACTTCCGAAATCAATATGGCACTTTCTTAGAAAATTGGGAATCAATCTCCCCCAAGATCCAGCTATACCACTCCTGGGCATATACCCAAGAAATGCTCAATCATACCACAAGAGCACTTGCTCAGCTATGTTCATATCAGCATTGTTTGTAATAGCCAAAACCTGGAAACAACCTAGATGCCCTTCAACTGAAGAATGGATAAATAAATTGTGGCACATATACACAATGGAATACTACTCAGCAGAGAAAAACAATGACATCATGAGGTTTGCAGACAAATGGATGGATCTAGAAAAAATCATCCTGAGTGAGGTAAGCCAGACTCAGAAAGACAAATATGGTATGTACTCACTCATAGGAAGATGCTAGATGTAGAACAAGGATGTCTGGACGGCTACTCACATCACCAGTGGGGCTACCTGGAAAATGGGACCCTAAGCCCATTCTTATTCATAAATGTCAGCTCACAATACCTATAAACACATTTTACTTAGAACCTCCAATGTAAAAACACAATCATTAACAGCCTGGACAATTTGTTTCCACTATAGCCTATCACCCAACTAAAGCAGACTCTGAGTATTGAAACATAACTAAAACATAAGAAAAAGACCATAAAATACCCTTTATGAAGATGTTAGGACATGAATTAAAAAGGAAATTAATAAATCCCTTAATGAAATCCATGTAAACACAGTGAAAGGAAATGAATAAAACAGTTCAAGATCTGAAAGTAGACATAGAATCAATAAAGAAAAGCCAAACTGAGGGAAATCTGAAAATGAAAAATTTTAGGAACTGAATAGGACCTCATAGGCAAACCTCACCAGCAAGAACACAAGAAATGACAGAGACACTTTCAGACACTGAAGATATGATACAAGAAATTGATACCTCAGACAAAGAAAATGTTAAATCTAAAAAATTCCTGGCACAAAACATCTGGGGAAACTGGAACAGGATTAAAAACTAAATATGAAAGTAATAAGAATATCATTGTCTATCTCTGCTGAGTAATACTCCATTGTGTACATGTACCACTTTTTATTTATCCATTCTTCAGTTGAAGCACACCTAGGTTGTTTCCAGGTTCTGTCTATTACAAATAATACTGCTATGAACATAGCTGAGCATGTGTCCTTGTGGTGTGACTGAGCATTCCTTGGGTATATGCCCAAAAGTGGTATAGCTGGGTCTTGAGGGAGGTTGATTCCCAATTTTCTAAGAAAGCACCATATTGATTTCCAAAGTGGTTGTACAAGCTTGCATTCCCACCAGCAGTGGAGGAGTGTTCCCCTTGCTCCTCATCCTCTCCAACATAAGCTATCTTCAATGTTTTTTATCGTAGCCATTCTGACAGTTATAGATGGTATCTCAGAGTCATTTTGGTTTGCATTTCCCTGATGACTAAGGATGTTGAGCCATTTGATTAAGACGAAGGATGTCTTTCGGTCATTTGAGATTCTTCTGTTGAGAATTCTGTTTAGCTCTATAGCCCATTTTTAATTGGACTGTTAGGTATTTTGATGTTTAATTTCTTGAGTTCTTTATATGTTCTGGATATCAGCCCTCTGTCAGATGTGGGGTTGGTGAAGATCTTTTCCCATTCTGTAGGCTGTTGTTTTATCTTGTTGACCATGTCCTTTGCCCTACAAAAGCTTCTTGGCTTCAAGAGGTCACATTTATTAATTGTTTCTCTCAGTGTCTTTGCTACTGGTGTTATATATAGGAAGTGATCTCCAGTGCCAATGCATTTAAGACTACTTCCTACTTTCTCTTCTATCAGGTTCAGAGTAACTAGATTTATGTTGAGGTCTTTGATCCACTTGGACTCAAGTTTTGTGCACGGTGACAGATATGGATCTATTTGCATTCTTCTACATGTTGACATCCAGTTATGCCAGCACCATTTGTTGAAGATGCTTTCTTTTTCCATTGTATAGTTTTGGCTTCTTTGTGGAAAATCATATGTTCATAGGTGTTCAGATTAATGTCAGTGTCTTCAGTTCAGTTCTATTGGTCCACAAGCTGGTTTTTATGCCAGTACCAAGCTGTTTTATTAATGTAGCTCTATAGTAGAGCTTAAAGTCTGGGATCGTGATGCCTCCAGAGGTTTGCAGGCAAATAGATGGAACTAGAAAAAAATCATCCTGTGTAAGGTAACCTAGACTCAGAAAGACAAACATGGTAAGTACTCACTTATAAGTAGATACTAGATGTAAAGCAAAGGATAACCAGACTGCAACCCACAACTCCAGGGAGGCTACATAGTAAAGAGGACCCTAAGAAAGACACAGGGGTTGCCCAACGACAGAAAAATGAATGAGATCTACATGAGCAAACTGGGGGTGAGAGGGGGTAATGGAGGGCAAGAATTGGGGAAGAGAGAGCTTAGGGGAGTGGGAGGTCCCAGCTGGATCAGGAACAGAGTGGGAGAACAAGGAAAGAGATACCATGATAAATGAAGACTTCATGGGGATAGGAAGAAGCAGAGTGCTAGAGAGGTCCACAGAAATCCACAAAGATACCTCCACAATAGACTACTGGCAATGGTTGAGAGAGTGCCTGAGCTGACCTACTCTGGTGATCAGATGGCCAAACACCCTAACTGTCATGATAGAACTCTCATCCAGTGACTGATGAAAGCAGATGCAGAGATCCAAGGCCAAACCCCAGGTGGAGCTCTAGGAGTCCAATTGGCAAGAGAGAGGAGGGATTGTATGAGCAAGAGATATTGAGACCATGATTGTGAAAATCACAGCGACATATATCTAAACTAGTGGAAACACATAAACTGTGAACCAAAAGCTAAGGAGCCCCCATGGAACTGTACCAGGTCCTCTGGATAAGTAAGACAGTTGATTAGCTTGAACTGTTTAGGAGGCCCCCAGGGAGTGGGACCAGGACCTGTCCTTGGTACATGAGCTGGCTTTTTGGAATCTAGGGCCTATGCAGGGACACTTTGCTCAGCCTTGGTGTAGGGAGGAGGGGACTGGACTTGCCTCAACTGAATCTACCAGACTGGGCTGATTCCTGAGGGGAGACCTTGCCTTGGAGAAGGTGGACATGGGGGGTGGATTGGGGGGGAAGGCTGGGAGGGTAGGAGGAGGGAGGACAGGGGAATCCTTGGCTGATATGTAAAATTAAATCAATTATAAAATAAAATTATTATTATTATTATCATTAATAATAATAATAATAATAATAATAATAATAATGTAATAGGAATAGAGGAAGGAGAAGAAACCCAGGTCAAAGGCACAGAAATTTTTTCAACAAAATCATAGAAGAAAAATTTTCTAACCTAAAGAAAGAGATGCCTATCA
Source organism: Peromyscus leucopus (assembly GCF_004664715.2). Classification (NCBI taxonomy): domain Eukaryota; kingdom Metazoa; phylum Chordata; class Mammalia; order Rodentia; family Cricetidae; genus Peromyscus; species Peromyscus leucopus. Next base: position 11,205,492 of record NC_051065.1, read on the forward strand.
AAGTACAAGAAGCTTACAGAACACCAAATAGACTGGACAAGAAAAGAACCCCCCTTGCCACATGATCACCAAAGCACTAAATGAACAAAAGAACAAAAGAATATTAAAAGCTGCAAGGGAAAAAGACAAAGTAATATAAGGGCATACCTATTAGAATAACACCTTACTTCTCAATGGAGATTCTGAAAGCCAGAAGTTCCAGGACAGATGTTCTCCAGACTCTAAGCAACTACAAGTGCCAGCCAAGACTACTATACCCAGTGTAACTTTCAATCACCATAGTTGGAGAAAATAACACATTCTGTTATAGAACCAAATTAATCAATAGCTATCTATAAATCCAGCTCAAAAAGACACTAGAAGAAAAACCTCAACTTAAAAAGGTTAACCACTCTAAAGGACACACAAGGAATAAGTGATCCCAGACAAGCAAACCAAAAGAAAGGAAGGACATACAAACACACATACACACAGAAATAACAGGAATCAACAAACACCACTAACTGATATCTCTCAACATCAGTTGTCTCAATTCCGCAATAAAAATACACAGACTAAAAGAATGGATGTGAAAACATGATTATCCTTCTTCTGTAGCTAAGAAACTTACATTAACATCAAAGATAGACATCACCTCTGATTTAAGGATAGAAAAAAATTTCAAGCAAATGGACCTAAGAAGCCAGCCATTGAAGCTCTTTTGATATCTGACAAAATAGACTTCAAATCAAAATTAATTAGAAGAGATAGGGAAGAACAGTACATGATCATCAAAAGATAAATTGACCAAGAGGATATTGCAATTCTTAACACCTGTGTACCAAACATAATGGCACATAGTTCATTTAAGAAACACTACTACAGCTTAAATCACATAGTGTGACCCTCACACACTGATAGTGACAGAATCCAGTACCTACTCTTGCCAATATATACAGGTCAGTCAGACAAAAACTAAACAGAAATAAGGGAGCTAACTGACCTGATAAACCAAACGGACCTAACATAGTTACAGAACATTTCATCCAAACACTAAAAAATACACCTTCTTCTCAGCACCATGAGGAACATTCTCCAAAATTCACCACATATTTTTATACAAAACAAGTCTCAATACATATGAGAAAATTGAAATAACACCCTGCATCCTTTCAGATCATTATGGATTAAAGCTAAATATTAACAGCAACAGAAACAGCAGAAATCTTACACACTCATGGAAACTAAACAATACACTACAGAATGAAAAATAGGTTAATACAGAAATGAAGACAGAGATCAAATACTTCCTATAATTGCATAAAAATTAAAACACAACTTACCCAAACATGTGGGACATAATGAATACAGTTCTAAAAGGCAGGTTCACAGTACTAAGTGTCAACGTTAAAGTAATTAAAGAGATCTCAAACTAGTAACTTATTAGCATACCTGAAATCTCTACAACAAAAACAAGAAATGACATCCAAAAGGAGTAGATTGCAAGAAAAAAAATGAAGGATGAAATGAAAAATAGGAACAAAATAATTACAAAGAATCAATGAAAGAAAGAGTTACTTTCTTAGAGAAAAATCAATAAGATTAACAAACCCTTATTCAAATTAATGAAAAGGCATAGAGAGAAGATTCAAATTAATAAAATCAGAAGTGAAAAGGTGGACATAATAATAGATACTGGGAAAATTCAGAGAATCACAAAGACATAATTTAAAAATCTGCACTCAATGAAATTGTAAAATCCAAAGGAAAAGGCTAGTTTTCTTGATAAATAACACCAAAATTAAATCTAGATCAAATATGCAACTTAAACAGACCTATATCCCAAAGTGGAATAGATACAGTAATTAAAAATCTATCAAGAGGAGGGTTTATATGAGCGAGAATTGTTGAAACCAAGGTTTGATAAAGCACAGGGACAAATAGCTAAACGAATGAAAACACATGAACTATGAACCAAAGGCTGAGGGGCCCCCAACTGGATCAGTCCCCCTGAATAGGTGAGACAGCTGATGGGCTTGATCTGTTTGGGAGGTATCTAGGCAGTGGGACCGGGTCCTGTGCTCAGTGCATGAGTTGGCTCTTTGAAACCTGGGGCTTATGCAGGGACGCTTGGCTCAGTCTGGGAGGAGGGGACTGGACCTGCCTGGACTGAGTCTACCAGGTTGATCTCAGTCCTCAGGGGGGGGGGGAGGGGAGGCTTTACCCTGGAGGAGGTGGGAATGGGGGGTGTGCTGGGGGAAATGGGAGGGGGGCAGGAGGGGGGAGAACAAGGGAATCTGTGGCTGATATGTAGAACTGAATGGTATTGTGAAATAAAATAAAAGGAAAAAAAAATCTATCAACCAAAAGAAGCCCAGGGCCAGATGTTTTATCACAGAAGTCTGCCAGATTTCAAAGAAGAGTTAGTGACAACACTGCTCAGATTATGCCACAAAAATAGAAATAGAAGGAACATTGCCAAATTCATTTTATGAGGCCATGGTCACCCCTACAGCCAAACCACAAAGAGACTCAAAAAGAAAGAGAATTACAGACCAATTTTCCTAATGAATGCAAATGCAAAAATTCTCATTAAAATACTTGCAAACTGAATCTAAGAACACATTAAAAAGATCATCCACTATGATCAAGTAGACTTCTTCCCAGAGATGCAGGTATTGTCTAACATCTATAAATCAATAAATGAAACCCACCATATTGCTAGAGCAATAAGAAAACTAAAAGAGATGAAGGGAATACAAATTAGAAAAATAGAACACAAAGTATTTTTATTTGCAGATAATATCATAGTATATATAAGCAACCCCCAAAATTCCACCAGGAGACTCCTATATCTGATAAACATTTTTAGCAAAGTAGCTGGATACAAAATTACCTCATAAAAATCAGTAGCCTTCCAGTATGCAAATGATAAGCAGAATGAGAAAGAAATGTGTGAAATAACACTTTTCCAATGTCTTTAAATATAAAATATCCTGGGGCAGCTCTAACCAAGCCAGTGAAAGACTTGTATAGGGAAAACTTTAAGATATTGAATAAAGAAATAAAATCTCCATTGTTCATGGGTTGGTAATAGTAATATAAGGAAAATGGTCATCCCACCAAAAGCAATCTACAGTTTCAACTCAATCCATATCAACATTCCAACACAATTCTTCACAGATCTTGAAAGGATACTTTTCAGCTTCATAGGGAAACGCAAAAAAAAAAAAAAAAAAAAAAAAAAAAAAGAAAAAGAAAAAGAAAAAAAACACAAGGATAGCTAAGACAATCCTGAATAATAAAAGAGCAGTTGAAGCTATCACCATCACTGGCTTCAAGTTATACTACAAAGCTATAGTAATAAAAAAAAATAGCATTGGCACAAAAACAGACAAGTTAATCTATGGAATACAATTAAAGAGCCAGACATAAATCCACACACCAACAGATAGCTGATTTTTGATAAAGAATCTAGAAATAAACACTGGGAAATAGACAATATCTTCAACAAATGGTCCTGGCCAAACTGGATGACTGTATATAGAGGAATCTAATATGATTGCTGTGGGATGGTCTGTATGTCAAATTCCTCTGATTGGTCAATAAATAAAACACTGATTGTCCAGTGGCCAGGCAGGAAGTATAGGCAGGACTAACAGAGAGGAGAATTGAGAGAATTCTGGAAAGTAGAAGGCTGAGGAGGAGATACTGCCAGCCGCCACCATAACAAGCAGCATGTGAAGATACCGGTAAGCCACGAGCCACGTGGAAGGTATAGATTTATAGAAATGGATTAATTTAATACATAAGAACAGTTAGAAGGAAGCCTGCCATGGCCATACAGTTTGTAAACAATATAAGTCTCTGTGTTTACTTGATTGGGTCTGAGCAGCTGTGGGACTGGCGGGTGACAGAGATTTGTCCTGAATGTGGGCCAGGCAGGAAAATTCTAGCTACATAAGATCTATAATTATCACCCTCTATAAAATTCTACTTCAGTAGATCAAAGCCAACAACACAAAACCAGATATACTGAATCTGATAGAAACTTAGGAATAGTCATGAACTCATTGGCACAGATAAGATTTTTAACAGAACACTGTTATCACAGGAATTAAATTGAAACTGAGAAACTTCTGCACGACAAAGGATGCTATCATTCAGACAAAATGGTAGCTTACAAAATGGGAAAAGATTTTTACCAAGAACACATCTGATAGAGGGCTAATATTCAAAATATATAAAGAACTCAAGAAACTAGATATCAAGAAAACAAGTAACCCAAGTAAAAATTAGTATACAAATATAAACAGAATTCTCAAAAGAGGAAGCTCAAATGGTTAAGAAATGTTCAACATTCTCAGTCATCAGGGAAATGCAAACCAAAACTACTTGGAGATTTCATCTTACACCTGTCAAAATGGCTACAGTCAATAAAACAAGGGACAACTCACCGTGGCAAGGATGTGGAATAAGTGGAACACTCATCCATCGCTGGTTCTGGTGGATACTTGGAAATCAGTGTGTTAAGAACTGATCTATCTCAACATCTAGCTATGCCACTACTGAGCAAATACCCAATGGATGCTTCAGCCTATGACAGAGACACTTGCTCAACCATATTCATTGCTGCTCTATTCACAATAGCCAGAAATTAGAAACAATCAGATGTCACTCAACAGAAGAATGGATAAAGAAAATGTGGTGCATTTACACAATATAGTATTTCTCAGCCATTGAAAAAAATGAAATTTGCAGGTAAAATGGATGGAACTCAAATAAATCATCCTGAGTGAGATAACCCAGACCCAGAAAGACAAATATGGTATGCACTTATTTATATGTGGATATTAGCTGTCAACTAAATGATAATCAAGTTACAATCTATCAAACAACAGACGTTAGGCATAGAGTAACAGACTGGGCGGGGGCACATAGATCTCTACAGGAAAGGAAAATAGATCATTATGAATGGATATTGTGGCTAGAATGGACCTGGAGGATCAAGTTGGGAGGGAAATGTAAGAGGGAAAAGAGGAAGGGAATATAGGTGAGGCAGCTATTCCTCCCCTCAGTGTTCAGGGAACCCTGCAGTAGAGGAGGCAGAAACAGTATAAGTGCCAGAGGAGATGGAGGACACCAAAAAAACAAAGCTCTCTAAATCAACAGGATCATCCCACATATGAACTCGGAGAGACTGAGGCAACAGGCACAGGGCCTGAAAGGGTCCTTATCAGGTCCTGCGCTTATGTATTATGGCTTCCAGTTTAGTGTTTTGTAAGATTCATGAGCGCGTGAACTATTGGGTCTTTTTCTTTCTCTCTCTTGTGCTCTTTCCCCTCTGGCTATCTATTTTGCCCAATTCTGGTGTGTTTGTTTTTGTTTTGTCTTGTTATACAGTATCTTATTATTACCCCTTAAAAGCCTGTTTGCTTTTTATTTATTTATTTATTTATTTATTTATTTATTTATTTATTTATTTTTTTTGGTTTTTCGAGACAGGGTTTCTCTGTGTAGCTTTGCGCCTTTCCTGGAACTCACTTGGTAGCCCAGGCTGGCCTCGAACTCACAGAGATCCGCCTGCCTCTGCCTCCCGAGTGCTGGGATTAAAGGCGTGCGCCACCACCGCCTGGCTGCCTGTTTGCTTTTTAATGGGTGACAGGAAGGGAATGGGAAGGGAGGTGAAGAGGAAATGAGAGGCCGTAGAAGAAGGGGAAAGTGTAATTAGGATACATTCTGTGGGGAAAAGAATCAATTTTCAATAAAAGAGAAAAAAGAGTAGGTGGGAAATATTATTAATTAATACATGTAACACTCTGGTCAAAAAAATAATGTAATAGACATTAAAATTACTGTTTTTTGTTTGTTAAGTTGTGTGAATTTGCGTGTGTGTGTGTGTGTGTGTGTGTGTGTGTGTGTGTGTGTGTGTTTGTGTGTGTGAATTTATTTGAACTTCCCTTTGTAAATTTGGAAATGATCAGCACTGTCATGTGCTTAGTTGTTTGATTACTTCGCCCATTCTCTTATAAATAACTGTGCAGATGCTAAAAGAAACAAAATGAAAACAGCAGGAAACACATGGGCTGGATAGGAAAATTAGGACAATGATGTAAGAAAAAAAACCAAGTATAAAACTAATGAATGAAGCATTCAAGATAACATCTCATATAATCTGTTAGCAGGGTGACTGAAAGTTTGTCTCTGTGCTTCCTAGAAACCAACCAAAGAAAAGCATGCTTACTTACTGACTCTACAATTAAAAATTCTAAAACAAGCATGACACATTCTAAATGAATTTTGCATCATACCACATTTTCACATATAGAGGAATAAAAAACATGTAGCATGGCAGACAAAGAATCAAGACTGCAAATTGTCTAATTAATGTATATAATATTCTAGCAACATTCATATAGCAAATGTTGAGGCAAGTTTTGTATGACTTTCCAAGATGTTTCATTATGGACCCCTGGCTTAAGTCTACATACCACAGTATGGTATAAATTTTGTTCAGATTTTCATGACTGGTGTTATTTTAGATTGTGGAGGGATTAAAATGACTTTACAAAGTATCCTTAAATTGTGGTTAACAGATCAGCACCCTTAATACACCTTGAAATGTATTGGGAATGCAGACTTGAAGGATGTGCTTAACACCATCTGCGTCCACATCAGCAACTCTAAGAAGTAAAAGGGTGCTGGGAGGGGAGGGTTCTGAGCATGCCCAAGATTGTTCCGACAATATTATCCCTATAAATCAGAGATGAGGGCAAGAATTTTCCACAATCATTTGATCTGTTTGGACACTTTTCCAAGAATTTTGTTTCTTGCCCTTTTTCTTTCCATTTGTGTTTTTATGGCACTTTTACCTTTCTACAATAAGAAATAAGAAAGAAATGAAAAGAAAAAAAAGGTAAGATTCTTTAATTTGACTATCTGTGGTAATTAGTATTGATTGTCAACAGGAAAAGATCTAGAACCCTGAAAAAGATGAGTCTCTGTGCAGGTCTGGGAGCAATTGTTAGAGTAAGTTAACTGAGGTGAGGACACTCACCCTAAATGTGAACAGCCTCACTCTGCAGGCTGGGGTCCTGGACTTAATATAATAATAATAATAATAATAATAATAATAATAATAATAATAATATGTGACCAGAAACCTCTTGCTCAAAATACCATGTCCCTGTCATGACAGAATGAGCTCTCGGGAACTGTAAACTGCAATCAGCACTTCCTTCCTTAAGTTGGCTTTGGTCACAGTAATAAGGCAAATAATCACTAACCACACCATTAATATGTTAGTGGGTTAGAAACTTCAGTTAGCAAGCATGTGCTCTGCTGCAGTGTGTGATTTCATAGAACTGTGGAATTTTTAGCAGATCCTATTAAGCTACTTTAAGAAATCTAGTCCCATCATTCCTATCTTCTTTTTAAGAGTAATCAAATGGAGAGAAACAGACCCCTGTTCTGCTCTTAAGTCAAACACTTGTTCCTAGAATGAAAATGAAGTAATGTTAAGAAAGAATTTATTTGTTTCCAGAATATAATTGGAAAAATCCTTTCACCAATTAACTCACCATTTTTTTTTTTTACCAACAACCTCTTTATATAACTTGAGGAAAAAAAAGTCCCAGTTATATTTTCTCTTATGGAAATCTATACATCGAGATTAATGTATATTTGATATTTGAGGTTTGGATCAAAAGAATCAAGGTCTTCACTTTACAGATGAACTACCTGAAGTTTTGTGTTTTTAACCCATGTCCATTAGAAGCTTTTACTCCCTTTATGTTCTCTGTTGATTATGGCATTGGAACTCAGATTTCTGTAAGTTTGTTTGTCAGTTCTGAGTTCAGAAACCAGAATTTTATATAGGCTAGATAGGCACTCACGTTACCACTGAACTACATCCCTGTCCATCTATAGACTCTTAAAACTGTATTTGAATGGTGTCTCTCTCTAGGAGATGAAAATTCCATATACATATCTCCTATTGACCCAATATAATGGCAAAGGTAGGAAAATTTTCTCTGCAGACAACAAAATGTCCAAAATTATAGACAATGTAATACCATTAAAATTCACATTGTAAAAATAACTTAGCTTACTAAATAATTTAAATGAACATTTACACATTTATAATAATCAAATAAATTGAATGTTGGGTGAAGATAAGCCTAATGTATGGTTGAAAATGGAAGCATGATTGTATGACATATAGCTTTAAGTACTGCTTGAGTACGTGTTCTGAAATGAATGGTTTTCTCAAATGAAACTAAGTAGAGGAGGAATTCACAAATGTGTGCTGTTTCAGTGAAGAATTGTTATTTTAGGAAAGTTTAAGTACTTGGTAAAGAACAGGGTAAGTGGAGTGATTAAAAATGGCTAAGGGACAAGGGCTCATTTTCTCAAGATAAAATATGTGATCCCAGTAGTAAATGCCTCTGCTTCTAAACACACACACACACACACACACACACACACACACACACACACACACACACACACACATCTGATACACAGAAAAAAATTTTTAGGTGAAAATAGATTTTTTTTCACATAATATACTCTGATTTCAATTTCCCCTCCCTCTACTCCTCTTAATTCCTCCCCACCTCCCCTCCCATTGGACCACCCCCTTTCTGTCTCTCATTAGAAAAAATAATCAGGCTTCTAAGTGATAATAATAAAACATAATACTATAAGATATAAAATACAACAAAAAACAGCATGTAGAAATAAGACAAAACAAACTAGTAGAAGGAAAAGAGCCCAAGAAAAGGCACAAGAAACAGATACAGATGCAGAGGCCCACTCATTCCCACACTCAGAAATCCCATAAAAACACTAAACCAGCAGCCATAAACAAAGGACTTGTAGGGTAGAAAGAAAGAAGTGTGTGTGTGTGTGTGTGTGTGTGTGTGTGTGTGTGTGTGTGTATGTGATGTGTAATAAAATAAATAAAAATAAAAAGTAAGATTTAAAAGGGGGAAAGCCCTAACATGATGTCATGCGGCAAGGAACCTCTAAAGACGCCATTGAGTTCTCTTCCTGTTGGCCGTCTACTGCTGGGCATAAAGCCTACCCTTAAGAGTACTTTGTTTCCCCAAGGAGACTCCCTTGAAGAAAACTAAGTTTTTATTTACAAGTTATTATCAGCTGGAGATGACTTCTGGTATAGGGATGAAGGCATGTGTCTACTTCATTCAGTGCTAGGACCCCATTTGGTGCAGACCCATGCAGAGTCTGTGCAGGAGGCTTCAGTTTCTGTGAGTTCATATGTGGGGTGATCCTGTTGATTTAGATAGCCTTGTTTTCTTGGTCTTCTACATCTACTGTTGCTCTTTTACTCTTTCTGCCTCCTCTTCTGCAAGGTTCACTGAGCATTGAGGGGAGGGATTTGAAGGAGGCATCCTAATAATGGCAGAGTGTTCTTAGGTCTTTCACACTCTGCATAATGTGGACTGTGAGTCTCTGTATTTGTTCCCATCTGCTGCAGGAAGAAGCTTCTCTGATGATGGCTGAGCAAGGTACTGATCTATGAGTATAGCAAAATGTCATTGAATCTGGAAATGAAGCAACAAAGCATATGTCATTTTTAACAACATAGAATAACTACAGTGAGTTTATTATGACCAGAAACATCCATGTCAATTTCCTGTACTGAAAAGTTGATCTCCAGGTCATCAGTGTGTTGAAAGATGGGGTCTTTTGAGAAATGTTTAGGTCATGAAGGCTCTGCTCTCTCAAGTGAATAAATGCTACCATAAACATGAAATTCAGGAGTAAGCTGGCGAAATTGGTCCTCATTAGTCCTATACGGACACAAAAAGAAGGGCATTTACTGAATACCAGACACAGCAGCCTCTTTGTCTTAGATGTCTCATCTTCACATGTGAGAGAAAGAAGTTTATGTTTTCATGAATTACCCAGTCTGTGGTATTCTCTTATTGTAGCAAAAACTGAGATATCATTAGACTAAGATAGAATCAATAATGTTACAGTTTTATAGAGAGTCCTTGAACTTGGATGTTTATTGGAGGAAATAACACAGTGTTGCACAAAGAGACAAGAAGATACATGATGTGGAAATTACTAGGAGGGAGTTCTGTCCCTCATGGGCATTAGCCATACTATCTATATTTACCAGCATCCTTAATTGTTTTTTATGTTTAATGCTTATATACTGATCTTTGGCTACCGATAAGTGGACAGAAGTCTACAAATGTTTGTGTGACTTTTCTGTAGTGCTATCTATCTCCTTTTTATTACAAATGGATGGCTCTAGGGTGTTATCTTTCAAAAATGGAAACACCACAAACAAAGCACTGACAAGAAGTTTTAAAAGTAGAATTACCACATGAACTAGTTATAGCACTCAAGTATATATATGAAGAAATCAAGTCCAAACAACAGAAATACCTCCACATCGATGTTTGGTGTGGCAGTACTCACAACAGCCAAGTATGCAATTGGTATCAGTGACCATCAAGGATAGATGGCTAGGATAAAGAAATGTGCTATTTATACACAGTGCAGTTTTATTTAACCAGGAGGAAAAACCAAATTATGTCCTTTGCAGGAAAATGGATGGAACTTGGAAATCTTCATATAAAGTGAACTAAGTCAGACTCAGAAAGACAAATAGCCCATGTGGAAAGTAGATTCAGAAAGAGAAAGATATGGAAATAGAAGAGGAGAGAAAGGAACAAGTAGGAGAGAACACGGGATAGGAGAGAGGAATGAGAGGCAAATATGATCAAAGAATGCTGTATGAATGCATGAAAATGTCATATGAAGCCCATTGTTTTATATTGGTGAAATTATTTTGGCCACTCCACGTAGTTAAAAGGATATTTATTTAATGGCGTAACTCACAAATTAAGTAATAGGTAGGTTGCAGGGTCTTGAGAAGGTGTATCGCAATCCAGCGGTGTTCTCTGGAGCTCTGCACAGTCCACCTCCACCGTTCAGGGTCCCGGCACAGAGAGAGCGCTGGCCCATCCAGCTCTCGGGTCTCCAGGCGCCTCCCATGACCCCGCCTCATAGGCGTGACAGTTGCCAGAATCTCAATGGGAGTTGGAACTTCCAGATCCAAGCTGGAATGGCTACCCACTACAGTTTTATACTATTAACATATGCCAATAAAAATGGGATTTTCAAAAAGTAACAAATAAAATAAATAACAATTATTTTTTACAAAGAGAGAAAGAAAGCAGCTTTGGTTAATGCACATTATTTCTGTATAGTGGTCTAGTAAGAATACTTAACTAGAGGCATTCATAACATAAATTGATTTAGCAAAATATAAATTTATATTATAATACACCACTGTAAAATTGGAGTTATTATAGTAACTGATGCAGTTTACCTTGATGAAAGATAAAAGTTTGGCTGCAACTTATATGGATCCAAATTAACAAGACAACAGGAAACTATGGAGAGGGTGGAAGAAAAGAAATTGGCCCTTGAACACTTTGCAGTAAGTTGAAAACTGCTAATTTACAGGAATAGAAATAATGATGCATACCCAGTTCACTATAAAGAAATCTACAATTACTCTCCCATGTTGGAATCTGTTGATAACGCGCAGAAATGACACCTGCCAAGGGGAAGGAGAAGAAGAAAGAACCAGTCACTGGCCTAAGCCCTCAAGTAGGTGAAGGAGAGGATGATGTGGTGTCTGCTATATCTTTGCATCCTTCAGTGACAATTTTCTTCATGCCTAACATCTCTCTGGAAAGGAACCCATCTGCTGAGTTACTGGAGGAATGAAGGGAAAGGCTGACTGAGATGAGTCCTCCCCCTATGCCACCATGTTGGCTTTCCAGCACGTGGCCCAGAGATAGAGGGATCTGGGTTTCACTGCCTTGCACACCAAACTGTGGGTCACAGGAAACAGGACCAAGACTCCTGAAGCTGGAGTCCAGTCACTCTTGCAGGAAGGAGAGTCACTGTGGTTGCCGACTGTGAACAAGATTTAAGATTATTTTCTGTTAATAAATTGTTGCATATAAACTTAATAGTAATAATAATTAATAATAACAATAAAGAAACCTATAATCAGACAGATTTCCACAATTAAAAGATATGGCCTTATGGAAAATACTGATCTTCTTCAGTGGAATATCAATAGAATGCTGTTGTCTAGTGGGTTTCTAGATAACAGCAGCCCAAGCTGAAAGAGTCCAACAATGACCACAGTATGCTACAGGGAAAAGAACCACCACCTTAGAAATCTATACCCAACAAAAACACCCTTCAAGGAGAAAGAAAAACACACATTTGTCAGACAAAAGAAAATTGAGAAAAGCCATTCGCTGGCAATACTCACTTAAAAACTCCAAAAGTTATACTACAAACACAAATAGATGCCTTAAAATACAAAATTTTAATGTACCTGAAAAGGACAGTGAGTGAAGCTGAACTTTCTGACACTTAGAGACAACTGCCTTCGTAATATTGTGACTTCAATGAGTGAAAAGGCTGCCCATGATCATGGCATTGCCATGGAACTGAGTTGAAGATACCAACCTGTGCATTAGGTTGTGAAAAAGGAAGTGCAGTTTTCAAGGGAAGAAGAAGGAAAAGGAAAAAGGAAAGGAAGAAAAGAGTCCTACACCAATTACTGAATGTATTTCTTGAAAGACCAAAGCAAGAGAGTGCCAATTATAATAAACAGTCCTGAGCCTAGTTTTGGGGAACAAATTTGTGTTGAGATAAAGCTGTCCCCGCCTGTTTACATAAGCAAGGGGATGGAATTTAAGGCAATTCCCATTATTCTGGAACTATGTGTTTTTAATCAGACTTATACGGAAAGATACTGGGTCCAACTCATTGCATCACTTGTAACTATGGAACTGTGTAAATGAGAGAGACAGTGTGGTCTGCAAACCCCAAATGTGTACATGTTCTGAACCAGCATTCCTAAATAGAAACAAACAAACAAAAAACTTCTTTATCACCTATGCCAGGAAAGGAATTACTGCAGCACTGTTTGCAATAGCAAAAGAACTTCGAGGATGAAGCCAACTCTGTGGTCAGAAACAGTCAATTCTGCATGTCACATAGAAGAGGTGGGCAAGCTTTTCTCTGTAAGCACTGATGGTGTCAGTGGAGCACCACACAGTTTCTGCACAAGAAAGATAGTAAGTAGTCTAAGCCTTCAGGAGTGTATGTTTTCTTACATGTCCTAAATACTAAAAAGCTTTTTCATTTCACAGGCCTGACCAAATGCAGCGGGGAGTCAGATTTGACCACTAAGTTAGGCTTGGATTTTAGCTGTAAGTTGCAAGTCCCTGCAAATAGGACAGAGAAAATTGATCACGTGACACAATTTTTGGAAAGCACAAATGAAACATATCTAACATATTTTTTGTGATATCATTATTTTTAAAAGAATTAGAAAAATAAGCCAAAATGTAGTAATAATGGTTTTCTGAGGAAGGTAAAGAGAAATGAGAACCCAAGAATAGTTGAAATTGTCATCAGTAGCATTTTGTTCTAAAAGTGCCTAACACCCACAGGTTTCATACACTCTGCTTTATACTGAAATTTTTCACAACTAAAAAATGGCTGCATCCCAAATGATCTAATTGTATGGATGTGATTTTTCTGTAGTAGGTGACTGGTGCATCATGACATCATGTTTCCCACCACTGAGGAGACAGTCATGGAGACTTCCAAGGGAAACAAATAAATGTAAACAAACTTAGATAGACAGCTATGCATCCTTTCACAAACGCACTGTATGTGTGCATATGGCCATGAAGTTTTAAAATTTGAAATACTTAATAGAATAATCTATTTCCAGAAGTTTAAAACAGTTCATAAAACCATGTTTATATGACTCAAAGACAAAAGTTCAATAGCAATATTATAAAGCAGGAGTATGTATAACATCTGACCACTGTATGCATATATTTTCTAAATATACACTTTATATAAAGAAATTATAAAATCCCTTTTGTGGGGGTATCTTTGTGGATTTCTGTGGGCCTCTTTAGCTCTTTGTTTCTTCCTTTTCTCATGTGGTCTTCATTTACCATGGCCTCCTATTCCTTGTTCTCCCTCTCTTTTCTTGATCTAGCTAGGATCTCCCACTCTCTTTCCCTGGACCCTTGCCCTTCATTGCTCCCACTCATGTCCAGGCTGTTCTTGTAGATCTCATCCATTTCTCCGTGTCTTTCTTGGGGTCCCGTTTTCCAGGTAGCCTCACTGGTGATGTGAGTAGCAGTCCAGTCATCCTTGTTCCACATCTAGCATCCTCCTATGAGTGAGTACAAAAGACTGCTGGCAATGGTCGAGAGACAGCCGGAACTGACCTACTCTGGTGATGGGATGGCCAAACACCCTAATAGTTGTGCCAGAAACCCCATCCAAGGACTGAGGAATTTGGATGCAGACGTCCACGGCTAGGCCCCTGGTGGAGCGCTGGGAGTCTAATTAGTGAGAAAGAGGAGGGTCTATATGAGCGAGAATTGTTGAAACCAAGGTTGGATAAAGCACAGGGACAAATAACCAAATGAATGGAAACACATGAACTATGAACCAAAGGCTGAGGGGCCCCCAACTGGATCAGGCCCTCTGAATAGGTGAGACAGTCGATTGGCTTGATCTGTTTGGGAGGCATCTAGGCAGTGGTACCAGGTCCTGGGTTCGTTGCATGAGTTAGCTGTTTGAAACCTGGTACTTATACAGGGACGCTTGGCTCAATCTGGGAGGAGGGGACTGGACCTTTCTGGACTGAGTCTATCAGGTTGATCCCAGTCCTGGGGGAGACATTGATCTGGAGGAGGTGGGAATGGGGGGTGTGCTGGGGAGAAGGGGAGGGGGACAGGAAGGGAGAGAACAAGGGAATCTTTGGCTATTATGTAGAACTGAATAGTATTGTAAAATAAATTTTAAAAAAGCATGATAAAAAAAATTATAAAATTCCAAGACTATAGCTTGCTCAAAATAAATGTTATGTTGTATACAGGGGGTTGACCTGGTGCTAACTAATCATGGGAAATACTGTGAATGTGATTCTTAACTTATACAGGCTTATATCAGGTTTCTGAAAAAAAAATCATGTGAAATTCCTTTTTCTAAAGGTCTGCAGGGAAAATGCAGAATATTAATTTTCATGGTGTTCCATTCCAGCATTCTGAAAGAATTATATGTCTGGGTACGGTAGTTACTACATCCTGGCACTAATACAGCCAAAAACATTCCATGAATTGAATGAGAGTATTTCCACCCAAAATGTGCCAAATAACAGGTCACCTCAAGTGAATGGAGAAAGGTGTAATTATAGTTGCATTTAATACCTGTAATGAACTCAACTTAGAAAGCTTTCCATTGTTTGTATGCCATATACTAGTTATAAATACATTTTAAAAGGTGTAGCAGAAAGTGAACATTAAAACTTCAAGGTTGTTTTACATACACATGGTATCTGTTGCTGTGGGGGCAGACTGCACTGCTCGGTTATGTGTGCACTTCACTGCCAAGCAAAATACATTTGCCCAGTTTGAAATTAGGGATTTTTATTTTCTTTCCTGCTCAAATTATTTGGATTTAAGCGAACATGTATAACTATAAGAACCTGATGGATGATTGGATAAAGACTTAGGGAAAATATTCACATGCTCTAAATGAAAATATAAGTTCCTGGAGAGGAAAAGAAATTACCACTCTGTAAAAAGAAGTGATAAAAAGAATGCCTGTCATGATTTCATGGGAAGACTGAAGTAACACTGTTTTATGTCATTCAGATAAACTGAAAATATTTCATGAGCAGGATTTTGGCTTGCAAGTATTATTAAATAAACTTTGGGCAGAGACAGGGATGCCTAAAGATAAATTATTAAAAATTTAAATGCTGGTGACACTTAGGAGCTGTCATGAATGCTGTTGTTGGTGTCCCTGAGGTCAAAGTACCAACCTGTGAAAAAGGACCCTGACTTCTCTTCCATGTTCATGGCGTTGCTCAACTTACCAGTCATATTGGTCATGACTAAGGATACCAAACCAAGTGAGCTTTGTAATTTACGTATTCATCTACTGCTCTCATAAGCTGAGCCTGTCAATGACATAATAATAATCATATGTATTGATTAAAATGGATGGACGGTTAAGCCATATAATTGTGAATTTCCTCATCCACTGGGACCTGTTCTTAAAACTTGATTGGATTTTGTTGTGATAATTATACAAGGTTGAGTTTCATTATGAATCTTTTATATTAAAACACTGCTTACATTTATTGGCAGCCAGGTTTCATGTTTCACCTGTTATTCAGAGCAAAAAAAAAATCATCAAAATGGCATTTTAAAATTTTTATTTAATTTCAGCTAGTATAGAAGGTTTCCTCAGGGCATGTCTATGCACACTTAATTTTGGGTGATTTTGCCTCTGCCTTCCTACCCCTCTCTCAGATCTGCTTGCCTGTATTTACTCCTTATCTTGTCATCAGTGCTCCCTCTCTGTGTTCATATCCCATGTGTTCTCTCACCCTCCACACCTCCACTTCCTTAAACTCTCTTTTCCCCACATCACGGGCTCCAGTTTTTTTTCTTCCTCTACCCACTACTTACCTCCACAACAATACACACACAGAGGACAATTAAGAGTGAAGGTCCACATTTAACAGAGAACTTGTAGCATTTGTCTTTTGATCTTAAACTACTTAATATAATATTTTTTTCAGTTACAATCATTTTCCTGTGGATTTTATGATGTCATTTTTCTTCATGGCTGAATAAAATTAAATCGTGTATATATACCTCGTTATCCATTTACCTGTTGATGGACGAGTAAGCTGATTCCATTTTCTTACTATTGTAAAAAAGAGCAGCACTATAAACGGATGTGCAAGTACCTCTGTAGTAGGATATGAAGTCCTGTAGATATATATACCCAGACATGATATACTTGGGTCAGAGAGTAGCTGCATTTTTGATTTTTTTGAAGAGCAGTTGCACTGATTTCAGTAGTGGCTACACCTCTTTACACGTGCGCAAATGCTAAATAAATTTCCTCTTTCCCCACATACTCATTGATACTCATTTGAATTACGTGTTTTCTTGTTGACAGGGGGAAAGGACACTCATTTTTAAGAAATAAATACTTAGCCAGTTTATTTTGATTCATTTTCATGGGTATATTTAAATTAAACATTTTAAATGTTTCTTGTACAGAATATTTTAGTTAGAGTCTAGAAAGATTGTTTAAAGGTTAAGAACACTTGATAGTCTTGCAGAGGACCAGTGATCAGTTCCCAGAACACACATCGGGCTGCTTACAACCTCCTGTAACTCCTCCCAGAGGATCCAGGGATCACTTCAGGCTTCTGCAGGCACTTGCATTCAAATGCATGTCCCCACAAAGAGATACAATTAAAAAGAAAGTAAATGTTTTGGAAAAGATTATTTTAGTTAGAAAATTGATACGCATGCATTAAAAACCTTCTGGATGTTGAAATGTCCAGATATGTTAGCATTAAATGCCATTCAGATATCCACCACAAAATAAAGGTGTATTTATGTACATTTTGGCATATTTTATTTCAAAAACAAGGTTAGGTATAGCATGGATTTAGGTCAGTTGGTAAATAGATATCTGAAGGATAGTTATTCTTGCATGCTAGAGATAATGGGAGTATTTACAAGGCAGCAACTAAAGGAACCGCAGAACAATAACCAATGGTAACAATGTATTTCTATTCATGGTAATTAGAACTACTATCTAGCACCTTGCCATGACTAACATAGTCCACAGACCAATTATTATCAGTGCTACTTATGACGCTGTCAGAAATGCAGAATATCAGATTCTGTTCCTTGCTTAGTAAATTGCAATCTGCATTTTAGCAATAGTTCACTGATTTGCAAATGCATTCAAATACATTGAGTTTTACATAGTCAAAGAAGTGGTGAGTCAGAGATGAGGAACTGACTGACTACCACAACAGGCCAGATGTTATACCACATGCTTAAAGTCCTAGGAAATTGTTTTACTTAAGTCAGAACTTAAAATTAAACTTTTATAGGGCAGGAGAGATGGTAGAGATCTGTTTAAAGTGGGCAAAGCCCTGGGTTCTATCTCAAGCTTCACAAGACAAATAAATGGAATAAAACAAGATAAACTATAAAGGAAAATATTTGCAAAGATGATCTTAATGTGGTTTCAGCCTCATACCAGGAGAAATCTATGAATTAGTGTGTCATATGATCTCTAGAGGGGAATCAGTCCAGCATGACAATAGTTCACAGTGCTTCACGGTAGTCATAACAACACTGTGATGAGTGATGTCCTCCAAAGAGAAAGTCAAGGGCATCAACTTCAGTGAAAGTGCATTGCCTCCGTTAACCTCTGCTATTCATTATTGACTCTGTTTCTCAGAAAGGACAGGAGAGTGCTCTGAAAACTTAACAGAAATAAACAGTGCATACACAACCTATCTACCAATATTCACGAGTGCCATTTAAAAAGGAAATCTATTTCACTTATTTTTTTTGTATCTTCTATTTTAAAACTGAGAATCCTTGCACTTGCTTTTTCCCATGCTCATTGTTACTTTCTTGAACATTGAATTTTAATAACTGTAAGAAGGGATTCTATTCTACAAAATAACTACTGCTAGTGAATTTACTGAACACTTAGTTTCCATGCATTGCCAATAGTACATTTTAATAATTGTTTTTGCCACAAAGCTATGATTATTTCCTTCAAAGAAATTGCTAAAGTGAAATTATTTACCCATTTCAACTTGTTTATTCGTTGACAACCTTCAATTTTGAGAGTTGCAGGAAGTATACAAGAAATTCCTTTAGGACCTGATCTAGAGGTCTGGGGCCCTAGTTTTCCACTTGCATTGTGGTGCTCATTCTCTCTTCTCCGTGCCCCCCCCCCATCTTTACCTGTTTCACACCTTATTTTCTCCTCTCTTACCTGTAGCTTTTTTTAAAAAAAAATATCTATTTACGTGTATATACTTATTTTTGAGCTGCAGTGAGCTTGTGTGAGTCAATAGACACCTTGCAGGAGTCAGTACTCTCCAAACTTCTTGTGGGTGCCTGGGATGGAACCCCGCTGATCACTGAGCCATCTCACGAGCATCATGTATAGCCATTCCAAAGTCAATCAAAATCTGCCCCCTTCTCAGTAAATATTTTGATATGCTTCTCCTGAGAGTTAAATTTCTGCGCATTCATTTGTGTGCTTTTGTCACCTGATCATGATTACAATGGTAAAGTCAGAGAGCGGTTACTATTTCACATTCTATATGTAAATATCCTCAACTTCCCCGTGGTTCCTTACAGTTCATCCCCACATTCTGCCTACATCCCCTGCCCCGCCCCGCCCTGTGCACGCCAGAATCCAAGGCCAGTTCTCACAGTCCTGGTAGGTAGTTTCCTTAAGTCTAAACAGTTTCTCATTGCCCTTGTTCTTAAGTTTGTTTTTGATTTCTTTTTTTTTTTTATTTAAAATAGTTTCCAAAAGAGGAAAAACAGAATAGCTGACTATTTTCCTATCTTTAAAAAATTGAATATCAATGGTTTTTAAATTTTGCTAATCTTATCATCACAATGTGGATTCCATTTTACTCTAAATGTTTACCACTTAGATTATCAAAAAGTTACTCACTGTCTCTTCTCACATGTATAACCAACTTCCTTCTTTTCCCTTGTTCGCTGCCTGTTCGTGTTTTTTTGTTTATTTTATCAGTGTCTTTATTTTATTTTTATCCCATTTGTTAATATTCTATATTCTGTGTACTGGAGATGCTTCTTTTAAAATCTTCTCTAGGTCATTTGGGATGCTCAATAGGTACAAGTGCTTTCATTTTCACATTGTGATATAAAATCAGCCCTTTTTGTACTTGTTTACCTATGGCATTGAGCCTGGAACACCTACTCAGCATTAGCTGTATATGGCACTAAATATCCATCTATTTTGAGATTACTTTCATATTGATTTTTGAGCACTATGAAAGGTATTTGCTAACTTAACATACACAGTATCTTAAAAATCTATTAATCTTTCTATATTATCTAGTAACTCAGAATGCCAACTTTATATTATACTAATTACATAAAATACAAAGCCAAAACATCTCATAACAAGATTTAATGCTTTAGAAGAAAATGTATAATAGAATTTAACATCAAAGGAAGTAATACAATAATGGACATAAAAGAAAACACATTTGTTTATTGATTAAAAATGGGTAATCTTCCCTTTCTAAATGGAACCTAAAACTTCTTTTTTTTTTAAAGAAGCTGGGCACAGTGACACATGCCTATAATCCCAGCATTGAGGGAGAGGAAGGCCACAGGATGACGAGTTGAAGGCCAGCTTGTACTAATGGCCCTACTGGAAACTGTAAGAGCTTACTGTCTCTAAAGAAAGAAAAGAGAAAGTACAAAAAAAGTAAGCCCAAAAGGAAGAGAGAGATTGCTATTTGCCTCGATTTGTTTTTAGACTAGCTACTTTAATCTAGGAACTCACAGAGAGGGAGAACAAGGAATAGGAGACCATGATAAATGAAGACCACATGAGAAAAGGAAGAAACAAAGAGCTAAAGAGGCCCACAGAAATCCACAAAGATACCCCCACAATGGACTGCTGGCAATGGTCGAGAGACAGCCAGGACTGACCTACTCTGGTGATGGGATGGCCAAACACCCTAATAGTCATGCCAGAAACCCCATCCAACGACTGAGGGAACCAGATGCAAAGATTCATGGCCAGGCCCTAGGTGGAGCTCCAGGAATCCAGGCGAGAAAGAGGAGGGTTTATATGAGAGAGAATTGTTGAAACGAAGGTTGGATAAAGCACAGGAACAAATAGCCAAACAAATGGAAACACATGAACTATGAACCAAAGGCTGAGGGGTCCCCAACTGGATCAGGCCCTCTGAATAGGCGAGACAGTTGATTGGCTTGATTTGTTTGGGAGGCAACTAGGCAGTGGTACCAGGTCCTGTGCTCATTGCATGAGTTAGCTGTTTGAAACCTGGGACTTATGCAGGGACGCTTGGCTCAATCTGGGAGGAGGAGACTGGACCTGCCTGGACTGAGTCTACCAGGTTGATCTCAGTCCTCGGGGGAGGCTTTGCCCTGGAGGAGGTGGGAATGGGGAGTGGACTGGGGGGAAGGGGAGGGGGAAGGAGGGGAGAGATCAAGGGAATCCGTGGCTGATGTGTAGAACTGAATGGTATTGTAAAATAAAAGGAAGGAAAAAAAAAAAAACCCTTAAGAGATCTGAGCAGCTGGGGAATACTTTCAGTAGTTAAATTATTAGAATTTAGCAAAGAATGCTTAATTTTCACCTTTATGTTTTAATAGGCAATATAGAAATGTATTGTGTTTACTCAACTGTTTATTTCTACCTGCAACCCCAAATCTTACTACTGAGAGGGAAATGTTCACTAGCATCAATCTATCCTGCTGGGACTGCTGCACTGTACTCTTCATGTTGCATAAGATGGCATGCTTATTGCTGAACATACATTTTAGTAATTAAGTGAATTTTAGCGTAAAGTTTAATTTATTTAATGAAACTAGCAAATTTAGACTTGTTTAAGTGTCAGTAAAATATTAAGTACCATACGATCTGTGCCAAGTAGTTTAAAATTGGGGTCGGAGGCACATGAAATTAATTGTTAAGAAGAGAATTTATCAACTTAAAGTACTCCACAATCAATGATGTCATTTAATGCATCTTTTGGCAATGATTATACCCTAGGGAAACACATGAATACCCTTATCCAGTCTACAAAGACACTAATGGGGAGGAGGATGGACTGATGCTTGCATTTGCATGTGGGCCTGAGCCCAGAGGAAGGAGAAAGGCAAAAACCATAAAGCTTCCCTCAGGCCCCATGCCTGAGGCACGTCTACCGCTCAGCTACCTCACTCTCCAGCAAGACTGTTTTCTTTATTCATTTGATGTTTTTTTTTTCCTTTTTTTACTTCTTGTGTTTTTGGATGCTTTCCATTTTTTTTTAGGAAAGCCACATTTTAAAAAAATAAAACAGATCTACATGCATTATTTACATCTTAGGTTATTAGTACAAATTCATAATTAATAAGGAAGTCATACTGTATACTTATTTTGGCCAGGGAGTTGTAGTGATATAATCAATTTGCAGCACAGTATTTATAAGAATTTACTATGGCCAGAAATGTGTGGGGATGTTTGGGTTGATTACATCTGTAAGTTATTAATGATAATAATGGAAGATAGGCAATTATGAATAGTTCATTTTTCTAATTATTGTAATTTTCTGAGCACTTTATAATCATCATTTTATTCAGAACTCCATACACAGTTTTAAGTGGTTTTGGGTTCATGCTATAGATGAGGGGACTGAAGTAAGGGAAAGTTTAGCAACCACTTTAGTTGTAAACTTGATGAGAAACAGTCCAAAATATCTATTTCTCTGACATGGAAATGTATCCATTAAATATAATTGTATATATTTTAATCTCTCAATGTCATAAATGCTTCCATTTAAAATATATTAGCAGTAATTGAATTAAAGCATCAACATGCAAGGACATAAAATTGGCACTTTAATTCCAATTTTGTTCCTCTTTCATTTTCCTAGTGAATATCTGGTTGATGTGCAATTTAAAATTTTGATTAGAATAAAATATAATTACATTATTTACCCCTTCTCTTTCCTCACGTCAAAACCTCCCAATATTCCTCATTGCTCTCTTTCAAATTCATGGCCTCTTTTTTTATTAACCATTGTTACTTACATATATATGTATTCTTATATATCCTGCTAAGTCTGCATGTTTTCAGGGGCTGACCTTTTGGTTTTGGGGAACCATTTGGTGTGCTCTTTCTTGGGGAAGACTATCAGCATTCCTTAGTTGTTTCAAAAAACAAAAGAAATAGTTTTTAAATATACAAGCATCTACTATCTTGACACTTACATGCTGGAAATGATAGTAGGGAAATATTCTCTTTGTTTTCTTGAATTAATCATTTATGAGCATATGAGAAAAACTGCTTTTATTAGAAGACAACCTTCTAAACCTGAAAAATGGAGGGAATCTAGATAGTGAGTTTTCAGTGAATCTGGGAGAATTCAACTTGTGAATGGACTCAAGGGGATTGTATCCCGAAGATGGAAGATGGGGGTGGGAGGACAGAATCCCAGAGCAATGTGACATTAAAAACTGAGTAAATGGGAATTTTCACAGAACAGGCTTGAGTCAAAGATCTTATGGAAAAGAATACCTTTCCCTCATGCCATGGCATCATTCATTAGCCATTATCATACCATTACTTCCTAGGCAACAATATGACAATATCCTTCCAGAAGCCTCTCGTCTTCCATAACCTATAAGGAAGGACTGTGGCTGGTTGATGGCTCAAATAAAATACAATGATTACAAGAACTTAAATTTTTCACTGGCCAAGGGCCAATGGCTAAAGTCTACAGTGTTCCTAACAGACATAAGTATTTTATGCAGTGTCCCTTAATGCTTAATAACTTTGGTTTTTTGTTTTCTTTTTTCTGTTTCACTAGCAAAAGAATAAAGTATGGGCTTTTTTTTTCTTTATTTTTAGCAGTGCGTTTAATTGTGATCAAAGTTATAATTATATAGTTTTAAGATAAGAAAGAGCTTGTTCATATCAACTAGGGAACAAAGTAACATTCCAGGGGTGAGGTATCAGAAGTCACTCCTTGCTCCTTCTGACTTCTATTGAAAGTTCCAAGAGTCTTTTGCTGCTAAGGCTCTGTGTCCATGCTAAATGGTGAATGAATGTGGAGGGAAAGGGTAAATGCATCAGGGAACAGCACAGACCAGACCAGACATTGTGAATATTGCTAGAAACCTTTCCAATGACCTACAGTGGTAGCATCCTGACTTTCTTTAGAGGTGAGGAAGATAACTCTCAAGAGAGGCTAAATCTATCATATATTCACAGAGACAAACTCTGGATCTACTACTTAATGTGTGGTTTCTTGCTAAGGTTCTGTGGCCTTGGACAAATTATTGGACTTTCTGAATCACAGACCTAGTTTTTTTGTGTGTGTGTTTGTTTTTGTTTTTATTTTTTTAATTTTCTTTTATCTAGAAAGCCCAGATTTCCATTTGTAAATTCACCCATGGCTGGACTCCACCCTTGATTTGATGGATGATCCATAGCATACCAGTTTAGTACTATCCAAAATAAAATGATTCACACTACATACATATACCAAATCTGGGGGCCAGGTGTGGTGGCTCATGCCTTTAACTCCAGTACTCCAGAGACAGAGGCAGGGGGATTCATATCAGTTAGAGGTCAGCCTCATCTACATAGGGAGTTCCAGACCAGCCAAAGCTATGCAGTAAGACCCTGTAACAAAAACAGCAAGAAAGAAAGAGAAAAAATTGGTAGCCACCACATTTAAGAAGTGAAAGAACACATTCCTAGTAACACAATTTACTAGGAATAACATTTTTAGACTTAATTTCACACTGCTCTTTAACTCCATCTCAATTCAGATTCACCATGTAGTATGGGCCACAGATGGGAGGGAGAACAGAAGGGGGGGGGGTGGCAGGAGGGAGAATGAAGTTGGCTCAACGATACCATAATACACAGTCCTAAATTCATAGCTTAATTCTCTGAATTTATTTTATTCATCATTTATTTCGCACTATGCAAATTCATATTCTTTCAAAAGTATCTTCTTTGTAGAAACAAAAAAACTTGCATTGGACTATTTTTGGATACGTGATTCTGAGGTTCTAATCTTGCAACAGCAGAAGATGCACCCAATATCCTCTATTCTAGAAACAGGAAGACTATACCAGTCTATCAGCTTAATTACAAAGTCTACTTAAAGAGAACTCCCTATGGGGCTGTGGAGTTTAGATCTTTACTGTGTTGAATTATCATCACCCAGTCCATGCATAAAATTACTCTGTTCTGGGTTCTCAGTTTAAAATTGTTTTTAATGTTGGTGGAGATAAATACAGCATGTGAGCAAACACGGTTTGCTGCTCAATTGTTCAAAAAAAGCCCTCACATAAACAACTGTGGTGCTTATTAATGCTAAAAATATGTGAAGTTGCAGTGACTCTGCATTTGAAGTCTAGTATGTGTCATTTGTTTTATTCATGATAAACAGATCATTTAGTTGGAAAAATCCCATCTGCTTAGATATATCTCTTATTATTTATGAGAACCATGTTTAGGAATGCAGGAGGCACATGTGCATAATTAATCCTGAAGAGAATTAGACATTGTTTGATTCACAGCTGAATGCAATTAGCATTAGGAAGTTTACATATGTTGGCAATAACACAGATTAGCAACTAAAGTGCTTGTTAAAAAATTTAACCTGAGGCTGCTGGAGCAGACCTCTCTTAATGATGCTTTAAATGTTGTTGATGAAGTAATAATCAATTTTGTTTTATAAATAGTAAATCAAGAATTTAGGTCTAATTAACCGTGCTACAGATCACTTCACTTACATATCAGATGTACTTGTGATGTGTGCTATGAACTTTCTTTGAGGCTTGTATGCAAACAGTTGCTATGAGGAAGACATGATCCTTTCCAGTAGAAGAAAATAAACTATTGCCCAGGCAGGGAAGAGTGAGGGGTCTACCTTTCCCAAGGACTCATCCAGAGGTGTGGAGCAGGAAAGCTGTCTTTGTCCCCACTGCCTTTAATTGCAGGAAATAGAAACAATGCCTTCTCTTCTCAAGCAGAGCCATTAGGCAGCTTTACAGACTGTGAAACAGAGGCATCTAATAGGGAGGGAGGAGAAAAATGGAAATGATGAAAATGAGGCCGAAAGTAAAATTGAGCTGTAATTGTTTGCACTTCAACTTTGAGAAGTTCACCATTAATTAAAATGTTTCTGCTCCACTCACCACCAGAGTGGCAAGAAGGAGGCTGGGCTGATCAAGAGGCAACCCTGGAGCCTTCCAGAAAGCACACAAGGTCTCTCATGAGGGAACATCTCCCGTGTACAAATACGGCGGCGTCACAGGGTGCAGTCAGGCACACTCTCACGTGACACAGCTCGAACATCCCTTATTTGCGGTTTTGGTTTTTCCTGGGCCTCATTATAAAGCAGGATCATAGGTTTTCAGATTGAATGGAACTAAAGACATGACATAGTCAGGAAACATTTAGCCCATTTCATAGAGTGTACTCTTCAATCTGTTTTTTTTTTTTAATATCTTAGGAATTCTGGATATAGATGCCTTTCACTGTGATAATTGCTCAGAACTAGTAACAGTATTCTCCTTTTGAGTCAGAATCTTATGTGTCTCAGGCTGACCTCAAACTCACTACATAGCAAAGGATGACTTTAAACTTCTGATCCTTTGGCCACTATATCCTAAGTGCTGGATTATAGGCTCATGCCATCATATCCCACTTATGCAGTGCAGGTGACAAAACTCAGACCTTAGTGCATGCTGGACAAGGACTCTAACAATATTCCCACCTGAATGATGTTGTTTTCCTTAGCACATAAGATAATAGGAATGTGTCACAACACTTGGAGTAGAGGAAGAAGGATCAGGAGTTCAAGGCCATCCTTGGCTAAATAGTGAATTCAAGGCTACCTTGGATCAAAAATAAAATAAAATAAACGAATACCATAACACATCAAGATAATCAGAAACAGTGATAACATCTTAGCTTCAATTACTTGTCATTGTTATGAAAAATACTAATTACTGTTTAAATACTGGATAGGCATTAGCATTATTATATATCATGTAGTCTTTCTGTCTCTTCTGTGCCTGGTATTGTGGTACAGATAAGAGGTAACTAAGTGAGTGCTACGGTATAGGAGAAAATGCAGCCATGACTTAGTGATCAACCTACCCAGTATACAGCTCTTTTAAACACAAAGCATGGCACAACATGCTGCTGAATATTCCCAGATGTCAGAACACTGAATTCTGAGGTAGGGTGAGCAGCCAACAACTGGCCAACTAAGGAGTCTGCACTCTCCACGTCTCCTTTTATGTGCTTCTTCTGCAGAGATCCTAGTGGTCTGAGAGTCCAGCCCGAGGTAATGTACTAACTAATCATAGTCGATAGAGGTCTGCTACAGAAATGATTGCTCAGGAGCAATTAAGCGAATGCTGTTCCCTTATTTGGTCTCCGGAGTCATTCGTCATTCTTCCTTGCTCCCTGTACCGACCACAGGCATTGTAGTCTTGTTGGGGGATTCCCTGGTGTCCAGTGCTACAAGGATTGAATGAAGCTATGCTCAAGGAGCTTGTCTGCAGTTGATACAGCTCTTGAGAAACTTGTAGAACCTTTAAGAGGGAGCCTTGCTGGAGAAGGAACTCCGGGGGGGGGTGGTGGCAAACTTTGCCTTTCATAGCCCATCCCCACTTGTTCTCTCCGTTTCCTCTGTAAAGATGAAATGTGATCCCTCTGCTTCCTGACTGTCAGGCCTTCCAGCCCCTGATTCTCTGCCTCCTCTGCCCTGGTGGACTACAGTCCCTCAAACTGTAAGCCAAAATAAACCTTTTCTTTCCTCAGTTGTTTTTGTTGGTGGTAGTGTTTGGGCCTTCTATCACAGCAATAGAAAGTAATTAATACAATGATACTAAAATTATATAAAATTCAAGTATCCTTGTGTGTAAACAAAAATGTGTTGCTAGATACCTACTTCCATTGATCTCAGCACAATAGCAGTGTAGAGTAAGTATAACGCAGACCTTGTGGCCTTTTACAAAAATGTTTCCTACCACTAAACAAAGCTATTATAGTAAATGAGACCAACCAACTGTAGATTTTACACACTCCAGTCCTTCTTAGCCCTCACTAGCTCCAACACTGCAGAACTGGCCTTTGTTCCTTACTTTCCCCGTATGCAGAATTTTATATATCATCACTGGTCACACACTGAATGATAGGGGAGCTGAACCCCCACTCTGGGGCCCCTCACACCCTTTGTAATTGTCCCTTGACCCTCATAATGTTAAATTATTCTGGCTCTCCTGATAGAAATGCATAGACTGAATTGTATGTATTAAATCTTAATGATAACACCTTCTGGTACATGATCAAATCTGGTACAACTTTAATCCATTTGGCTTCTATCCAAGAAGACCCATTAAACAGAGAAAGTGCCAGCTGAATTTCATTAAAAATACTTCACGTGTAATGTGGTCCTGAGACAGGAAGCTAGAGAGTATTTTCCTTTTAATTAACAGTTATGAGTTTGAAAGATCCCATTCATATTTATATCTCCTATGTACCAGTTGTTTTCACTGTTTCCGAGGAGTGCAGTCACTACAAAATAATCATGACTCTGATGGAAGGCAGAACGTTAGCCAGGACTGAGGGACTCTGAGACCAAGGCAGTGTTGTAAATGAATGAGCCATTCAAACACAGCTGTTCTGTGTGCCTGAATAGTTACTGGCAACACATAGGAGGGAACCTTCACAGGGAAAGAACAGGGATGGAGGGAGAAAGCCTGTGGATTTCTTTAATTCTATGAGTTCTCCTCCTTTTCTCCTATTTCCTGAAGAAACTACTAGAAATAGGGTTTGATTCTTCCACATGTAAATAAAACACAAATTCTTTCACTGTGGGCTGACTAATCTCTAAGGAACATGATGTTAAATGATAGATT
The DNA here is from genome assembly GCF_004664715.2 of Peromyscus leucopus. Lineage (NCBI taxonomy): Eukaryota > Metazoa > Chordata > Mammalia > Rodentia > Cricetidae > Peromyscus > Peromyscus leucopus. Next base: position 11,234,093 of record NC_051065.1, read on the forward strand.
AAACTTAATCATGGCTTTGTGTCTCACCAGAACTTCAATTTAATGCTTTGTCCTTCAATTTTGTGTTTAAACAAAGAATACTCTATATACCAACACCAATATATAAAAAGAAATATTCCTTTGACAATGAATAAAGAAGTAAATAAGAGAACCTTAAAGGGAGGGGTTTGATGAAGATATCCCATTTAGGACTGAGCACTCTAAAATCTCTCACTCTGCACATTGTCCAGTTGTGGGTCTCTGTTAATTACCTTGTACTGTATGAAAAACTTCTCCAATGAGGTTTGAGTGGTGTATCGATCTATGGAAATAGCAGAATGTTGTTAGTAGTCATTTTATTGCTATATTCCTTTACAGAAATACTAGCAGTAGATTTTTCCAGGCCCATAAACTACCTGCTCCCAAGTTCTTGGCCACATGAGCAGTGCTAGGTATGGTTTTTACCTCATGGAGTGGGCCTTAAAACCAATTGAAAAGTGATTGGTTACTCCCATACGTTTGTGCCACTGCTGTACCCAGCATATCTTACTAGCAGGTTACTGTTGTAGACTGCAGTTGATGTTTGCTTGAAAAGGAAAATCACTTTTCTCCACTAGAGTGTCACTATCACTATCAAGGACACTTCAGAGAAGGCCTCATTCCCAGGAGTAGTTGAACAACACAAAATGGACTCCTTGTTTTTGTGTGTATGTTCCTTTTATTTGTTTTGTTTTGTTTTGGTTTTTTGTCTTTGATTTTTGAGATAGAGAGAGAGATCGAAAGTGGGGGAAATATGAAGGTGGGGATGATCTGGCAGGAAGGAGTTGGCGGAAGGGAAAGAATATGATCAAAATATATTTCATAAGATTATTTAAATAAAAAATAAATAAGAAAGTGAAAGATAAAATAGATTAAAAAATAAAACTTAAAGCCAGGCATGGTAGCACATGCCTTTAATCCCAGCACTCGGGAGGCAGAGGCAGGCAGATCTCTATGAGTTCAAGGCTGCCCTGGGCTACAGAGTGAGTTCCAGGAAAGGTGCGAAGCTACACAGAGAAACCCTGTCTCAAAAAAACAAATAAAGAAAAAAAATAAAAGGTTTAAGACAATGTAACTAACTACTGTGTGTATTATAAGAATGAAAGCTAAGTACAAACAATTATTGACCCATTACTTATTTAGACAGAAATGAAAACTGACAAAGATGGTTTTCTCATTTATTGGCATGAAATTCTGAAACTTGACAGTACAATTTCACCATTATAAAATACAGTCATATGTAAAAGTTTCCACTAAAGTGAACCTCAAGTACATGGGAGCACTCACTAGCCATATTGACTAGTTAATAGTCCATAGAATCCTAATATAAATTAATAGGACAAACATTGTGTATGAACACAGAACACAGAACTCAACTAATATGAAATATAAAGGGAACTAGTTGGGAAAAGAAATCAGATCAATAGCGGGGTGGGGGGGCGCAAGAATAATTAATGAAGATGAAAATGATCAAAACACATTATATACATGTATGAAAATGCCACAAGAAAACAATTACTATATGTAATGAATGTATGTAATAGAAACTACATACATGCAAAAAGAAAAGGAAGAGGTAAATATATATACAAGTTCAGAGTATGGGGCACTATCAAAATAGAGCAAATGCACACCTGTAGAGTAACCACAGGGCAATGTAAAGTGGGAGGGAGATGCCTCTTTTTAGAAAGTATTTAGAGGTCACAGTTCTATTCATCTCTCTCTTTGGGAGTAAAACACATAAGTGTATACACACATACACACACACTCACACACACACACACTTTTAGCACTAGACAAATCAACTCAGAAATTTCCTACCTTCATAGCTTCATACTTTTAGTTCATCACATATTTAAATTCTCACCAAGAGATAAGCAGAGCCAATATTTGTAACATGTAAGTTATCCAGAACAGAGTATGTTTATCTTCTACTACTGCTTCTTTCTCCTTCCTCTGTTCAAGATCAAGGGCACAGTGATGGACGTCTAGTGCACTCATCTGGTAGGGCTGTCATAACAAAACATCACAGGCGAAGTAGAATCAATGATATCAATGTTTCTTTTCATAGTTTAAAAGGCTAGAAATCTAAGTCAAGGAGTCACTGGGTTTGGCTTTGGCTGTAGTCCCTCTTCTCACTTGGAAGTGACCTTTTAGCTGTGGCCAAGTACAGCACCTTCTGGATGTCTTCCTCTTCTTATAAGACACTGGTCTTATAACAGTAAGTCCCCACCCTTCTGGATTGATAAAACCTTTACTAGGTCCTTAAAGGATTGGTAAAGGAAATAATCTATCTTATTTAAAGTACAACTTTTTATGTCCCTACAACTCTGTAACATTGATTGCCCAAGTTCTTCTTGAAACTGTATATCCACTGACCTTTGGAGCAGAGAGCTTTGTTCAGACATGAGGAACCAAGATGCTGAACCTCTGCTGGGAAAAAGTCAGGGCTTGCACAGCAACTCAGGAAGTTAGTCAAATTTGTAATTTATCTTCCACTAATCTCCAAAAAACCTGCTCACTGGCAAATCCTCCACTCATTAGCAGATAAAGTACTGCTATGAAAATTCAAATTCCCATATAGCTTCTTTGAAAATGGAAATTGAATATGACGTGTACACGGGGGGGGGGGGGGGGGGGGAGAATGAATTTATTTTTGTGTTTTGTTTCAATGAAGAGTTGTATTATTTAAAAATGGAAATGAATATTGTTAAATGATTTTGTGAAACCAGTGGGATTAACTGGTCACTTTAAACCTTATTCTGACTTTGTTGTGTGTGAATGAGAATTTTATGGTTAGGGGGATTCTTTGGAGGTTCATTTATAGGGATTGTTGTGATTCAGTCTGCCTTAGCTTAACTGTTTATTCCTATTTTAAGTTCTGTAAAATGCTGTGAAATGAAGTTGGGACATTTTAGGCATTCATCATTTCTACAGTTCCTTTGTCTGTAGCCATATTCTTCAGTCTTCTCTAGCTATGGAGGACCATGGGTCATTATATTTCTATGCTGTCCTTGACCTGTAGACACTGTTACACTTCTCTCTGTGCACCTTTGCCTAAACATCCCTTTTTATCAAACTTTTAAAAGCTCTCATTGAGCTTCTCAGTTGGGGTAAATACTCTTTTTCCCTTTCCCACTGCCTGATTATTTGAAATAGTACTTCTAAGAAAAATTTAACACAACTTTAAATGACTTTACACTATGTGCCTTGCAGGGGCTAAAGAAATATGTTCCTAGGATTCAAAAAGACTAGTGATTACTTTTGCAAACTTGGGCTAAACTATGTAGCTCAAGAAAAGGGTACAAAGTAAAACATGCAGGTTTTATTTGTCAGAACAAAAAGATTTGCCATAATAATTATAATTTAGGAGTCTATTGCGAGGCCCCTGGAGAGGGGTAAAAATGCCCTACTGCCTATCTGGGATAAAGAATCAAGAGCAATGAGCAGCATGGGATTTTACAGGAGAAAGAGTCGATCCAAAGCCTACAACTCTCCTTTCTTTAACAAAATTACAAAATTGGCAGATGAAGGAAACACATTTAGTTTAATGCACTTGGTCAGCTCTAAAGCTTTCAGTAAAGTTTTACCTCAAAATGCAAATCAAATTATCTTAAGAACAAAGAAGCGTAACTTTCCAGATAACTGAAACTTCTGACTAGCAAAACATCCACCAAACCCAATGTTTGCTGAAGACTAATGACCCGCAAAGAAATGGGTAAAATTAATCTTGTGTTTAAAGTGCGAGTGGCCACCCGCCACATGCCTCCAGGCTGCATTTCCTCTATAGGCTTCCTCTCAAAGCAAGTGTCTAATCTTAGGGTGGGAGACATATAAAAATGTGATTGTCTTGGGCACAGACCACATGAGAGAGTGTTTATATTGTGCATCTGAAGTCTTCCCATAGGCTCCGGGTTTGAACTTTCCATCTCTCTCAGAGTATTAGTTTGAAGGCTGTGGGGCTTTAGTTAGGTGGAGCCTGTAGAGGAAGTAGATTGATAAGGGCAGGGTCTGGAGGTGAGTTCCACTTCTGTGGTTAGCCACACTTTTGCTTTCTGTCTGCCATCATGAGAATAAGCAGCTGCCTCATCCCATTGCCATCATAGAATTCACTCTTTCGGCCAGAGTTGAAAGATACCTATGCAATGGTATTCATATAAATACTGATTATGCTTCTAACTAGAGACTACCGTTTATTTACACTGAGAGAGTGGGTGAGGGGAAGAAGATACAGTATAGGAAAATAAACCCCATGTTTCTTTTGTTTTGGTTTAGTTTTTTTGGTTCTTTGAGAAAAAGTTGCTGGAACTTGCTCTGTAGACCAGGCTGGCCTTGAACTCAGAAATCTGCTTGCCTCTGCTTCTCCCGTGCTGGGATTAAAGGTGTGCACCACTACACATAGTTTATAAATCCCATTCTTAAAAACAAAATGTAACTGCATCATTTCTCTAACTGTAAAATCCAGAGATGTAGAGACAAATGACAGAGGAACATCTCAAAGAAGTAATTGAAAGCAGTTGAATTTTGAATACGTTGTGGTATAAACCTTTCAATACTATGTGTATATATAATTTAACACTTATACATGCAGACAGAAAGAAGCCAGTGAGATTATTGCTGAATTCTTCCCTAATCAGTGAAGCTAGCTGGGTAGATTAAGTCATGGCCTTTATTTTTGACTGGTTACTGTATACTTACTTCTGGGAATGGGCAATAATTAGAGCCATATGAACAAATTTATACTTGTCTGATGTCACAATAGCTACCTAGATTAGGTCACAATTTGTAAAATACTATTACAACATGATGTCATTTATTAGTCATATGCATGGAATTTTTATCTTTGACTTTGATTTCTCAAGTGGTTTTGTTTGAAGTATATAGAAATACAAATCCCACTTAAAACTAAAACCAAGTGAAACTTCTGAAGGTGTTAAAATAGTTGTACCTCTCACCTAAAACTTCGTGTTTTTGATTTTAGTGGTTTCATACCTCTACCCAGGATTTTCTCTCATTCCTTCTTTTTTGATAGTCATGCCTCTTAGCTCATGTGGTGACATCAAGATTGTTTCCATTCTCTCAGACTCTTCAGGGACTCAGATAACCAGTGAGGGCAACTGCTTTAACAACAGCTAACTGAAGGAACGGTCAGGTGTGGTGACCTGAGCTACAGTATGGACTGGTAAGACACACTCCCAAGAGTAAAGAAAGGAAACAATGTCCATATACCAAGAGCACTTGGGATGGATCATTATCTACAGAAGTAAAAGATCAAAATGTGTGTATTTGTGTTGACATAAATAGCTCCTCATTTTAAATCTCTTTGTCAGAAATTTTCACCAAGATGCAGTGTGGATTTTACATATCACATGATCAATTCAAAATGGGAAAACCAAATTGTTTATTTGGCAAATATAGTAAAATAGTGATGTCTCTCCACCTTCCTGAGAAAAGGTTAAAAAAAAATAGATGGCCCAATTCTTTTGTTCAGACATCATAAAAATAAACTGCCTTACCTCAGTTTCTAGAACTTCCTGGTTTTGATGACTTAAAAGGGAGCGAACCATTCTGAATTTCACAATGACAGAAGGGTTTGCAGCACAGTGATACTCTTTTATTTCAGGAAGCAGCCAAAAGCAATTAGGAAAGGCTGTACTCATCACAGGAGAATATAGCCTGTTAAACTAATGGGAACATCAGCTGCTACAATCTTGGCAAAATGTACCAACTCTGAAGAGATGTCACCGTCTTAATAATTCTGTGATGGCCATAGGAAGACAAACAGTTGTTGTTGACGTGTGTTTGATCTTCATAAGCCTGCTGCTGTGACAAGCTACAAACTATATTTTATCCTGCACTTCTGTGATCCTTCACCCAGATAAGAACCAACACCTGGCATCTTTTCAAATTTTCTTTTCCTTTTTTTTTTTCCTTTTACATCAGTGGCAAAAGTTAAAAAGGTAACATGAAAAGAAAGATGAAACAGGAATACTGTTCAAATTGAAGGACTGTAGTTTCAAGTTTCAATCCTGTATCAAAACATCTCCGCCCTCTCTTCCAGTCATCCCAGATGATGAGTACAAAGAGGTACACAAACCCCGGCACAATGCTGCCTGTGTACTGCAATCCGAAAATCACAGCTATGAAATTATCCCTGACATATCAAAAACTGACAGTCGCATCCCCAGCATCTCCTCCTCTCATTCCCATGGACCTTCTTGATTAATAAATCTGACACATAAAAAGCCTCTCTATGACTAAAGTGTCAGTTACTGGGAAGACCGTTTTGATCTATTTCTTAACTTTTAGAAGAAATATTCTCCTTTTCATGAATATGGGATCCGTTCATTGACTGCCAGCTTTCAAATGACCACCTCTTGAAGTTTAATTTTAAGTTTTAAATAAATATTGTATGCACGCAGCATAATTACGATGCTCTAGAGAGATATCGTATAATGACATTCATTCTTTTTTATGTGAAAATGCCAAGCCCTCCAGGCAGCACAGCCTGTGTTTGCCACAGATGTGCAGGGATCCTTCGGTGGGTTACATTTCAGAAGTGGCATGTTCAGAGCTGTCATCAAGACGCTGGCCTTGTTCCCCAAGTAAACTCCAATTTGCATGAGTTAGAAACTTTGCTTTAGACTCATCTAATCTAAGTCCCCAAATCAATGTCACTGGCTTTCAAATGAGTATTTTTCATGTATCTGGTATGAACAAAACCTACTGATAGTCTATATAAGATGAAAATTAATAGCATCTAGATTGTTGATAGAAAAAAATCCTTTCGACAGTCATTCATCATGTTGCATATTTTACAAATGACACTTGTTTTTTTTTTTTTTTTTTACTTAAAAATTGAAATACTGCTTAAGTTTTTCTTAAGTTAAGTCTATATAACTTGTCAGTTTTATACTGCATTAGGAATTACATCACTGGATACTCCATGTATCTTTTTCACATATTCAGAAAGATGATTAGAATAACAATCCTGTCTTATCATTTGTGTCCCTTGCTGCAGCCCTTAAAATTAGAGTCTTCATTGAAATATTATCTACTTATACCCACATGTATTATAAAAATATCATCCTATAATAAAGCTATGCCCAAGATTCATGTATCTGATTAACTCACCAAAACATTACCAAAAATTAGTTTGTCAGTTTTATTTGTTTGCTTTTTTATGCAATACTTGCCACATGGCATGTGCTGGCCTTGAACTCTCAGCAATCCTCCTGCTTTAGGATTCTGAATGCAGGGGTTAACACAAGCTTAGGCATTTTTTTTCTCTCCCAGATGCAGTTCTAGCCGGTAGTTTATTAGTGCTGACTCTCAAATGCCTGAGAGAAATCTCACGGCTTTGCTTCTAATGAATTCCTCAAATATGAATGATGCTCATCCACTCACCCACCTGACCCTGGTCCAGGAGCCTGGTCCAACCCACGTGGACTCTAGTTTTAGCTTTTCCTCGAATCTGCTCCAACCCTTCTCCACTGCAGTGGATGTTCGGCATGGCAGCCAAAACGTTTTTGTTTCTCTTTGTTATGAGTAGGTACTGAATCCAGGGTCTCACGGATGCCAGGCAAACACATCCCCAGCCACGAAACCCATTTTTAGTCATAGAAACCAGATAGTTTTAATCTCTATTCCAAACATTCCTGTGAATTCAGATTATACTTGGACTAGAATAAAACCCACAGTTCTGGGACTAAAGAGATGGTTCATCAGTTAAGAACACTGGCTTCTCAATTGGAGGATGTGGGTGGGTTCCCAGCAGCTACATGGAAGCACACAACTGTAGACGACTTTCTAAGCAGTCTTATTAAATAAGAAGACAGAGCCAAATACAGAGGTAATAGCCAAAGAGATCAGAGAACTAGAGAAGAGCCACGACTACCTTTTCCTACCACCTCACCGCCATCACTTCCCCAGAGAGAGCTTCTTCCTGCCTAACCTGAGCTTTTATTGCTGTCCTATTCTGCCTTCTCATTGGCTCTAAGCCGAGCCACATGACTTCCTTGTCACTGCCTGTCTATACAGACCTCCAGGGCTCTAAGGTTGGTACTGCGATTAAAGGCGTGTGTCACCACAATTGGCTGTGTCCTTGATCACACAGAAACCCTGCCTGCCATGTGATCAGATTAAGGGCATGTGCTACTACCGCTTGACTTCTGCTTTTGGCTCACTATGTGACCTCTTATCTCCAGGCAAACTTTATTTATTAACATACAAATAAAATTACATTTCAATATAAATAAAATATCACCATACACAACTGTCTGTTCTCCAGTTTCAGGGGATCCAACATCCTCTTCTGACGTGCCAGATACACATGTGGTAAGCATACATGTTCACAGAAAAAATATCCATATACATAAAATAAATAATTCTGTTTAAACAAGCAAGCAAACAAACAAACAAAAAAAACCCAAAACATCCTCACACTGTTTTTTAAAGTCACTTAATTCCTAAATACCCACACCTGGTATATACCCCAACCTCACCTCCTTTTTCCTGGTGCAATATCCTGGGCTTCATCTCTTCCTCTAGCAACCTGAAGGTGATATCTGCCTCAGGGTCTTTGAACTTGCCAGTTTTTCTGATGAGAATATTTTCCTCCCACACTCTTCCAAAATTTTCCCTTTTTGGACTTTCACTAGGAATTCTTCTCTGGCCACACTTCTTAAAATAGTGGTTCCTCACATTCTGTAACATTATCTCTCTTTATTTTTCTTGTGTTTATTGCTATCTGAAGTTAAGATAGATAGCTATTTGTGGTGTGTGTGTGTGTGTGTGTGTGTGTGTGTGTGTGTGTGTGTGTGTGTAACTTTTGCTATTTTCCCAACACCTAAAATAGTATAAGCAATGAAAAGGAAACACTATATGTAAAGAAATGTGGGGAAAGCAAATGGCTTAGCTTGGACTGATCTGGTTGTAGTTCTCAGAATGTGAAACTACCTTGTAATTAACTTAGTTTAGAAGTAACTTGACAATGCTATGACCTCAGACTTCTGGTTGACATTTTTGTGGTTCTATGTGTGTCTCATACATGCTCAAAGTACCTTTTCAGCTCTGTCTACAGGAGTGATATTATATAGCCATGCAATTACTAACGTTATACAGATATGTCTGTATACAGATTAAATATTTCAAATCATGGACATAGTATAGTTAGAGGCATAATTTTTTTTTTTTTTGAGACAGGGTTTCTCTGTGTAGTTTTGGTGCCTGTCCTGAATCTCGCTCTGTAGACCAGGCTGGCCTCGAACTCACAGAGATCCGCCTGGATCTGCCTCCCAAGTGCTGGGATTAAAGGCGTGCGCCACCACTGCCCGGCAGAGGCATAAAAATTTAACATGTCCCAAAATGAAATAAATATTTTACTCTAGAACTTACCTCTTATATTTCCTTTCTTTAAATATTTCAGTAAATATTTTTTAAATACTTCAAATTTTTTCTTTTAAATTAAGATTATAATATAATTACATAATGTCCCCTTCCTTTCCTCCCTCCAAGTCCTCCCATATACCCTTCCTTGCTCTCTTTCAAATTCATGGCCTCTCTCTGTTCGTTAGTTGTTGTTACATGCATATATGTATATCTGTATGTATAAACATATAGTTTTAAATCCTACCATAATGAAGTAAGTCACCAATACAAACCCACGAGAGCTGCCATTTAAATCCCTGTAGTCCATCCCTTCTGTACCCTTGCACCTTCCAACCGAAGCTACTGACTCGGCAGCCGCCATCTTCCTGTGAGCTCATCTGTCACCGTGTTAGCTTAAAAGAATTGTAGCTTTCATAGCTGACTCTCCGCCTTTAATTCTACTCTCTTTTGATATCGACTACAACTATAAACACATAATTTAAAGCTGATTGCATTAGCTCCTTGTTTTGAACTCCTCAATTCCTTCGCAGGGCCTAGAAGTTCAAATTCTTCAGCTTGGTCTTAATGGTCTTTGCTCCAGGTCAATTCACTTCTACTATATTCTGTCAATTCTCGTCCTTCATCTAAAGTGCAAAACCCTGCTTTCTGGACATACTATCCTTCCACACTTCCTCATGCCATTGTGCATGCCCTCTCTCCTTCCTCCCTGAAGGAATCTTCCATTTTTCATGTCTGTAATTACCACTTATTCTTCAGTGAACTATTTATTTATTTATTTTTAAATTTATTCTTCTCTCATATATTGCATCCCAACCTTGGTTTCCCCCTGCCCATCCTCTCCTCCTAGTCCCTCATCATCATCCCCTCTCCCCCAGATCCAATCCTCCTTCTTTCCCTTCAGGGAAGGGCCGACTCCCAGGGATATCAACCCAACATGCTATATCAAGTTCCAATAAAACTAGCTATATCCCCTTATATTAAGGCAACCCTGCTGTGGGATGTCCTATATGCTGTAAATATATGTTGTTATGAGTGATTGATAAATAAAATGCTGATTGGCCAGTAGCCAGGCAGGAAGGATAGTGTAGGCGGGACAAGGAGGCGGAGAATGCTGGGAGGTGGAAGGCTGAGGCAGGGAGATGCTGCCAGCTGCCTCCATGAGGAGCAGGATGTAAAGTACTGGTAAGCCACAAGCCATGTGGCAAGGTATAGATTAATAGAAATGGGTTAATTTAAGATATAAGAACAGTTAGCAAGAAGCCTGAGACAAACAGTTTAAATAATGTAAGCATCTATGTGTTTATTTGAGTCTGAGTGACTGCTGACCCAGGTGGGACTGGAGATAACTCCAGTTACACAACCCAGTAGGAGGAAAGGGGTCCCAGAAGCAGGCAAAAGAGTCAGAGACAGCCCCTGCTCCCACTGTTAGGAGTCCCACCAAAAGTCCAAACTACACAATGTCACAAGTAGCAGGCTTTCCTTTGGGCTACCAACCAGCTCCCAAATCATGACTAATCATGAATGCTCAGCGTAATATTATGCTTGTCCCACTAGCTCTTATAACTTAACCTATTTCTCTTCATCCATGTTTTGCTGCGGGCTTTTTACCTTTCTTTCCTTCTGTATATCACTACTTCTTGTGTCTGGCTGGCTGACAGCCATATGGCTTCTGGCCCCAGGCATGTCCTTCTCTTTCTCCCTTGTTTTCTCCTCCTTCATCTCTCCTCTCGATCCTAGATTTCTCCTTTCTGCCCACCAGTCCCACCCACCCTCTCCTGCCTAGCTGTCATTCAGCTTTTTATTAGACCAATCAGGTGGCTTAGGCAGGCAAGGTGAAATAAATGCAATACATCCCTATATAATTAAACAAACGCAGCATAAACAAATGTAACACACCTTTACACACTTAAAGTAATATTCAACAGCATAAACAAATATAATGTATCTTTACATGGTTAAAATAATATTCCACAACAGTCACATGTATGCAGAGGGCCTAGGTCACTCCTGTGCAGGCTCCCTGATTGTCAGTTGAGACTCTGTGAGGCCCTATGAACCCTGGTTAGTTAGTTGATTCTTGTGTCCTTGACCCCTGTGGTTCCTACAATCCTTCTGCCCCCTCTTCTGCCGGATCCTTCGAGCTTTGCCTAATGTTTTGCTGCTTCGTGTCTCTGCATCTGCTTTTGAAAGATCTTGTCCAATTAAGTATAGTTCTTTTTCTCTCAGTTTCCTCAGTATCAGATCATTTTTTTTTTCTCAACTTGGCACAAGTTAGAATCATCTGGGAAGAGAAACATCAGTTGAACAAAAATGTCTCCATCTGACTGACCGTAAACAAGTCTTAGGGTTTTTTTTTTTTTTTTTTTTTTTTTTTTTTCTTTTGATTGGTGATTGATGTAGGAGAGCTCAGTCCATTGCTGACAATATGACTCCTGGACTGGCAGTCTTGGGTGCACGAGGAAAGCAGGCTGAGAAAACTATGAGGAGCGAGCCCTGAGCTCTCGTGCTGGCTCCCCTCAGGGATGGATTATACAGCCTGGGAGTTGTAAGCCAAAATAAACCCCTTTCTCCCATGTTGCTTTTGGTCATGGTATTATTTTATTGCAGCTGTAGAAACTAAAACTAGGACATCTTGTCTAACTCCTGATCAACAGAACTCATTGTCATGTGCTGGGGCGCATGGATTCTTACAATTGTTTCTGTTGTATTGGCCATATTCACAAAATCCTGAACCTCTCAGGATCAAGCCTAAGAACAAATTGCGAGGCAGTAGCATACATTATTATTTTGCCAATTACTACCTAATGATGAAAGAAATAGTTAAGGCTTTAATAAGATTGGTAAGTAAATGTATATTCCATTTTTAGTAAATTTGGAGGTTTTGCAACTTGTAAAAAATGTACATTTTAAGAACATCTAAGTGAAATATAGTTAAGCTATGAGTCCTAAAATTCCTTTTGTTTCTTTAATGAAGATAAAAATGTGCTATTATTACTTATATCCAAGCTTTCCACATTTAATATTTTTTTCTTTTAAACAACCTCTTTTCTCATTCATTTTATATTCATCAAGTTAGTGCTGATTATAATTAATTGTTTTGATCTTCATGTAGATGTTACATGGATTTTTATAGACATTCCATTATGATTAAACATACATTAATGGTCATTTAAAACATGCCACCATTTTCTAATAAAGCTTATATCTGTGGTCCACTGCCAGTGAAATGACCCAATAATATATCAGAGCAGTAGTTTGTAATTTTGATAGAGGACACATTTGGCTTTCAAGTTTTTAAATCAAGGCCTTTTTCCAGTTAGTTGAGTACCAAATGCATTGCATAGGTTCTCTTTGCATGTCCAAGTATTATCTATTGTCATAGGCGGACTTAAGTATGCTGCTAAGGGCAGCCTTAGCACATTGCATCTGGAAGCTTGCCCAGGCTCATATTTAAAACTCATGCTAAAGTACTATTGAATAATGTGACATAGTACAGTAAAATGCCTGTTATTCTACTATCAAATAAATTCAAGGGTCTTTAAAAAATTATCTTCTTTCCATCATTGAGTAAATTCAGAGGATATTTGTTCAGGCCATCTTCACATATTCCATTTCAGGATTTCCCCTGAGTGTTCAGAAAATCCTAGAATTCCACAGAGTAGGCTCCCATTGCAGAGTTCTATCATCAAGGCTTTATTTGTGCCTTATACATGTCTACTCTGTTTGATATTTGATGGATTGGTCTAAAGATTCATTGTGGGGAAAAAGGTAAAGGTGGCATTCTGCAATTAAATCAAGTTTTCAGCCCATTGCTCTACTATTTAAGGACAGTTTTACTCATTATTATGTGAAATTTTGGAAGGGGCAGATTGGCTGGTTATGGTTATTTGTGCTAATGAAAAGGTGTGATAAATTCCACTTTCATTTGGTAAAGATGTCTATATCTTTCATTTTAGACACTTGATTTTCTATGCCTAGTGGAGCAGTAAACTTCATGGTAGAAAAAATAGGAATGCTGAAGGTGGGGTGACCTACCTTGGATTATAAACTGTGTTGTGCATCTAGACAGTTTATTTTACTCTCTGAGTGTTAACTTACTCGTCCATGAAGAAATGGGAATAAAGCATTCTTGTAAGGATCAAATAGGTTAGATTTCATTTAAAGACTCTGCTATGCCTGAGCCTGAATCAAGTGTCAGTTAAATGACTGGTGTCATTATGGTGTTGTGACTGGTTGTGTTCCTGCAGTGTAAAGAGTGTCTAGAAAGAGCAAAAATCTCTGCAATTTATGGAGCAGAACTTGGGTACCTTATCAAATTGGAAGTAGAAAACCATGCTATTTTTAAAAAGCATCTCGAGGTAATACATTCAAATGTTTTTGTATATATGAAAACATGACTATAAGTAAAATCTATCAAGGAAAGTGGCCAACTAAAAACATTTGTTATGCTTAGTTCAATGTCTCTTATAAATTTCCATAAACTCAAGGAGCCATGGGGAAAAGTAATTTGATTATTGAAGTCTTGGTGAAAGTGGAACATTGCCACAGTCTTATGAAGTAGCCTGAAAGAGTCTTGTTAAAATGGTGAAATGTGATATTTATTAATATGATGATTTTTAGAAATTGTGTACCCTGTTCCTGGCTGATCTGTAATGTTTACTTCTAAAGATACAGTTGTCCAAAGAAATGTTTAATTATCAGCAAGGTTGCTTGGGAAAGAAAAACAAACCTGTTCTCAGTTCTTGCTCAAAAACTGGCTGACCTGTTCAAAGTCAATGATTCCCTTTTTTTCTGGTGTTCAGGGCCACCCCACCATGACCTACAAAATATCTTGTTGAGTCCTAGTCAGAGTGCTAATTTGTAGCCACCTACACTTCTTCCTCACTTCCCATACAACCCAATTCTGCCAAGGTTTACTTTTTCCTGGATAGTGTGGGATGTTGTTAATAGTTAACTTAAACCTAAGGTGGTCTTTGTTGCCTTTCCCACATAAAACAGAACATTAAAATGAACTTAGCTAGTGAGTCTGGTTTTTAGTTTTACTCATTCAAATAACTTGGAGTGTGACAGAAAGCTGAAAATTGTCTTTAATAACATCGGTCAATTCTTGTTAGATTCTACTGATCTTTATATGTGGATCTTCTCCAGAGTGTCAGGAAAAAAGTGTTCTATAAGACTCACAGGAGATCCCTTTTCCTGTTTCCCTATACTGTAATTGTTTCTGGTCTTCTGGAAAGTGTTGTAAGAATGATGATCAAGAGACTGAGGTCACAACAAAGGGACATAGTCTTATGAAAGGACATAACCTGGGTAGCTCATTCAAGTACCATTCAGATATTCATAGTATTGAAGGTCTTGTGCAGGACTTCATAATTTATGTCGTTATGTTTCCTCCATATGGAAATAAGTTTTTTTAAATTTGCTAACTCATATCCAGGTAGATCTTAATGAGCCTATTCAATGTTTCCTTCAAATTTTACCCCCTTAAGAATTGATTCTTGGGGCCAGTGAGATGGCCTGCTGATAAAGACCTTTGGTTCCAAGGTTGATGATCTCAACCCAAGCCCTGGGACACAAAGGTGAAAGGAGAGAACAGAGCCCTCCAAGCTGGCCTTTAGGTTCCACTCATGCACATCTACATAGCATAAAACAAATAAATAAAAATGTAATAATGAAAAAATAATTCTATTATTTTTTTCAATAGAAAAGGCTTAAACAATTGATTTCCTAAAACTTAACTTTTTCTGTTGGATTCCCATGCCATGTTTGTCTCTCATTGAAGTAACACCCAGTCTGGCTCATTGGAGGGCAAAGGAAATAAGGAAATATAGAAGTCACCCCAACGAAAGGAGTTCTAGCTTGTTGGCTATGTTCATCATGTCACTTGAAAGAAAAAAGGATAATTTTTTATTGTTACTTTTCTGCTTCACTCACTCATGTTGTATGCTCACCTTCTTCTACACATGTACAGAAATAACCTCATACCCATTGTTGCCTATTCACAGAAGCCCACACACAAAATGCTGTTTAATGTGTTTGTCAATGTCATGATGTAAGTAGTTTCTTTGTGTAGAATCCTCTTTATTCCAAACACCACTATGTCCACCACCTTATTTTCATCTATGACATACTTGCCTGGGTTCAAGTTGAGGGCCAGGTATATTCTTGACCTAACTTTTTATTAACTGTTATCTTTAGAAAAATTATATACAGACAATGAAGAGAGGTTCCATGACTTTCTTAATTGTATAGCTGCCTGAGAGAAAATAGTCTCCAGTCTACACTGTGCAATGACAAATATAATAGGAAAATGCACATTTTATGGTGTGAAGAGCCACAAGACAGAATACAAGGGAACCACACCTACTCCAAAGGGGCATCCCAATCAAGGAGATTCCACAGCAGAGGAATCTGAGTCCATTCACTGGGCAGAATTAAGTAGTAGTAGAATTAAGAATTAAGTAGCAAATGAAGGGAATTAAGACCTGAGCTGCTGCCCAAGTATCGGAGCTGATAAGACAAATGCAGCCAAGTTGATGGCTTGCAAAATTTGATAAAAAACATATCAGGACCTATCAAATCCATCCTCTATAAAACATCATTTCTCAGCAACCAAGATACAAGTGACTTGCACATAAAGTGATGAGGAATCCGACCTCATTCTCAGAAGAGACCTTTCATGGTGGCTAATCTGGAAGCAACACATTCGGAAGTTCAGCCAGGATATCAACGCACCTACAAAAAGCCCCGCAATGACACAAAGGAAAAACATCTAAACCAAATGAAAATAGTTTTAAAGCTTTGTGTCAGAGAGAAATTATAAAAATGATGGAGGCTGGGCATACAGTTTAGTAGTAGAATAAGGTGTCTTGGCATGCAACAGACTTTGAGTTATATCCACAATACTAGAAGAAAAATGGGCCAAAAAAGAAAATGAAGGTTTCCAACTATATAATACTTGAAATCAATTGACTCTTCTAGAAAATTTACAGAAATCTCCATCTTTTAATTGAAATAAAACTTCTCATTATTGGGGACTTTCATTTCTAATACAGCATTCTTCAATCTGCCGTCCATGAGATCTATCTCCATTGCTACTCCCTCATAAATCCCCGCCTTATTCATGAAGACTGTCAATCGGCAATGGAAACCTTATGTGAACTCTGAGTTGTCAGCATTGTGAGATTTCCATCTTTTTTTTTTTACACTACACCCCTGAAAATCTACCTCTATCCATATAAAATTCAGTTTCCATATCTACAAAATGATCATAATAATGTGTTGAGATGACACAAAGCTTCATTTAGATCACTTACACCTCAGTGATACTTCACATGTGTCAGGAATCCTGCTTAAAGCTTGTGAGGGCTCTACTTCAGCGGAATTTATAAATAAGGAACAGAGGACAACGGGAAACAAATAAGGAAATAAAATGAGTCTCCATGTTGCAAGGGTGCTACAGAAAATAAACAATAATTGGGTGCGGGGAGACCTTGAGTAACAGAATGGAGGTTACTTTCCTTATTATGACGCTGATTTAAAGTTCCTCCCACACCTGCAGTCACACCTATGAGCAATTATTTATCCTTCATAACCAAGGGTTAATCGGAGAGAGGTTACATGAAGGCCAAGGCCAAGGACTCACTGTGATATCCACAACCAGTTCACACACGATATGCCTTTCCTTCTTTCAGCTTACTTTTTCTCTCTCTCCTTTCCTTTGTCTGTGTGTGTGTGTGTTGTGTGTATGTTTATATGTGTGTGCATTGAGTGTGTGTATATGTTTATATGTGTATGATGTATATATCTGTGGATATGTGCTATATATAAGATGTATGTTTGTGTGTGCATGTGTGTTATATATTGGTGAATGTATATTTTATATGTATATGGTATGTGTGTGTGTGTGTGTGTGTGTGTGTGTGTGCATGGTTGCTGTGGAATAATCCTTCTATACACTGTAAATATGTTTTACTCTCATTGTTAATAAAAAGTTGATTGGCTGATAGCTGGGCAGGAAGAGATTGGGCAAGACAGCCTGAAATAGAGGGAATGATGGAATGAAGAGGGGTGGAGTCAGAGGAGTCACCAGCAGATGCAGGGAGAAGCAAGATGAGCATGCTGTACTGAGAAGGGGTACCAAGCCAGATGATAGAGCTCATATAAGAAATATGAATTAATTTATATGTTAGAGTTAGCTAGTAACAAGCCTGAACTGTTGGCCAAGCATTTATAAATAGTATTAAGTCTCAGCATTTGGTTTTTTGGGAAACGGCTGCCAGGACAGAAAAACTCCACCTACACATGGTATATGTATGCTGTAACATTGGGTGTGTGGCGCATGTGTGTATATGTTGTGTGTATTGTGTGTATGTGAATACATGTGTGTATGGGTATACTTGCATTGTGTGTATGTTTGAGTGTATGGTGTATGTGGTGCATACCTGTGCATGGGTGCCCACACCCGTGTACACACATTCAGAATCCAAAAGAAGACATCTGGTAATGTCCTCTATCACTTTCTGCCTAACTTCCTGGAGAAAGAGTACCTCACTGATACCTCCTCAAGTCGGCAGGTTGGCCAGCACCCTCCCAGGATCTCTTGTGTCTGTGCTTCAATACAGGGATAAGGGTGAGCACAGCTATGCCAAGCTTTTTATATGGGTGCTGGCATTAAAATTCAGATCTTTATGCTTGAACAGCAAATCATCTTACTCATTGAGCCATTTTTCCAGGCCCCAATCTTTCCTTTTAATGATCTCAACCACTTTAGAAGTAAAATCAAATATTATTTTTTAAAGTACAAATACAAGAATTTCATGAATCATATCTAAAAGAGTATATTCAAGGGAATGAAAGGTTTGAATGTGCCCATCCATGTTTCATTTCCTAGGGGAAGGCTTTGGCAACTCTTCTAGAGAGGGGAATTTGTTGTTAAAAGCACACACTAGAATATAACAACTAAACAAGTGATTTACTTGGGATGCATTAATTGGGATAATTGTGGCTTAGGAAGAGGTAGATCTCCTACTGTTAAATACTGATTACAAGCTAGAAATTGCTGCATGGGAATTAAGATTTTGTGCTTTAGCCAAAGAGTTTTTACTTTTCTTTAAGACTGTCTGGGTATGGGGTGGAGAAGCATTTCTAGAAAAACAATTCAATGAGTTTGTTGCACTAAACTGCTGAGGAAGAGTTTTAAAGATAGGCTGTGATAAAACCCTTGCCCAAGATTTCAACCATTTCTCCAACAGAGGTCTCTGATGCCCACCCCTGCAAGGTGAACATGGAAGCTGATACACAGACAGAAGGTTTTCTGGTTTTTGTATTTTAAAATCCATAATATATACAAAAACTGTTCGTGGTTGGAAATAAAAGAGGTGAACACTCAGGAAGAAAGGTGACAAATGACACTAATGTTTGTTTTGAAAAAACTCTGCCTTCTTTCTGCCTTGCTTCCGGGAGGGCAGCAGGACTCCCCAGATCTGAAAGGCTCTTTGTTTGTTGCATTTTTGTTTTCTTCTTGGTGAGAGAAATTCAGAAAATGTCCAGTGCGTGTCTGTATTTAAAGGCTGTAACTTCACAATGGGTATCAAGTTTCCCTGAGTTTGTAAGTGGCCCTTTCTGTTCCCAGTCCACAGACACGTCTATTGTTCTAAGGGTTAAAAACTGCAGGATCACAATGAGAAGCCTTATTACTCAGTCAAAGTAAATGGATCACCACATAACCTTTCAGAAATGTTCTTCCTCAAGCTATTAAAACATCCCCTGCCCTTAGATGACAACAATTTCTCTGCCTTTTGAAATTTCTTTTCTACCCTGCAGAGTTCATAGAGATATGCTTGGTTAAAATCAACTTATATAAAACTATGCACTGTAAATTCTGACACTTCTGTTTGAATCTCTTTTCAAACACTTGTCTTTGCTCACCATAATAGATGTCAGTTCTTCTGATGTAGTTCAAGCATGAGCTTCGTATGAAGACTCAGCTATGTCTATTGCATTTCTGAAGCTACTACTCACTGAAGTTTTGTGCTGTTTGACATCAAAGATAGGCAAGAATCACCTGCTGAGTTCACATGCATGAAGCAAAACAGCTTCAAATCACTTCTGCTAGACAAAAGTTTTTTTTTTTTTTTTTTTTTTTAATACTGAGCTTTTACTATCTTGTGGACTTAAAGACAAATGCAGTCTTCCTCGTTAATGTCTCACAATCCTATGTTGTTAAAATATGCATCAGAAGCTCTGAATTTGGTTAACTTTTAAACTGAAGGTAATTTGTGTAGTTGCTCCAGATTTGAACTGAGCGGCAGAGAATTGAGCATCATTCAGACGTTCAAATGTGATTTTTATTCAATGTGCCCGTTATTTTGCTCAAAGGGAAAAGGACTTTGAACATGCTCAAATCAAAAGAGAAGCTTCTTCTAGCATTTTCGACTTTCATAGATGTCCTTGACATCAATTTGAGACATAATTTCATTCAAAATAAATGCATACAGATTATTTGAAAAATATAGATTTTTATTTTACAAAGCTCTTCTTAAATTTCAGTTATTACAAATATGTGTATCAATTTATGGGAAAACAATATAAGCATTTTTTGGAGTTTTTATTGCAAAGTAGTGTAATTTGGTGCTATTCTCATTAAACATCAATGTTTCTTATGGCAGCTGAAAAATATGTTATTAAAAATGTGGCCAGAAGATTGTTTTTCATGTTTGGGATGTTTCAAATGACACTTTTGACATTTGAACTTCCAATAGCACAATGACTGAATCCATTAAAAAGATAAATGAATGCCAGTGAAAAGAAGATGAAGTTTTAGTGTTGCCTTGACACAGACCCTTTTGGTCATTTTCAGTTAGAGGCAATCATAGAACTACAGTGTTTTAAATTTTTCAGAGGGTATCAAATATCTATATATTTGTCACATTGGGATAGATTTTATTTTTATATTACTTTTTATTTTTTTAAGTATATATTTAGTTGAAATAGAATTACATCACATTCACCCTCCCTTTCCTCCCTCAAGGCATCCCAGCTATCTTCCCTCCAACTCCTCCCAACCCCATTGGCAAATAGATAGCTGATTTCTCTTTGATTATTATTGTTACATATGTATGTATATGAGTATGCATGTGCACAAATGTAAGAATGCAACTTGATGAGTCTGTTTTTGTTTACGTGTGTATCATTTCAGGTAGACCACTCAATATTATAAAACCACTAAGGGGCCTCATACCCAGAAGAGGCTAATTTTCCTAGTCTCAGCAATCATTAATTATCTATAGTTCTTTGTCTAGAAGCAGGACATGGCAAAACTTTTCCCCCTTCTATGTTAATATTTACACTGTTCTAGTCTTATTTATCTAGTGATTTCTAGCAGTGACACTTATGCTTTCTTGTGTCCATTATGTATACAAACAATAATACTGCAATAAAAAAGCCAGAAAGAAAATCGTATTTTTGCAAAAGTTGCTAGATAGTTTTGTTCTGAATAAATATCTAGAAATTCGTGCCTATATTTTTATATGTAAAAATATACTGATTTTTATTGTATATTTTAATTTTTAAATTATATAATTCAGTATATCAACATATACTAATTCAGGGTCACAAATATCATTCAATCCTAATTATCTCATTGATAAAGATTTTGAACACAGTGCAAGGACAGAGTGGAAACATGCAGGGAATTTTTTTCAATCTATGGAAAAGTGCAATGGAGAAAGATTGAAATAAAATGTCATGTCAGTATAATCCCTTAGCTACCTAGTCAACCAGAGAATGGCCACTCAAGTCTGGAGCACCTACGCTTTTCTTTATTATACACACATTTGAGCTATCTGTCTATGCTACAAAACGCTGATTAGAGAAACGCTCTCCCTTTTACATCCTGGAAATGGTCTTCTGAGAAGTAGAATCAACTCAGGCACTCATCAAGGCTGATGGATGAAAAGCACCTGGAGAGCTATGCAGTGATACACAGATCCTATTTTAATTTCCTAGGCTGTCTCCAAGAGTAAATATGTTACACTTCCTTTAACTCTTGGTGTGTTTGTTACACAGACTACATGATGCCAAAATCCATGTTCTTCATTTCTTCCTAGGCACATCAGTGGGCTAGAGGCCTCCTTGAAGGTAAATAAGGTGATATTATTTCTAGTAAATGAAGTGTGACTGAAGACATGTTCTATTTACAGGCACATATCTTGCCTGTAAAATAACTCCATTGGCTTAGTTTCTGTCATTCTTTGTATTTCCATTTTGAAAGCCATGTGTTGAAAACCTTTGTCTCAGGCAGTCTAGGTTAGTGCCTGAATGATGGCATGAAGTATACTCCTCTCTTTTTTCGACTTACCAACTAGACTATAAGACACATACCATGTTTACAACACCATACATTTGGTATTCTACTTATAGCAAGTGATTTTTTTTTCTTCTTTCTTTTTTTTGGGGGGTGGGCATTTAAACTGCCAAATGTATTGCTGGTTGCCAAGAGAATAATAACAAAGTCTCAAATGCTACATCACAGGAATTGTATAAATAGCTCCAAATACTCACAAAGCAAGTTTAGCTACGCAATTGCCTCTCTTTGATGAAAGGACAAACTTCATTGTGGAAGCTCTAGTTTTGCAAACTAATTTCTTAAAGTTAACATGCAAAACAATGGTTTCCATTGTGGTTTTTTAGTGTAGTCTGTTCCTCCTTGTCCTTTTCCCACTTTCTTCCATCATCTCCCTGACTGGGCCACTTCCTCCCCAACAGCAGGCCTCTTTGATCTTCATATCACACATAGTCCATTGTGTTCTCATTCCTCCCCTCTCAAGCTTTCATCCTTACCTCATTATTCCTCTTTTAGTCTCTCTCTCTCTCTCTCTCTCTCTCTCTCTCTCTCTCTCTCTCTCTCTCCTACACACACACACACACACACACACACATGCACACGCACACACACACACACACACACACACACACACACACACACACACACACCTCTGTGGTAGGACTTAAAGTCCTTTGGATACACATCCTGGAGTGCCAGATAGCTGGGTCATGCAATAATTATGTTTTTCTCTAAGGATACCCCAAACTGATTCCCATACTAGTCCACCAATTTTCATTATCACTAGTCTGTTAACACTTTTTCTGCTCCACATCTAACCAGTGTATATTGTCATTTGTTTCTTGATGACATTTATTCTGACCTTGGTGAGGTGGCATCTCAATACTTTGAGTTTTCATTTCCTTACTGGCTAAAGATGTCAGATATTTTTCAAATATTCACTGATAGGTTATTTATAGTTCTTTTTTTGGGGGGGTTGTTAATTGTCTATTAAGTTAATTCCTGTGTGCTTGTTTTTTATTTGTTTGTTTTGTTTTTTATGTTCCATGTTTACATTTATTTTTATATTCTAGATATTAACCTCATCTGTTGCTTAGCTGGTAAATTCATTTTCCCATTCTATGTACTGTCCCTTTACTCCAGTGTTTGTTTCTCTTCCTGTGTCAATTCTTGAGATTTAATCCCATTTGTCAATTCTTGAGATTATTCCCTATGTTGATAGATTTATTTTCAGAAAATCCTTGAATATGCCTATGCACTGAAGTATTTTCCTAACATTTTCTTCTGGAAATCTAAAAGTCCTCTGATCTCCACAGATGTGCATGTACCCATTCCCCACATAAATAAAAATATTTAATAAATTTATGAAGCCTTTGGGTAGTGAGAGTATGTATATACCTACATGCATGTATATATGAATTGAATACTACAGAGATGTATATATACTACATCTCTGTATATATAGTTGGATGCATACACAAAAGCATTATATTCAGGAAAAGAGAAAGAATTCTTGCAAATTAATAAGAAATACAGTGATAACTAAAAATTTTAATTGGGCATAAGTAACAGCATTTTAAGTATTATAGAATTGATAAAAACTTAATCCTGTCTTAGTTAGGGTTTCTATTGCTATGAAGAGATACCATGTCCACAGCAACTCTTATAAAGGAAAACATTTAAATGAGGCTGGTTTATATTTTCAGAAGTTTAATCCATTATTATCATGGCAGGAAGCATGGTGGCATGCAGGCAGACATGGTGCTGGAGAAGGAGCTGACAGTTCTATATATTGATCATCAGGCAACATGAAAAGACTGAGTCACACAGGCCAACTTGATCATCTGAGATATCAAAGACCTACCCATAGTAATACACTTCCTCCAACAAGACGACAACTTCGAAAAGTGCTACTCCCAATGGGCCAAGCATTCAAAAACATGAGTCTTGGGGGAATTCCTATTCAAACCACTGCATTTTACTCCTTGACCCCCACAGGCTTGTAGCTATACCATAATGTAGAAATGCATTTGGTTGAACTCAAAAATCCCTGTAGTCTATAACAGTCTCAACCCTCTTTAAAAGTCCAAAGTTCAAAGATTCACACAATCTCTTTACTGTAATCCTCTATAAAATAAAGTCAAAAAGCAGACCACACACTTCCAACATATAATGACACAGGATATACATTACCATTCCAAAAGGCAGGGAAGGGCACATAATGAGGGGATACTGGACCAAAGCAAGATGAAAACTAGCTGGGCAAACTCCAAACCCTGAAACTCCATGACTGATATTAAAGTGCTCTTCAGAACTCCAACTTTTTTCAGCTTTGATGATTGCAACACATTCCTTTCTTTTGGGCTGTTTCCATTCCCTATTATCAGCTTTCCGTGGCAGGTATTCCATGACTCTGGCATTGCCAACATTTGGAGGTCTCCAAGGCAATCTGTGCTTCACCTTCACATCTTCACACAATGGTCTCTCTAGACCTCCAGGAAGGGACACCTCTGACATATGTCTGGACACAGTGGCTATCCTTGGCCATGGAGGAAGATTCCATAACCCTTTTCTTCTATCTTAGATTCTAAAGCCAGCACATTGTATCCAAAGCTGCCAAGTTCTGGTGCTTGCTGGGGATGGAACATGACCCCCTCGTTCAATTACATCTTCACCAGTTTTCTGTCTTTGATGGTTTCCTTCACTGCCTAAGCCTGACTGTCCTGGAACTTGCTCTGTAGACCATGTTGTCCTTAAACTAAGAGATCAGCTTGCCTCTGCCTTCTGAGTACTGGGAATAAAGGTGTGCACCACCAGGCCCTGCCCTAAGCTTTTCCTTAACTCCTTTTCACAAATTGAAAGCTTTATTGGGTGGGATCTTGCCCTGAGGTCACTGCTTCACTTACTCTATTTAACATCAAGATTTTTTGAAAGCTGTTTAATCTCTTTGAACACAGGACTTAGCTCCATTCTACTTCCTGGTGTGCTTTCTTCTCCTCCAATTATACATTCCATAACTTTCCTTTCTCAGTCTGCTCCTTTTTATTATAGATATACATGAGTGTAATTGCCAAACTTTACCAAGATAAGGTAGGACAGTTCTTCAAAATTCCCTGCTTCTCAGAAAAGTCTGTCACATAGACTAGGTTTGTGGGCCAAAGTCAGATGCCCTAATGTTACAAAAGAACCTAAGGTGATTATCTAGGCAGCCAGATGTCCTTGTTATTAGGTAACATTAGATAACCTTCTGGGTTCTTTGATGGAGTTAAAGACTAGATAGTTATAGTCTTCTTCAGTTATGAAAAAGAGATAGATTAGGGACAAAACTTTGGACTCACAAAGATAAGATAGATAATAGAGTATTTTCTTTAATTTTGCCAAACACAAATGGACCAGATATTGTAACTGTACTTCATGCTTAATAACTGTTTTTGTTGTATGTAATTTTACTATGTTAAAACTAAAATCTTTTTTATTTAGA
Organism: Peromyscus leucopus; assembly: GCF_004664715.2. NCBI lineage: Eukaryota > Metazoa > Chordata > Mammalia > Rodentia > Cricetidae > Peromyscus > Peromyscus leucopus. Next base: position 11,259,328 of record NC_051065.1, read on the forward strand.
CAAAAAGGAGAAAATGCTGTGGAACAACCCTCTTGTATACTGTAATGATTTGTCACTCAAATTGGTTTAATAAAACATTGATTGGCAGGTAGCCAGGCAGGAGGTATAGGCGGGAAAAACCAAGCTAAGGATGCTGGGATGAAGAAGGGCAGAGTTGTGGGAGATGCCAGCAGACACTGGGGAAGTAGGATATGTAGAAAATGAGGTAACAAGCCATGAGACACAGGGCAGAAGGTAGATAAGAAATATGGGTTAAATTAAATGTCAGAGTTAGCTAGTAATAAGCTTGAAATATTGACCAAGCATTTATAATTAATATTAAATCTCAGTTTTATTTAGGAGCTGCTGGTGGGCCAGAAACTTCCATCTACAAGTTACCAATTTTTCTTTTCTTCTTTTTATTATTAAGAAATTTTCTGTTCATTTTACATACCAACCACTTCCCTACTCCCTATTCCCACCTCCTCCAAGGCAAGCACTCCCAAGGGGAGTCAGCAGAGCCTGGAACATTCAGTAGAGGCAGGTCCAAGCCCCTCCCCCTGACCCAAGGCTGTGCAGGGTGTCCCACCATAAGCAATGGGCTCCAAGAAGTCCAGTCATGCATCAGGGACAGGTCCTGATCCCATTGCCAGGGGACCCCTTAAGCAGGCCAAACTAAACAACTGTCTTACCTATGCAGAGGGCCATGGAGGCTCCACCCAATTTTTCTTAAAGCAGTTATTATTATTATTATTATTATTATTATTATTATTATTATTATTATTAAAATGAGCAATACAGAGTCTACTACATGGATACAAGACTACAAAGAAATGGAAACACTTGGAACCAGTCAGTGTAATAAAACAATAGACACGAAAAAACTATTGTTCCCATAGTTTGTCAGTTTGTACAATGTCCTCACAGTCATTTGAAGGGCCAGATTTCACTTTCTGTCCCTCATCCACAATCTGTTTTCTTATCACAAGGATCAAGTTGATATAAAATCTACTTCCTAAAATCTTTATGCAAGTAGTTTAGTATGCAAGATCTTTGGGGATTTGAATTAACATTTTTGTCTTTAATAGTTTGTCTCTGTTTTACAGCATGTTGAGACTTTGTGGTACCACTGTCCAAATGTATCATGTAAACATTTTACTCATTTCTTCCTGTCTTGGATATTCTCCAACATTCCTCTCATGTTGTTGAGTAGTGGTCTTTTATCAGATAGACTTGTGCATTAGTAAATTTTCTGGTTGCTGTGATAAAATACCTGAGACACACAGATTAAGGAAGGCAGGGTTGATTTCCACTCACACTTTGAGGGTATACTACATCATGGAAGAGATATTGTGGCATCAGAAGAGACAGCTGGCCACATTGTACCACTGATAGGAAGCAGGGAGAGAATACTGGTGCTCAGTTAATTTTCCCCCATCCATGTAGCATAGGATTCCAGCTCATGGAGTGGTACTACTCACATTTGGGTGGATCTTCCCCTCAGATCAACCTAATCTATATAATCACTCACAGAAAGGACCAGACACTTGTTTCCAGATTTTATAAGGTTAACAACAGATTAAGCATCCTAGGTCTATCCCTTGCCAATTTCATGTTGAAATGTGTTGCTTTTAAGCCCTTATTTCCCATATTTCCCCATTGTGTCAGAGAGTAATTCCATGACCATCTCACAATGAAAAATGGAATCAGTGAAGCTTTGAAATAGTCTATAATCTCAATAATTCCAATACATTATAAAAGTCCAAAGTCTAAGTCACCTGAGACTCAGGCCATCTCTTGCCTGTGAGAACATATGCCATCAGAAAACAAATAACATGGTTTTAAAATACAAGGCACAGAGTACACATTCCTGTCCCGAAAGGAAGGAATAGGTACATAGCAAAGAAAAATGAGACCAACGCAAGACCAAAACATAGCAAAATAAACATTACATCCTGCAGCTCCATGTCTAGCATCTAAGGCTCATGATGGGATCACCTCTACTCCAAAGGACTGGGGTAGGTCCTTAAACGCATAAACAACCTTAGGTTGGCCTCGCTGCTTTCCTTATCAAACATACTGTGGTCCTGGCATCCCCCATACCATGGAGTTTCTATTGCGAGTTGAGCTTCACTTTGACATTTTCATGCAATGGCCTTCCTTTGCCCCTTAGCAGGAAATCTGACAATGTTGGGCATTGTCTGGCCTCCAGGGCATTCTGGAGACATGTTACAAAATTCTATGAGTCTCTCATTCCCATATCTTTTAGGTTTATAAAATCAGGGATGTCTGCCAGCATCTTGAGATAGAGCCTGTCTTTCTTGGATCATAGTTGCACCAACGTTGTGGATGCTGAACCTGAAGAAACACTTCCTAGGCAGATATCTTTGAAGAGGGATCATCTTCAGCAGCATTTTTAGTTCAGGTTCTCTCTTTTATTTATGTGTTCGTGGGAACGGCCATGTAGGTGTGGGTGCCCAGGAAGGCCAGATTAAGAAATTGGTTTCTGTTCAACTGGAGTTAGAGGCAGGTGTGAGTCATAGATGCTAAGAACTTAACTCTGGCCCTCTGGAAGGACAGCAAATGCTTTTGACTGTGGAGCCCTCTTCTCTAGCTCCAAGGTTCTCTACTTTTAGATGAATTTATGCTTGCATCAATGAAACCTTTCCTGTTGTCTCAATGTAAAGCTCTGGTGTTGAATGTTCTAATCTCTTCAGCAATTATAGATTTGTTTGTTGGTTTGTTTTTGCTAGAAAATGTAAACTTGCTCACATACCTATATTTCCTCAAAAAACCTTCCCATTTTCCTTTTTTTTGTGGGAGAGGATGGGGCTCTAGTTTTTTATCTCTCTTCTGAGCTGTATCCATGAAACAGCTAGAATGTAATCTTGTCTTCAAATTTTCCACAAAAAACAAATTCATACATTACTACCAAATTCCACTTTATTCAAGCATGCAGGCATGAGAAGAACATAGTCCACAGAATATCAGGGACTGACCACTAGCCCATTTCCTCATAGAGTAATACTTCTTGTCCTTTGAAACCTTGTGAACCTAACCTCTACTATCTGTTTTTTTCAGTGGTTATGTCTGCCAGACTCCCAACAAAATGGCCTGCACAGTCTATTCAGCGCACTTAAGGGTTTCTCTAGACCAAAGTTCCAACATTCCTCCTCCATAACTGTTCCATGTTCAGATTTATCACAGCAAAAGCCCCACTTCTTAGCACCAGTTTTCTATATTAATTAGTTGTCTTAGTGCTGTGACCAATCTCCCTGGCTGACAAACGCAACAGTGGGAAGTAGAGGCTTATTTTAATCCTTAGTTCGAAGGCACAGTCCAACATTCCAGGAGTTTTAGGAAGCAGCTGGTCACATCCCACCCTTTGTCAGGACCCAAGAAAAATGAATGCTAGTACCCAACTAGCTTGCTTCTTTCTGTATAGTCCAGGACCCTAGCTCATGGAATAGTACCACACATATGTAGAGTGTATCTTTCTACCTCAGCTAACCTAATTTGTAGTCCTTCACAGACAGGCCCAGAGGGTTGTTTCTGAGCTCACCCCAAATCTTTCCTTTGCTTACAGTTCTTCTGTATAGTAGGCTGGTAGACTGTGACTGTAATATTTCTATTCTATGATATTTTGTGTTCTCCTTAATATTATACCCTTTATGCAGCATAAAAATGTAACTATCATTTTCTTTAAAAAAAGTAATTTATGCATATGGATGTTCTGCCTGTACCATGAGTGTATCTGGTGCCCAGAGAGGGTAGAAGAAAATGGTGAATACCCTGGAACTGGATTTGTAGACAGTTGTGAGCTCTCATATGGGAGATAGAAACTGAACCTATGTCCTCTGTAAGAACACCCAGGACTCTTAATCACTGAGCTATCTCTCCAGCCTGAGAACTCTAATTCCTATTCTTTGGAGTCTTCCAAAGGGCATGCACTGCATATTCATGTCCTTATGCAATGGAAAATAAAAATTCTTTACAGTTAAAAAATAAATAAAAAGGAGATAGGAAGAATTAAGAAGTTTATGTGCATTTTTCTAGGTGCAAGACAGCTTATGATCTGAGCTAGGAGATATAAACACATGCTGAGGCATGTCTCAGAAGAAGAAACTTACTAAATATAAAAGTTTTCCTCTAGGATTCATTTTAGAAATGTTGGCATAGAAAAAAGTATGCTAAAGATAGAAATTTGACTGTGATGAATATTTGGGAAAGTTTTAAAAGTCATAGAACTGAATGGATTGATTTATATTGCTGTCATCTTAATTTTTCTTTAGTAGATTTCCACATGACTCCCAAATAAGGGGAATTTGTGACATATCATAATGTGCATTATTTTACATTATATGGATTTCAGTGAGTATTTGGCATTGAAAAAATGTCCCAGCTTTAAATAACTTAAACTTTAGAGAATGTAAACTATCAAAAGGACGTATGCTTCAATCAGTTATAGTTATGAGGAAGTAGTGGGACCTGAAGCTGATGAGTGATAATTTTGTTTCAGGCAGAATACTAAGTATTGTTGTCTACACGTAATTCTCACGTAATTACGTGGTATTCTAGTGTAATTCAGCATCACAGATTAGCTCACAGATGAAATCAGTAGCCAGGAAAAAAGGTTCCTATGACAAATACAATGAATCAGATATTATGTGATTTTTATTGTCATGTTAACATTATTCATGCCACACAGTGTAGTCCAATGTAAAGTCCTCTAAGTGGAGCTGCAGTTAAAAGTTAAATTTAGAGCTGTATCCCAGACCCTTGCCACATTCTGCCCTCCACTCAGCTTGTCTACATGTTCTGTTATGGAGGGAGTTCAATATGAACTTTTCCTCAGTCTTCTGCTTTCTACATTTGCAGGGAACTTCTACAGCTGATAAACTCCTTCAGTAATGTGGCAGGATACAAGATTAACTTAAAAAAAAAAACAGCAGCCTTCCTGTATACAAATGATGAATGGGCTGAGAAAGAAATCATCAGAGAAACATTACCCTTTGCAATAGCCACGAATGATATTAAATACCTTGGGGTAACTCTAACTAAGCAAGTGAAGGACTTGTACAATAAGAACTTTAAATCATTGAAGAAAGAAATTGAAGAAGATATTAGAAAATGAAAAGATCCCCCATGCTCATGGATAGGATTAACCCAGTAAAAATGACAATCTTTCCAAAAGAAATCTACAGATTCAATGCAACCCCCATCAAAGTCCCAAGACAATTCTCCACAGAGCTGGGAAGAACAATACTCAACTTCATATGGAAGAACAAAAAACCCAGGATAACTAAAAGAATCCTATACAATAAAGCAACCTCTGAATTCATCATGAACCCTGACTTCAAGCTCTACTATAGAGCTACAGTAACAAAAACAGCTTGATACTGGCATTAAAACTGACATGTGAACCAATGGAATCAAACTGAAGACCCTGACATTAATTTGCCTTTAAATTTAACCTCCCTGCATCCTTAAATTTCCTCCTACCAAGTTTCTGTCTTCTGTTTTGAAGTATAACACCTTCTATTGCAATGCTATTTCTTTAGTTCATTGAGGTGAAACATACTTCTGTTTATTTTTTTAGAAAAACAAGATTTACTAGAGTTTGACAGCTCAAGGGACAGCCCACCATAGTAGGAAAGTCATCACCATAGTAACCTAAGGCAGCTGGTTCTACTGTATTTACAGCTAGGAAAAGCAGGGAACAGTGGATCCTAGTGCTTAAGTCACTTGATTATATTCAGTCCCAGCCCTCATCCCAGGGAACGGTGCTTCTCACAGGAAAGGTGCATCTTTCCTCCTCAATTAACCTAATCTAGAGCCCTCATTGGCATCCTCAGAGGATAACTTAATCTAGATATCTCACAGGTATGAGATGTGCCTTCCATTCACACATAGGAACCAGTTAATATATGGTGTCTTCAATTCCATTTTCAAAATTGGGGTGATTTTAAAAATTTGAAAGCAGAGCTACCAGAATTTTCAGTGGATTAGTCCAACTTCTCTTTTATAATTTGGCTAAGTGAGAGATTTTTTTCAGAATGCCTAGATCTTGTTTAATCACAGTATCTAAACTCCATGTGTTCTATCACTTATTGCAAATGAATATGGCCACCTGTAGGTTGCCCATGCTCTAGTGGATGGCCCCACACTCATGTGAATTTGGTCTGCCTAACTAAACTTAGTGACTTAAAAAAAAAACCAAAAAGACATGAATTTAGGTGGAATGTGTTGAAGAAAATATAGGGGAAGTTGAAGAGGAGAAATGTGGATAGGTGTGTTCATATTTCATTATACTTGTATAAATGAGCTCACAAATTGGAATATTAAAACAAATAATGATCTAAACCACTCTAACAACAACAATAAAGCATAACCTTACTCTAAATTGACTTTGCTGCTTCAGAAGTTGCTGTTTATTCATCTCTGTCTTAGAATTTCTTTCTTTCTTTTTTAATTAAAACTGCTCGGCCATTAGCTCATACCTACCACTGACTAGCTCTTACATTTAAACTCAGCCCATTTCTGTTAATCTGTATGTTGCCACATGTTCTGTGTGTCTCCTGACTTAGCCTTCTCCTTCCCAAAATTCTCCTTGTCTGTTTATCTCACCTATACTTTCTGCCTGGCTACTGGCCAATCTGCGTTTTATTTATCAACCATTCACAGCATACAGAACATTCCACAGCACCTCCCCTTTTCTGTTTAATTAAAAAGGAAGGATTTAATTTTAACATATTAAAATTACATATAGCAAACAGTTATTAATTAAGAATTAGAGTTACAATATCTAGTCTATTTGTATTTTGTAAAATTAAAGAAAATATTTTATCTATCCTATATTTGTGAGTTTAAGGTTTTATATCTAATTTTTCTTTTATCATAACTAAGGAAAATCATAATTGTAACTATCTAGTCTTCAACTACATCAAAGACCTCAGAAGGATACAATATTATCTAAGTAAATAGGAAGAGCATTGTAAACAACTTCCAAAAATCTAGAATGATAGAGACAACTGGCTACCTGGACAGTCACCCAAAGTTCGTCTGTAGTGTTGGGGCATCTATCTTCAGCCTACAGGCCTAAAGTCTCTCAGTTACTTTTCTCTGTGTACTATAGAATGTCTGGTAGTTTTTTCTGTGAAGCAGGAACCTGAAGGACTGAAGGACCATCTCCCTTGCAAAGTTCAGTGGTCACATTCTTTTTGTTTGTTTGTTTGTTTGTTTGTTTGTTTTTTGAAACAGGGTTTCTCTCTGTAGCTTTGTGCCTTTCCTGGAACTCAAACTTACAGAGATCTGCCTGCCTCTCCCTCCCAAGTGCTGGGATTAAAGGCATGCACCACTAACACCTGGCTAAGTGGTCACATTCTTATGGGTCCTGCATGTCCAGTTTAATAGGACAGTTTGTCAAGCAGTCCAGGAAAGAACAGTTTCTTGCCCAAATGGCTAACTTTTGCCATGAAGAAAATAAACTCCATATGGTGTGTTTTGAGTGACCATCATCTTCTTTGAAGTAATTGGTGCTGCCAGGAACAGACAAGTCTCATTTTCCAGAAAAGTCTAAGTTTTTAAAACATTTTAAATGTCATATTCTGTAGGTTTTTGAAGTGTTTGAAGATTACCTATTTATCTGAAATATATCTATGTACACCTAGAAAACTTAACATGACTATCATAGAAGACTAATTATTAATCTGTATTTCTCAACTATACATTACAATTTCAAATGAGTTGAAAAACAAAATACTTTAATCAAGAATATAAATATACATACAGTATAACAAAATTACTTTTAAATGTGTATCAATAAATTAAAATCCATAGCAATGTAAAACACTTCAAACAAGTTGTTGCTCTTTAAAAGTAGATTCAATAATTTACCCTTTCATCCTATCATATCTACATCCTATATTTTTATATCATATCCTCCTTTCTTCTTTTAGAAAGAGATTGGTTACGACCAATAACAATTTGCAACCAACAATCTAAACATAGACAAACATCCATAATCCATTTTTGGGAATGTGGGTGTAGTTTCTCATACTACTTCCTGCTGATAGGGGGCACTGGTAATCTTATGGAGATCCTGAGAAAATTAAGATTTATAGTTAAATCTTGGCTGTAGCATCTGTGAGGATAGATTGTCTCAGCCAATTGCTTTGAAGCTGATTTTGGATGTTGGATGATATGGGCCATGATGTCATTGGAGACTTTTCAGGGGGTCTTCCTTGATCAAACCAAATTTGCCTGGAAGCAAACCACAGATTCTCATCTTCTGTGGAAACAAGAACAGAACCTCTTTTCCAAAGCAACATATTCTCAGACAAAAAAATTTGAAATTGAGATACTTTTGAAATATACATATTGATTTAACTCAGTAGCTTTTATAATCAAATACATCTCTGCAGTTAAAAATCTCAAAGGTAATGAATATTATGAGTGTAATTTAAAAAATAAAGAAAAAAAAAAAAGCCGTGACCCCATCTCAGTCACAAAAGCAGAGACCAGGGTCCTCTGCTCAGCACCTAGGCATCTGCCCTTAAATATCATGAGCAGTTGAGACAACAGGTAAACCCTCCATTAAGACTTTATACCATTTATTGATGCCCCCCAGTACCCCCCACCCCCCACCCCCGCTTTCATTCACCATTGTTCTTGTCCATTGTTGAGGCATCTTGACAAGATTTCTGTTTCCCCGTGTTTGTGGGGAGCAGTTGCTGTGTGGCTCAGTCTACGGCTTTCTGAGTCCATCTTCCTGGCCAGTGGTACACTGTTGGGATCTAAACAAGCTTCCCCGTGCCACTATAAAAAAAAATCTTAAAGGTAATATAATGCAGACTCTTTGTGTGATTTCCATCTTTATGTGGCTTATTTCTTATATTACTTTTACTTTTTAAAAAAATATTTTTTAAAACTTTCTATTTCTTTAGTATAACTGTCTATATTCCCTTTTCTCTCTCTTTCAAGCCTACGTACATTTTTACACACAGTGTAAACTGTTTAGAGTTTATTTCATCTGAATCTATTTTATTGTACATCTATTGTTTTAAATTGCAGCATTCTCTGCCCACCTCAGCTTCCCAACATGGAGGAACTACATTTACATCCATCTCTGGGAACCATGCTCCCACTTTCTCTTGGAAGTAGTGGTGGGTCTATGCTTCTATCCAGCAGTGTGTAGCCAGAAACCTCTTGGTTTTTTGTTGTTGTTGTTTGTTTGTTTGTTTTTGTCTATACTAACAAAGGCTAAATCCACCATGAAGACTCCTCTGTGTACAGTGGCAGAAATCTGCCATGTTTCAGGTCAAGCCTACATGTTGCGATGTCTCACCAACTGCATGAAACATGAAGCAGGAATCTGTTTTTGGCTCTGTTTAGAATTTTTTTAGCATACAGAACATCCCACAGCACTGTACATTCTTAAAATTCAATATCAGTATATGTGTCAAATTTTACTTCCCCAAAAACTTCCAGGAAGGAATTCTTAGAGATATAAATTCATAGAATGGCAATAACAGTAGAGGAAACAATAGCAACAAAATTATTAATACAGAAAAGCAACAATTAGACTCTTAGGCCTAAGCAATTTGAATGTTAAACCTGCATTGGGGAAAGCCAGAGAAAACCATGTCTGTAAGACAGAATTCCCCAAATTTTATAGTTATTAGCACCAACAGTTCTAGAAGTTGAAAGAAGAGGTGCTCAATAAAAGGATGACTTGAAAGTCAATATCAGAAGCATTCTTCCCCTGCTCCCCTCAACACCCTTTGCTGCCAGGAAATGTCACTCAGCGTGTGTGTGTGTGTGTGTGTGTGTGTGTGTGTGTGTGTGTGTATGTGTGTGACAGAGAGAGAGAGAGAGAGAGAGAGAGAGAGAGAGAGAGAGAGAGAGAGAGAGAGAGAGAGTTCCTTTCCAGAGACTAGGTCAGGGGTTCCCCAGAAAAACCTTTCCTACTACAGTATAGAACTAAATGACACACCCTGGATGCTGAGTCCCTTAGGGTCTTAGTTCCTCCCCCAGTAGTGAGCCTCCTTCCAGGTAGAAGATTTGGCATCCAGCTCTCTGAAATATGGCTGACTCAAGAATAAAGCCTTTTCAAGTCTGAATACTGGAGTTTCCTTAGTACATCCTCCCGACAGGTCATCCAGCAGCTAAACTCAGTCTCATTTAAATAACCACAGCCTTTCTTTCCTTACTCTTTTTCAACAAATGGTGCTGGCATAACTGGATGTCAACATGTAGAAGACTGCAAATTGATCCATATCTGTCACTGTGCACAAAACTTAAGTCCAAGTGGATCAAAGATCTCAACATAAATCCAGTTACTCTGAACCTGATAGAAGAGAAAGCAGGAAGTAGTCTTGAACGCATTGGCACTAGAGATCACTTCCTAAATATAACACCAGTAGCACAGACACTGAGAGCAACAATTAATAAATGGGACCTCTTGAAACTTAGTTAGAATTTCTATTGCTGTGAAGAGACACCATGACTATGGCGTCTTTTTTTTTTTTTTTTTTTTTTTTTTTTTTTTTTTTTTTTTGTCTGTTTATTTGTTTTGTTTTTTCAAGACAAGGTTTTTCTGTGTAGTTTTGATCCTATCCTGGGACTTGCTCTGTAGACCAGATTGGCCTCAAAATCACAGAGATCCATCTGTCTTTGCCTCCCAAGTGCTGGAATTAAAGGTCTGTGCCACTACCACCCAGCCATGGCAACTCTTATAAAGGAAAACATTTAGTTGGGGTTGGGTTATAGTTCAGAGGTTTAATCCATTATAGTCATGGCACAAGGCATGGCAGCATGCAGGCAGACATGGTGCTGGAAAGGTAGCTTAGGGTTCTACATCTAGATCAGCAGGTAACAGGAAGAAAGTGAGACACTGAACCTAGCTTGAGTATCTGAAGCCTCAAGGCCCATCCCCACACTGTCATACTTCCTCAAACAAGACCACACCTACTCCAAAAAGGCCACACCTCCAATAGTGCCACTCGCTATGAGTCTACAGGAGCCATTTTCATTCAAACCACCACAACCTCTGAACCCATCATTGCAGGACACAGAATATCGAGATTAACTTAAAGCATTGGGGGCCTCCTCAGCCATACAGTCTTAGGATAGGAGCTGCAAGTCCCAAAAGATATGAATTGCCAAATATATGAAAAAATAACATTTCTCATTTAAAGAAACACGAATGAAAACTACAATAAATTATAATTTCTCACTTGTAGGATTGTCAAAACTTAAAAAGTTTGAAAAGATAATCTACTGGTAAGGATCATAAACAGTCCAGTGGTTGAAAAGAACAAGAGCAGTACCAACTAAAAGGCATATACAATTATTTAAACTATGATAACTCCATGGAGTTATCATAGTTTAAATAATTGTATATGCCTTTTTTAACCAGGAATTATGGCCTCTTAGAAATCAACCCTAGATATCTACCTCTGTGAAATCAAAAGCAATCTAAATATCCATTATAACCTGTTTAGTTAGATAAACTATGATTTATTATTTGGATATAAAATTGTATGTTGCACTATTAGATTTTACATGAACATACAAAAGAATGAAAAGGACCTCTACTTATTGGCATGAAGTGATTTCTGGTATTTATTGCTAGAGAAGAAAATAATCAAGACACAGAACAATTTATATTTTATTATATATGTGTCAGGAAAAAATTGTGCAAAATGTATCTTTGCTTATTTATGTATAGAAAAAAAAGACGAGAAATGTAGGGATCTCACTTGAACTCATTGGCATAAGAAAGACCTTTCTGAACAATATCCTGACAGCACAGAAATTGAGTCAAACAATTAATAAATGGGACCTCACAAAGCAAAGAATCTTTTGTATATAAAGGACACAATCATTTGAGCAAAGTGGCTGCTTACATCATGGGGAAATCATCTTTACCAATTATACATATGACAGGCTGTTACTATCTAAGATATATAAAGAAAACAACATAATTTAAAAATGGAGTATAGGATGATGGAACACAAATGGTACACACACACACACACACACACACACACACACACACACACACACAACTTGATATCCTTAGCCAAATGGGAAGGACAAATTAAAAGGCTATCCTGAGATTTCATCTTACCGCAGTCAGAATGGCCAAAATCAGTACAACGAACTACAGTGTATCCTGGCAGTGATTCGGGGAAAGGGAAACACTTACTCCTTGCTGTGGGAATGAAAACTGGTACAGCCACTCTGGAAATCAGTACAGAGGTTCCTCCAAAATCCAAAATTAGATCTGCCACAAGATCAGCTATAACACTTTAGGCCATATACCCAAAGGACTCTACATAATACTGGAGATAACTTGCTCATCCACATTCATAGCTGTTGTATTCATAATAGCCAGAAAATGGAAACAGCCCAAATGTTCAGAAGCTGATGGATAAATAATGAAAAAGCAGTACACTTACATAATGAAGTATTATTTTGCTGTTAAAAAAATACAAAATTACAAAATTTTCAGGTAACAAGAAACAAGCTCTAAGCAACAATCCTGAGTGAATTAACCCAGGTACAGAAAGAGAAACATTGTATGTTTTCTCTTACATGTGGATTTTAGCTTTTAAACTTTAGATATGTATGTTTCAGTTAGAAAAACCACAGAGGTTAGGTAGCTTGTAAGGGACCAGGGAGGAAGAGGAAATCTTTCAAGGAAAGAGAAATAGAATACAGTATTATAAAGAGATAAAGGGGAAAGTAGAATATGGATATAAATGGAGAAGAGGAATGGAGGTCTTGTGAAGGAGAAAAATGAGGAAGAACAACTGAAGGCCTTCCTCAAAGCCACATGGAAATCTACTACTACAGACGTGTCTTAAATACATACATATATGAAAGGAATTTAAATGGAGTCATGGTATAATGTAGGAAACAATTCCCCAAGTAGATACCTTATGTTACCAAATAAAACCTCTAGTGCCAAGAAAAAGAGTTACATTTTATTTAAGAGTAAGCTAAAAGCTTCCCATAGATGCACCCAAATATCAAAGGATATTGCAGATGTTATTGGTTACAACCTGATGGTAAGGTGTATTGATGAAGGTATCACTTACTGATATCATCAAACACAGAGAATCTAAGCTAATGCTCAACTAGAACCTTCATCCCTGTCTTAGATATGGTTTGTATTGCTGCAAAGAGAGAACATGATCACAGCAACTCTTGTAAAGAAAAACATTTAATTGGGGCTGGCTTATAGTTCAGAATTTAGTCCATTATTGTCCATTGTCATGGCATGAAGCATGGAGATATGCAGAAAGACATAGTGCTGGAAACATAGCTAAGAATATTACATCTGAATCTGCAGGCAGGAGGAAAAGGGAGAAACTGAACCTGGCTCAAGCGTCTAAACTTCAAAGTCCACCCCAGTAACACACATCCTCCAACAAGGCTCCACCTCCCAACAGTGCCACTCCCTATAAGGCTATGGAGGACATTTTCATTCAAACTACCACAATCCCCATTGGTATTCATGGAACTGAAAGGTGCTGTGTATACTACCAGCACAACAGTGATTATCGGTATCACCCAACTACAAATTCTGTGATCTCCAATAGTAACCTGACTACAAGATATACTTGTGCAATAGTGGCATAAATATTATGGACATAACCAATCACTTTTTTTATTTCATGAGATGAACCCATACCTGACACTGCTAAAATGGTCAAGTGGTCTGACTAGATAGGTCATGGGCCTATTATTCTGCTAAGGGAGCATAGCAATAGAATTACTCTTAATGACATATTGCTATAATCATAGATGAGAGCATTGCCTAACTCTCATCAGAGAACCTTCTACTGACAGTAGATGGTAATTAACATAGAGACACAGAACTGGACAACGCAGAGGATTCTTTGAATCACACATCCCTGAATGGGATGTCTTTATCAAATCCCTTCCCTCAAGGCTTAGGAATGTATGCTAAAGAGAAGGTGAAAACATTTTAAAAGCCAAAGGTACTGGATGACTCCAAGGAAACAGGACCTTCCAGACACAACAGAGCTGGTGCATATGTGAACTCACAGTGATTGTGGCAGCACACACAAGAATAGAACAAGTTCATATATGACAAAGTCTCAGCACTGAGGGAAGGAAGTGGGTACCAAGTCCCACCCATAATGAAGAAACTATTTGCAATTGACCTTTGCTGGGAAAGGAAAAATCCAATGAACTGTTACTTTTTTTTATCCAATGGACTGTTACTAATATCAGAAGTGGTTGACCAAGACAAAGCAAACTGCATGATTTTAAGTGATATATATATTACTTATTTTATTTTATTTGGGATTCTTTGAGTAAAAGAACATGAATCATGAATTTGGGTGGATAGAGAAGATGTAGAAGGAGGTGGGAGAGAAGAAATATGGTCAAATTATACTGAATGGATGATTTTTTTTTGTCAAAAATCCAATAAATACAAAAACAAGAAATAAAATAAAGAGAATGCAAAAATGATAATATACAGGACAGAGATTCCTCAGAATCATAGCCATTGGATAACAGTAGACTTCACTAATGAGTTGCTTTGTGATGTGTGTTTGGAATCATACATAAATCTGAATGCATCTGCCAAGATGGAATCAATTACTGTAGTTGCAAATAAAACCAAAAATGTGACCAATCACAAAGGAAAAAAGAAAGATTTTATAAATACTACTGAAATAAAATAGACTGACAATACCTTAAATGAGGTGTATTCTAAGGAGGGAAAGAAATTTTCAACTTCAGAAAGAAAAATAAACATTTAAAGTAAACATGCAATACATGTACAATTATTTAATGTAGAGTGAAAGTACGTGAATATTTGTTATCATTGTTCATCTATGTTTCAGTTTATTTGAATTTTTCATAGTAAGATGTTGAAAACTACGTATGGCTATTAACTAAGACATGTTTTGAGACATATTGTGTATCACTTTATTCCAAAGGAGGACTTTTTATTAAATAAAACATGTTTATACCTCACAGCCCCAAACCTAGAAGATTACTTATATAGAATTACCTATAAATAGATTATATAGAAGATTACATATATATATATATATATATATATATATATATATATATATATGTGTGTGTGTGTGTGTGTGTGTGTGTGTGTGTGTGAGTTTCTTCCTTCTTCATGGTGCCTCTTGTGAAAGATGCATCTCCTGTGAGTGATCTGACTTACACTCAGCTTTTACAGAAATGTGTTCAATTAATAAAGCAAAGCCGAATTATTTTTTTTAATTTTGTATGGAGGAAGAATGTGTGTGTAAATATATATATATATAGAGAGAGAGAAACAGGCATATATATATATATATATGTCATGCACATATATATAAGGCACATGCATATATAAGGCAAACAGGCATATATATATTTATATATATATATATATAATTATTCACATGGATTCAAGGGAGCTTTAAAATAATTTTTTATTTATGTAAACATAAAACTCCTGGTAATGGATTCCTGATAATACAAAAAATTTCAGTAGGACTATGAGAAATAGAAATGGAAAAAATTTAAAAATAAAGATTCCATGGCTACAGAATGAGCTATCCTCTGTCTTCCATCCCCATGATTATGTCCAACTGTGTCTACTTTTCTGCTGCTATGGAAACTTCATTTCCTGATTATACCTCGTGGAATTTCCCTTTTTCTTTCCAGAAACATCTGAAATGCCCTTGGTTCATGGCAGGTTCTCCTATGAATGATAGACCTTATCCGTACTGTGGCATTGATTGGCACTCGCCATTTCTGTTGTAAGATACCTGCCATGGGAAAAAATTTTCTTCCTTCTTCATGGTGCCTCTTGTGAAAGATGCCGCTGCTGTGAGTGTTCTGACTTACACTCAGCTTTTACAGAAATGTGTTCAATTAATAAAGCAAAGCCTAATTATTATTTTTTAATTTCAGATGGAGGAAGTATTTGATATTAAAATATAGAAATCATTTTTTCTTGATCTTGCAGTCTCTTGAAAAGTGTCCTGTAACTTCAATTATCACCTGTACATAGATGGTTCCTCTCTCCTGACACTAATTCTCTCCTGAACTTGTGTCTCTCCTCAGAAATTATTGAATGCTCCATCACTCCTTTTGAATGACATGTCATCACCTTCAGTGGAACAGTCTGTCTCTTGGCCCTCTCAGGTCAGTTTTCACTCCACTACTATAATCATCCAGCCACACCATCATTTGTCTTATCACCACCACATTCCTGAATGGTGTTGAGTATCATCCGTTCTTCCATGCACTTTCTTCCTGAACTAGCCTTTCTTCCTTCCTCCCATGAACATCACTGTAGTTTAATCTGTCTATCTAGAAGATATGTGTAATTTTCTTGCCTTTCTGTTGATTCTAAGACCCCATTCTTTCTGAGATCTCCACCAATGGAGATAAAAGTGAAAGAAACAAGGGCCAATGCAATTTGAGGCAGGTTCAGAGACTGAGTACCCAGAGGGTCAGATGACCACAGCATCACCGCAAACAGACCAGAACAATCATGTCACAATGCTAGGCCATTTTTCAGTTCCCCATATTTGTGTTGTATGGTAAACCTAGTTATTTCTAGCAAATGATAAATTAAAGATAAAGAGTGCATTTGGATTTTTCAAGGAGTCCCTTTGTTGTTGGAGAAGAGCGCAAATGTGCAACAATGGAATCATATTAATAAATGAACTCTAATCCCAGCACTCGGGAGGCAGAGCCAGGCGGATCGCTGTGAGTTCGAGGCCAGCCTGGGCTACCAAGTGAGCTCCAGGAAAGGCGCAAAGCTACACAGAGAAACCCTGTCTCGAAAAACCAAAAAAAAATAAATAAATAAATAAATAAATAAATAAATAAAAATGAACTCAGCCAAGCTATAGTCTTACATACTTTTAATACCAGCATTTGGGAGGCAAAGGCAGGCAGGTCTCTGAGTTAGAGGCCAGCCTGTTCTACAGAGCTAGTTGAAGTAAAGCCAGCTCTATACAGAGTCTCTGTCTCAAAAAACAAACAAAAAAGAAGTTTGTTGTCTAATGCAGTCATTGTACCAAGTATGACAATGGAGTAACAAAACATATTCAAATACTTTCTTGTAATTTCACAAATATATCTTCAACTACATTAGGTCAATTTTCTTATTTTCCTACCTGGTATTTTGGTTTTTATTTTCAAGTCTGTTCATAGCTCTTTCTGTAGGACACTGTGGTGTTCTTCTTTATATAACTGTATCTTATTTACTGCTTTTGATCAATTCTTTGTCTTATCTAACAAAACTTCTTTAACTGCCATATCCAATATTAATTTTTGATTGATGTGTAACAGTATTTTAATTTGTACCACCTATTGGATATTGTTTTGAACCAAACAGTTCATGTTCATTTCATAAATATTCTGTGTATGATTCTGTGCCTGTAAGATCAAATGGTATTACTGTTCTCAAGGAACTAACCTGAGTATCTTCTCTTTCTGCTGGGATAGAATAGGAAGACAAAGCTTCATATCATGCCTTGAAGAAGAAAAACTTTGTTTTAGTTCACAGTTCAAGGTACAGACCAGCATGGTGTGGAATGAAAATGTCAGGAGCTTGATTATATTATCTCTGAGGTCAGAAAAGAACAGTGAATGCAAACTCAAGTCTTGGTTCCCTTTCTCCATTTACACAGTCCAGGATTTTAGCAAGTGATTGACAACACCAGTAACGGGCAGGCCTTCCAACCTCAGTGAAGTAAATCCAGACAAACCTGCAGAGACATACCCCAAAACCTAATTCTCAAATGATTTTTGATCCATGTAAGTTGACAATTAACGCTCATCTTCAGAATGAGGAATTTAGTAATAATAATAGTGCCACCAAATTCACGTCAAGTTATCAGCCATTTGTAGAAACATTTATTTTCAAACTGAGTAATAAAGAGTGACTATAATTTTGTATCAGAGAAGTAAATAGTATAGCTGGATTAGAATAATTATTATTTTTATATACATTACCTAGTATCCTTTTTTTCTTTGTTGAGTCTGCATTTTTGTATGTACATTAATATGTGTGTGGGTACATAGTGTATGTACAGGTTTGAAGTTGATGTTATAAGCCTTTCTTGACCACCTGTCACTTGATATATTGAGACTGGGTGTCTCACTGAACCAATAACTTACCTTTTGGCTAGCCTAGCCAAAAATGCTTCTAGGATTCCTTATCTCCTCATCTCAACTACTGGGGCTATAGGCTGACTTCCATGCCAACCTGCTTTTTATATGGGTTCTAGGATCTGAACTTGCTTTCTTATTTTTATATGGAAAAGTGAGTCACCTCAAAGTTCCCTGTCATTCAATTATTAATTCTTAATTTTCTATTTGCTGATAATGTATTAGAAAAACAAATAAACAAACAAATGGTACTGTCTTAGTATTTCTTATATATAATACCAGCAAAAGAAAGTGTAATTTAGAACTTTTATGACTCAATTAGTGAATAAATCGGTAGATCAGTGAAATTTGTCAAATTGCAAATGAATATATCCAAATAGGGTCCACTAGCTATCCACAAGTAGTTGGGAGGGATCAGAGAATGATGGTGATGAGCACTAGTTTGTAGGGCTGATATGGGAGTTTTGTGCCACAGGTTAAAATCCAGCATCATTTTGAAAATGCCTTGTTAATTAGAGAAATGATTTAAGAAAGGAAAGAATGAATAAAGGGAAATACCTAAATTAGGTGAAATTATGGCAAATAACATGCTGTGTCTTTGAAAAGAAATTTTTCTTGTGAAGTAAAATCATTTTAAAATGTACATATCCATTTGGTACTAGAATGCACAATTCTGCATTTTGACTGGTTACAGTTTTCTGTAATGATTTGTCTTTTGCAAAGAGAACTACTGTCAACTAAGCATTACTGAAAAGCAGGAGAAATGCAGACCAATGCTTTATCAAAAATTAAATGATCAACCCCAAAATTATACATAGAAATAACAAACAAACTGAACAGGTTGTATTTATATATTTAGGAATATACGTATATGTATATGTCTGTAACAACAAAAAATAAAAAAATAGAGGGTATGAATTTGAAATCCAGCAAGATGATTATATGGGAGAGATTGGAGGGAGGAAAGGGAAGGAAAAATGATACAATTATATTAAAGTATGTATAAAAATAAATGATTAAAAAACAAAAAAAAGTATTTAAAGAATTGCAATTGTAGAAATGCCAAGATTGACAGCATCCTATTATAGCATTTCATTGAGATTTTAAGATGCTAGATAGATGATAGAAATATAGCTGATGGATAGACAGATAGATGAAGACAGATAGACAGACAGATAGGATCCATAGATAGACAGGTAGGCTGAACTCAGTAATGGTTCATAAGATGGAACCCAAATACAATTCTCCCATCAAGACTTACACACTCTTAGGACACTGACACTCTAAGGAAGTTTATAGTGACTCACTGTCTGAGGAGCTCACTCTGAATAGAGCCCAAAGGAAAACTATCGTTTGGCTGTGTTTGATTTTCCAATAACATCATTTAAATTTACAGTCAGCTATAATTTACATTAAAATGTCAAACTCATTATATAAATATTGATAATTTTTCAAATAATTGTAGACTGTACAATGTTTGTCATGTTGTCAAAATATTATTATAATTTATACTAAAGATAATAGAGTACTGGATAAAAATAATCATACCTTTGTATGCCATTATTTATTGTGTACATGAGCATTGTGAATTGTCAAAAGACAAATTTAATTAATTAAAATTAAAATAAAATTAATAATCACTCAGCAATACACTATGAAGCCAAGTAAACTACAGAAATAGAACTTACTCTTTAACATCCTCAACTAGAAAACTGGAAATAAAATATAAAAAAATCATTTTCCAAACTTCGGATAGCAACTGTTGGTAGGATCCTTGGATAGAAGGACCAAAGTTAAGTGTGACCCAGATTTCACTAGGAGTTTCCAGGGTGGGCAAATGAGAAGATATTTCTGCAGTGCAATGTGGTTATTTGACTGCAAATAAACCCCTAGGCTCATATGTTTGAATATTCCATCCAGTTGGTGGAACTGTTGGGAAGGATTAGAAGGTATGGCCTTGTTGGAGGTGGTTGTTCAGTTCACTGGAGGCAGGCTTTCAAAAGACTCATGCTTTTCCCTATCTTCTTTCTGTCTTCTGCTTGTGGGTCAAGATGTGAGCTCTCAGATGTCCCTGTCACCGTGCCTTCTTTCTATCAATACAGGCCTTAAGTATCTGAAGACATTAGCCTAAAATAAATGCTATCTTTTTAGATTCCTTTGTTCATGGTATTTTATCAAGAAAAGTAACTAATATATAGAGTGTTTGAATGTTGCATTGTATGGAGAAATCAGAAGATGAATATTGGGAAAACAAAATATCTTAAAACTTGTAATACCAAGCACTGAGTAGCAATGACACTTAAAGATCTCTGAAATCTTTAGCAGGGTTCTCCTTATTTCATGTTAAATACTCAAATGCAGATTTGTATGAGAAACTACCTATGGCTAGGGGAAGAATTAAAAAAGAAAGGAGCACACAGTCCTGGAGCTTAACACAGTGATAAGGACAGTCAGTATTTTATCAGATGGATAAGAAGACCTCATAAAATATAAAATGTCCAAAGAAAATATTTTCAGAGGGTGTCTTAAAAAATTGGGACTGAGTTAGCAGAAAACCAAATAGAAAAGACATCTCCTTGAGATAAAAGTACAATCAATGCCTTAATAAAAAGCACAATAGATGACATTAGCAACCAAAGCTGGTGCAGTATGGCAAAAGAAAAGATCGTTGAATTCTAAGAATAACAATATGAATGATGCTAAATGAGTGACAAGAAAAATCTGTGGAACAACTAACCAAATACTAATATTCTTTGAGACAATAATTAGTATTGTTCTTATTATATGAGCTAAAGGAAAGAAATTCGAAGGAAAAATGGCTAAAGTTTTTCAAATATGACAAAACTATGGCCTTTCTAAAGGCCATATCCTTTAGAAAGAGATCCAAATCCTCACCAGCCACAAACCAACAAACATAAATAAATGACTCCTCATCTGGATGAGCAGTTGTGGATATGCCTTTAATCCCAGCACTCTGAGAGGCAGAGGGTGGTGGATCTCTGTGAGTTCGAGGCCAGTCTAGTCTACAGAGAGAGTTCCAGCAAAGCCAGGGCTACATACACAGAGAAACACTGTCTCAAAGAAGACCCCTAATTGCATTTAACCAAATTTCTGAAAGGTGCTGATCCTAAAAGCAACCACCAGAGAGAAAGACACTTTCATGTGCATAAAGGCATTTAAAATACATCCCCAAAGTCTTAGCAGAAACTAAGCCTACAGAAGCCAGGAATATGTATCATTCAAGACCTGATAAAAAAAAGTAAAAGAACAACAAAACTTTAGTTAAAAGTTCTTAAACTACCAAAACACCATTGAAAAATGAACGTTTTAAGGTCAATATGCTGAAAGAATTAATGACAACCAGACCAGCAGTAGAAGAAAGTTATGGCCAAATTTTGCAATGGAGAAATGTGCTACCCATTGGAAATTCCATCCTACAGGAAGAATGATGAGTGTGAGATATGGTAAACATAGTTAACTAAGACTTTTTCATCTTGTATAGCATTGTTAAAAGATAACTAGTGAGAGAAAGAAGTTGGCAATGTAATATAGGTTTTATAACCTTTGTTAACCACATAGATGAGTCTAAAAAGAAGCATGCTACCATAAGGAAATCTGAAAGATGAGACTAAATATATCTCAATTCTGTATCTACTACAATAGACAAGACAGCAGTGAAGAAAATAGATTGGTGATGACCAAGATGAACAATGAGAAGGTGTGAGAGAAAAATGAGGGTTCTGTGTCATTATCCTGGTTATGATAACTAACTACCAGAACTCACCATTCTAGTTGTGACATTTAGAAACAGTAAATATTGTATGTAAAATGGACAGATGTAAAACATGTTTTTAAAGAATGAAAAAATAAAAAGAGCAAAATGAGAAAGCCAAAAGTCAAATCACAGTTTTAATTTAAAAAATCCTTGTGAGTTTTTATTTTGACTGGCACATTTTTGACTGATGTCTGGCTGTTAGAATGACTTGGCTGCTGATCAGTCAAATGATTCGAACAGATTTGTGAATTTAGATGTGACCTTCATAGAGACTGATTTTCCTAATGTATGCTGAGGTTGCTAAGCTGTGAATGAACTATATGATAATGAAGAATACATTTTTTAATCTGATCGAAGGCACTAAAAGTAAAAGGGAAAGCTAATTCCCATGCCTGATTTATCTGCTTCATCCAGTTAATAAGGACAGTAGCATATTGGTAGTCAGCTTATAAGTTTCAGTTGTAACTGAGTTGTAACCATGTAGACGCAGTTTGGAAAGCATTTTCTTATTTAAATATCAAAATTAGTGTTCCTATATGAAAAGTGTCTTAGAAATATAGCTAGTCTCTGCAGTTATTAATTGTGTTTTCTTTTTTTTTCTTTTTTTTTTCTTTTTTTTTTTTTTGGTTTTTCGAGACAGGGTTTCTCTGTGTAGCTTTGCGCCTTTCCTGGAACTCGCTTTGGAGACCAGGCTGGCCTCGAACTCACAGAGATCCGCCTGGCTCTGCCTCCTAATTGTGTTTTCTAAGGTTCCATTTTTTTGCTTCCATACAGACATAAGTGTTTTGTTTCTTCTCAATAGAGGGAGTATTGCAATCCAGCACTACCTCCTAACTGTAGCCCTGTTGGAGAGTGTTATTTTAAGGTGTGTTACATTTGTTTATGCTCTGGAACATTTGTTTTAATTATGCAAAGATGTGTTGCATTCTTTTATGTTGCATTTGTTTAACTCTGTAAAGCTGTGTTACAGTGCCTGTCTAAAACATCTGATAGTTGTAACAGGAATCTTAGAAAGTGTAATTAATTAAAAAAAAATAGCCAGAGCCAGATATTAGGGTGAAAGCTGAAAGATAAGAGAAACAGAACAAGCCACATCTAACCTCACCTCACCAACTCCTCAGCCGATCCTGTTTCCACAAATCTTCAGACTGAAAGCCTCTGAGTCCTCACCCCCGAGGATCTCAGTTGAACTGCTGCTTTGTTCCTGTCTCCTCACACCTTATATAACATTCTCCACCCAACCATGTCACTTCCTGTGATTAAAGGCATGTGTGCTTTCAAAGCAAAGGCATGAGATCTCAAGTGCTGGGATTAAAGGTGTGTGCCACCACTGCCTGTCTCTGTTCCCAGTGTGGCCTTGAACTCACAGAGATCCAGACAGACCTCTGCCTCCTAAGTGATAGGATTGAGGATGTGTGCAACTACTGTCTGGCCTCTATTTCTAGTCTAATGGTTGGCTCTGTCCTCTGATCCCTAGATAAGTTCATTAGAGTACACAATACATTGGGGTACACAATATATCACCACAAATGGTCTAATAAAGAGCTGAATGGCCAATAGTGAGGTAGAAGAAAGGATAAGTGGGACTGGCAGGCAGAGTAAACAAAGAGGAGGAAAAATCTGAGAGGAAAAGAAGGAGCAAGAAGATGGGAGAGGAAGCCACCCTCCCGGCCACAGAGTAGGAGTGAAAGTAAGATTTACAAAAGTAAGAGAAAGATAAAAGTCCAAAGGTAAAAGGTAGACAGGATGATTTAAAGTAAAGAAAAGCTGGCTAGAAACAAGCCAAGCTAAGGTCGGGCATTTATAAGAAAGAATAAAACTCCATGTATGATTTATTGGGGAGCTGGGTGGTGGACCCCCCAAAAGAGAAAAGAACAAAGTAAAATCCCCCAACAACATAGTCCCAACACAAACAAATTCTGTAAAGAATTGTTTATAAGAGCTTCCTCCTTTATAATGCCTAGTTTCTTAAAATTTATAGCAGCTTACCTTACCCAGAGTAGATGTAGGAAAACTAATGTATTCACACTTGGCTGGAATTCATGTACATTTGTGTAAAGTATTTTGGAAAGCAGTTCAGTATATTAGTATATATTCACTATAATAATCACAGCCTTTGATCTAGGAATTCCAAGTATCAGTCCACTTAAGTTGTAGGAACAAACTAACCCTAATCTATACTTTTGGTGATATGGATGTTCATGTAGATTGCAGGTTCACTCCTACTGCAGGAGCACTCCTCCAAATCATACTTAGTTTAGGATGTAGGCTGTGAGAGTATCAATTTTCTAGGGCTTTCTGGACTCACAGCTGAAATGAGACCAAAGTAAAGCTCATAGTGGTTAAAACTTCTGCATCAATCCATAAAACTGCTTGATCAACTCACATTTAATTGCCCCAACTGAGCCATTCAAACTCTCACAATGAGGCCCATTTACAAAATGCCTCATCAAGTGACATGGTAAAGGTCACAATAGCATAATTCTATGGCAGAGAATCAACAGATAGATGAGGGCCACAGTGACTTTGCCATACTTGACTTTGTAATTTTCCTAGAAATTTAGACAATTCTAAATAATTCAGACTGAAAAATGTTAGCTATAGATTGTTAAATAGGACATTAGTTATGTCAATAAAATTTAGCGCTTTAAAAATATGGTAAAGGCTATGCAAAGTTTAGTTTTTTTAATGAAGTACAATATTACACAGCTTAAACTTAGAACATCACTGGAAATAAAATTTATAGACAGTTACTATGAAAAATAAAACATTTAATTATTGTTAAAGATAGCATATTCTTCTCATAGGCCGGAAATGACTAGAAAATCTTAAGAATGTAAACATAGGTTGGCTGGGTATGGTGGTGTATGCCTATACTCTAAACACTTTGGAGATAGAGAGTTAGTGGTTCAAAACTAGCCTCAGCTGTCTGAGACTGTCTTGAAAACCACACAAACAAATGGCACAAAGAATGAACACAAAGCATAAGTGACATTGTGCAAAGTGGTTTTATGTTAAAGAATTTCTCCTCATTATTGATGAAGTGAAAATATTACAATAACCATAAATGCAAAAATATTTTTATTTTTTAAAGATTTTTTTATTTACATGTTTGTGTGCATGTGTGTCTGTGCAAGTGTCTGCACTCTTATGTTTCTGGGTGCCTACAGAGGCCAGAAGGGGGCATTGCATCCCTTGCAGCTATAGTTACAAGCCTTTGTGAGTCTCCAGTGGGATCGGAATGACCCATGACTGAGCAGCAAGTACTCTTAATTACTGAACCATTTTATCTTTTGGGGGCACCAATTTCATCAGCAGGAAAAAAATGTGCTTTTAAGGAGAATTTTAACAATGGCAACATTCTAAGTATAAGCTGTTAGGGAGTGGGGGGAGATTCTTTAACAAAGTATCCACTGTTCTGGTGTGCAGCCTCACACCCTTGCACATATGGGCAGTATTGATTGGACTTAGTAGTTACTAGCAAAAGGAAAAAGGAGAAAAAAGGAAAGAATATAAAGTTAGGAAAGGGAGCCTATTCAATGGACCCTGGAGAAGTTAGAGGAGGGAAAGGAAGGACTGATATGATTCATTGTATATATGTATAAAATTCTCAGAGTAAGAATAAATGAAATAAAAATTAATATTTACTCAAAACAATTTGTTGGCTGGCAAGACTGCTCAGCAGGTAAAGGTTCTTGCAACCAAGACTGACAACTTTAGTTTGATCTACAGCTTCCGCTTGGTAGGAGAGAACTGATCCCTAAAAGTTATCCTCTGATCTCCACAATGTTCTATGGCATAAGCATGACCCACTCATACACCACACACACACACACACACACACACACACATACACACAACCTCACACACATATATACACACTCTCACACACACTCCCACTCTCTCTGTCTCTCTCTGTCTCTGTCTCTCTCTCTCTCACTCTCTCTCTCTCTCTCTCACACACACACACACACACACACACACTCACAAGAAAATGATAAATAAAATTTAAAATTTTAGTGAAAATAATTGTAAGTATTCCACTTTAATATTAAATCAGAGATTATGGAATATAAGATTTTAAAGTTAATTTATTTTCAATAAAATAAATGGAAGTTACATAAATTCACACACTATTTTCATATGAAACTTAGAGAAAAGTCCATTTCTCCTTCACCTGTTCTTCTGGTGATATGAGGAAAACAGTCCCTGTCCCTGCCCTTCAGGTACAACTTAATTTTGTGTTGGATGAAGTAAAATCTCTATATAATATTGTCTTAGTTATGGTGATGCAGAATTGATTAATATTATTATAATAGAGGGTTCATACTTTTCTTTTTAGGGGCAATCTATTTCTAGTCTCTGCATTGTGGTGACAAGGAGATATAGCAAATAATGATGAAGCCCTAACTGGAAACATAGCCAACTTCATTTTATTAAGTACCTGGCATGGTTTGTCACTGGCTTGTTCATACCAAAGCTTGATGAAATTTAGTTGCCAGTGTGGCTGTGTGGAAAGGTAGTGGTGCCCTTGGGAGGTGTTGAGTCAGGAGGTTAATGTCCTCATAAAGATCTTAAAGTACTTCCCTCGGGAATGCTCAAGATTTTCAATTGTGAGTCCCCAGCGTCTTCACTGCCCCTTCATTTTCCTATCACAAATTGAACTACCTCAAGACAGTCACCAGAAGCCCACCAGATGCAGTCCTAAGGCTTGGTTCCTTTCAGAACTATGTCCCAATATAAACTCTCTTTCTCTGTACCAAATTTCCATATGAGATAATAGAAATAAGAAACACATTAAATCATTATCCAGTCTTCTATGATTAAGGACAATGAGATAGCCCAGAGGTAAAAATGCCTGCTACCCCAAACCGACAGAGTTCAATTCCCAGGGTCCATATGTTAGAAGGAAAGAACTTACTTCTCAAAGCTGTCCCCTCCTCTCCACACCTGCATGCCCTCCCACAAACGAACACACTGGCACACTCAAAATACATAAGGATAATATTCTTTAAAGGTATGATTATATTTTCCCAATAGAACGTGTAACTTTCTACACACATTCATTTCATTGTTGTTTATTTTAATAAGATCAACTAATAATTCTTTTCAGTTCACTTATCTTACCATAACTGTTTCAGAAATATAAAACCTGCCAAGAATTTGCCAACAAGTTTTAAAAACAGAAGTAGACAAGGCTTTATAAATTAATTTATTTTTAATACCATAATGTATGCTTCTTGTTAAGAATTCAGCAAAGCCAAACATTCCAAATATGCTATCACACATTTGTTCTCATCTTACCAATAAAAGTAGATTATACATTGTTAATTTTTATGGAGTCTTTTAATTCTTTCATGTTGCCAGGGGAGCTGTTAGTAAATTACCTCGTCTAGTGTTCTAAAAGATCCCTTAGTGGCCTCAGTTAATGCAACTGTAAAGAACACTATTCCCTTTCCACCAAAAGGATCAGATCTACAGTTTTCCTTATTTGTTTCTTTGTTTAATGAGCAAAAAAAGTTAATGGCATTCTTTTATTTTCACACTATGATCATCCACCAAAATTATTGGATAAAAATCATTGCTCAGTCTATCCACAGTTTCTTAGGCTCAAGATCTTCTATTTCATCATGTCCACAGAAATTTTCACTCTGTGATTTATTAATGTTATTTCCGGGCTGTCATAGGAACTCATACATAGTGTCTTCTGGTAGAGGATGTGAAGTGAGATGAAAAATGCACAAAGTTTATCTTTTAAAATATATCTAACTGCATTTAAAAACATTTCTAAAATAATGTCCTCTATTTTTAATGTTACAAATAAATATCCTCAGTAATGCAGTTTCTTCAAAAATACTTTATTAATTCAAATACTGACTTAAAGATTATACAACAAAACAGTCATATAAAAATTTATCATGAGAACCTACAGCTTAATAAAAATCCTTGAAATGAAAATTCTAAACTATAAAGGGCTTACTTTGTAATTTAACTGTAGACACAGTAGTCATAAAATTTGCATGGAACCACAAAAGACTGAATAGCCAAAGAACTCCTGAAAAAAACAAGCAAAATTGGAGGTATCATGCCATCTGATTTCAAACTCTATTACAAAACTTGGATAATCAAAATAAGCACAATTTTGGCATACAAACAGTCCTATTGGTCAATTGATCAGGATAGAGAAGCCAGAGAAAACCCACACAGCTATGGCTACTTGATATTCTTCAAGGGAACTAAGAACACACAGTGTAAAAATGGCAGTTGTTTAATATCCAGTACTAGATAACCAGATGTCTACAAATAGGATAGTAAATCAGAGACCTTCATATCATACCATATAAAATATTGACTCACAATGGATTCAAGACCAAAACAGAAGACATAAAATGATAAAACTGTTAGAAGAAACATAGCATAAATATTCCACAGCATTGACTTGTGCAAAGAGTTAAATAACCCTAACAGCATAGCAAGAAATGCACAGTGAAAAACAACAGCATAAAACAAATGACATTATTGGGAACCCAAACGGAGAGCTTCCACACAGCAAAAACCACATGGAGTGAAGAGAACACAGATCGAAAGAAAATATTTGCAATCCATTCATCTGACTAAAGACTGGGTGGAAAGGAGGAAAGAACTTGATTGATATATCAAGAAAATATAACAAAATCAATACATGGACAAGGGACCAAACTAAAGCATTCTTAAGAGAAGAAGTGGCTAGCATGTATGATGAAAATGTTCATTGTTACAGAAAGATAACAAGGGTCAAAGAGGATGCACTATAGGTGAGAATCTGATGTAGAGCCCTTATGGGAAAAAATGTAAAAGTTCCACAGAAAATAAAATGCAACACATATGTGTTAGTTAACTTTCTGTTACTATAGCAAATGGTGAGATAATTAACATAAAGAGAAAATGTATAATTCATTTCACAATTGGAAGCTGCAGTTCATACCCATTTGTCATGACGATTCATTGTGCTTGAGGAAGCACAGAATGATGGAAGGACACAGCAAAGAAAAGAATTTCAACTCATGGGTGAAGGAATGAACAGGAATAGACTGCAACCTGCGAAGGCCTTCCAAAGGCACAAGTCCATGACAAAATCCTCCCTCTAGGACACACTGTCTAAGACTTAAGTATCAGGATAATTTAAAATATGTCCCAACTAAAATGTGGACATATTGCCCAAAGAAATTGAAATCATGGTGCTCAAAAGATGTCTGGATATCTGCACTTTCATGTTCACTGTTGCCATCTTCATAATAGCAATGCTATAATAGATGCAACCTCAATGTCCATCATCACTAGACTAAGTGAAGGATGTCATATGTACACAACCACAGTGATAAATCTGAAAATACTGTACTAAGTGAAATAAAGGAAGCAAGGTAAGACTAATGCTGTGTGGTCTTGCTGATATTTGGAAGGTAAAATTGATGAAATCATTTAGCATGGAATGGTAGCTACCAGAGACTGAGGGAAGGGACCAGATATAAGAAAGGGAGAAACTGACTACATTATTTGGGCAGAGTTTGTTATCATGAATAAGTTTAAGAGAGGACAGAATAAGGACTACAACAATCATACATGGTATATTTTAAAAATCAGCCACAAAAAAATTAGTATGTGAGATAATAGATGTGTTAATTGGCCTAATTTAGTCATTCACATTCTGGATATATTATAGACATTAGACTTGACCCCATAAAAATATATAACAATTGTTCATCAATTTAAAATTCTTAAGCAAAACAATTCTTATTATTCAGAGGAAATAGATGAGAGACAAAGGTAAGTGTACACTACTGCACACATTTCTCTACCATCACATGATTCAACATAAATTTATTTTCACTCATATTCTTACACAAAAATTTTCATGGCCCAAAACATTACTCAAAAAAGCAAAATTTATCACATAAAAACTGAATTTTCCCCTCCAGAGAGAAAAAAAAACTATTCTCTAAGATATATTTAGTAAATAGTATTAGTTATGAATTGTTAATAAAGCTCTATTTCATTATTTATTTTATTTACTTTTATATGTTTGCTTTTTAAAACCTTACTAACTATACAATACTACGAGTGACTATAATATTGTAATTCAGAATTTTTCAAATCAAATTTATAATAGAAATTTTTTAGTGTTTCTAGAATCAAATGTATCTAGAATCAAAAATTTAAAAAAAAAAAAGAGTGTGTTGATAAAAATTATCCCGAAATGAACATTAGCAACTCAGCCTTTGGGTAGGACAGTTTAGTAATCAGCTTGACACAACAGTAGGCTTGACTAGGAGCCAAACGACATAGAGCTCAAGCCTAACCAAAGATGCACAAGTCTGGAACAGTCATAGTATTCCCGAAGAGAGGTGTTCAGCATAAGAAGGCATTTTTATATCTTTCTAAGTAATTATTCTATCTTTTTTTAAAGGTTTATTTATTTATTATGTATACAGAAGAGGGTGCCAAATCTGATTACAGATGGTTGTGAGCCACTATGTGGTTGCTGGGAATTGAACTCAGGACCTCTGAAAGAGCAGTCAGTGCTCTTAACCTCTGAGCCATCTCTCCAGCCCTAATTATTCTATCTTATGCAGCCATGTAGGGATAAAAAGATCCATACATGTGACTATGTCTCCCAACAGCGGGTTTATCAACGCAGTAAAATGGGCATCAATACCTTTAAACCATGTATTCTCAACCTGTGGCTCATAACCCCTTTGGAAATCAAATGACCCTTTCACAGGGGTCACCTATGACCATCAGAAAATACAGATGTTTATTATAATTCATAATAGCAACAATATTACAATTACGAAGTAGCAATGAAAATAATTTTATGATTGGGGTCATCACAACACGAGGAACTGTAATAAGGGGTCAAAGCATTAGGAAGACTGAGAACCACTGCTTTAGGCCCTACCTCATAGCTGGCTTCCAAAATAAATACTTTTTGGAATGCTAGCATGGGCACTGGTGTCTTAGTCTGTTTGGCTGGGTTTGTGTGACAATGGGAGTTTTATTTCGTTGTGAGAGGATTCTCAGCACAGTAACGCAGCAGGACTTCCTGGCCCTTTTCAGAAAATGATTTGACAGTTCCTGCAATAGAATGCTGCCAACTGCTTCAAAATGGGATCAGTGAATATAATTTTCGGGCTACAGATCAAAGCAGTTCAATATGCATCTGTCAACAAAATTTCTATGTGATAAATATTTTAAGAAAGCAAGCTAACAGTATGAGAAACCCACCCAGCATAACTGAATCCTCAAGAAATAAGTCGTTGTGGTATACTTCACAGGGAGCCTTAGGAAGCCAACAGGACAAACTTGTCTGTTCCCTGAAGGCTGGACACTGGACAGGGTAGCCCCTTCCAGGGCCTTCGAGTCTCCAGTCTGTGAGGTTTAACACTGAAGAAGAGTTTTGCTTTTAGTCCAGTCAAAATATGTTTCAGCTAACCCCAGAAAATGCTTCTAAGTGTCCAACGGCTGGTGTTCTTAAAAATAAACATGGTGTCGTTTCTACGGGAAGATACTAGTGTTCAAATAATGACACCTCCTCTGACATTGACGGCGCCAAGTGGAGTA
Source organism: Peromyscus leucopus (assembly GCF_004664715.2). NCBI lineage: Eukaryota > Metazoa > Chordata > Mammalia > Rodentia > Cricetidae > Peromyscus > Peromyscus leucopus. The sequence goes on from NC_051065.1 coordinate 11,290,856, forward strand.
GAATGTCAGACAAAGAAGAGAGACTGCATTCCAGTGAGAAATTGGACCAGGGCTCCCCTGACACCACGTCATCATTTAACAGGCCAGACTTCACTGCCATTCCACTGTGTGCTAAAGGACAGCCGCAGAATCAATTAGACTATCACCAACCGGCTTTGGGGTTTTCCCCTTTTGTTTTTAGCACCCATAATAAACCTTCTGATTCTTAACTAATGGTACAGTACAAGCAAAAGTGTGGAGGGGACACACTACGGCCAAATTAGGGAAACCAAAACATTTACAACTCAAATCAGAACCCAATTTTTTTTTTTTTAATTCTTCCTCAAATGCTTTCAGGATCATAGTCTACTTTTTCTCCTCATTTTCTATTCCTTTGGTGACATTCAAGTCCTAGAAAATGTTTTTGAGAGCAATTATATCTCTAAAGCAAGTTTTCCTAAACTCCCACAGCTTAACTTTGGGGCTTAAAATATCATTTTTTAAAAGGTGTTGGCATTCAGTTTTACCTAACAAATAGCTGGGTTTCGAGAAAGGAAAAAAAAATCTGACAGTTTAACAAGAAAAGTAAGAAGTGTGTGTGTGTGTGTGTGTGTGTGTGTGTGTGTGTGTGTGTGTGTGTGTGTGTGAAAGATAGACAAAGGCAGAGACCAAGAGAGACAGGAGAGAGTGAGGAGGGTAGTTTACTATTTTAGAGCACTGATTTATTTAAGCAGTTTTGAGACATCTTCAATTATGGACATCAATTTCAGCTCATTTTGAATTCTAAATTATTAACGGACACTAAGCACAATTCATCAATCAGAAACTGTTTATATATATATACCTGTATGTATAAATATATACACGTGTGTATATGTGTATACATATATGTATATAAACCCAAGGCAGTTATATCTATATTAGGGTTTGCTTTTCTATCTGTTACATACAGCATCATATTTTCACCTGTCTGCTTAGGTAACTATAAACAGATGATGTTCATAAAAATAAGAAATTCCTTAAAGACAGTTAGCAATTTCAAAATTAAATGACCAAATATTTGTCTTTGTTAAAATTTCTTCCAATTCCAGCATTGATAATTTATTTGATATCTGGTACTCTTCTCCAAAAATAACAAATAAAAATAAACAAAAAACCCCTTATTATTGGGAATTAACAGTAAGCTCTGAAATACTGTTAACAATGAAAGGAAGACAATAAGTGGGAAAAAAACCCTATAACATCCCTGATCTGAAATCATGTTCCACATAAGGATGCAGAAAGAAAAACCCAAACAGCACCACCATCCAGCTGAGCAGAGGAGCCAGGGGTTTATATTTGAAGAATATGAGGAATTTGGCATGTGTGGAGTAGAATTAACAGGGAACACAAAGCTACAGGGAGATTCCCAAATGTATAGAGGGATGTCTTTGAATCTTGTTATTAATAGTAAGATATTCATATCACCTGAGAATCACACAAAGTCAGACAGAGAATAAACAGTTAGTAATGAGCTATTTATCAGCCTGTTTCCAGAATTCAAAGCTCAGAGCTTTCCAAGTATCAGTCAAGTTATATGGTGATGTTCCTGAACACTGTGGCATTTGCTGTGATTCCTTGTAAAGAAAACCGATATAGAAAACAAACCCAAAAGTAAAGGACACGTTTTACAAAACTTAAGAAAGATTTGAATTAATCTACAAGTGATTTAACTGGCAGTCAAAACAGTATCCAGATCTTTAGTAAAAAGTTAAGAAAATACATGTTTGTTTGTTTGTTTGTTTTTTAACAGTACAGCATCCACAATGAATTGACTCTAATGCCAAACAGAGTAAGAGAAGAAGGAGGCAAAAATGCATGCAGAGGCAGAAGGGAAGTCCATAGAAAGAGGCTTAGAAATGCCAAAAATAATAGAATTGAGAAAACAAAAGTTAGATGTATCTACCATTAAATGGGCCAGAGATGATTGGAAAATGGAATCACTCTGAGGAAAAAAAAACAGTGATGAAAAATACATGGAATGAAAATTTTCACTAATGTCTTAGAAAATTGGAAACAGAGAAGAAAATATAAAATTGAAATCATACCAATAGAAACAATTTAAACTGAAGTTATGTAGAAAAAGTTGTCAGAAATGAGCCACCATTTTTTTCTAAAGAACATCCCCCATTAATAGGAAAAAAGAATGTCCCTTAGAGAAATGCCTTTTCCTAGGGCTAGAAGGTGGTAGTGAAGGTGAACATAAAATGTGCTGAAAGCATCTTCTGGTACCAGAAAATAGGGAGATCTAAAAAGACAAGGATGAGGCACTTAAAAGGTCATGGGAAGAAACTCAAAGTGTTCTTCAAATTCAGAACTGGAAGAATTCTGCCAACAACATCAATTAAAAATATTTTACTCATACCCTAAACAATAAAATTTGTACATGAAACCATGATGCCTTAAAAAACTGAACTTAATAAGTAATAAGGCTATGAAAAGGTCCTCTGTATCAAGCATTTCAAAACATGTATACAGGTGTTGTCTACCCACAGACTACTTAGAAGTCAGTACGGAAAGGCAGGACCATTCCTTGGAAGGTGTGTTCATCTTAAACTATAATAAACTTCTGGAGATGTCTTTCTGTATGCTGTGAATGTGTGTTGCTCTGATTTTGTTGATAAATAAAATGCTGATTGGCCAGTTGCCAGGCAGGAAGTATAGTAGAGGTGGGATAAGCAGAGAGGAGAATTCTGGGAAGTGGAAGGCTGGGTCAGGAGTCATCAACCAGACATAGAGGAAGCAAGATGTGAAGTCAGAACTGAGAAAAGGTGCCAAGCCATGTGGCTAAACATAAATAAGAATTATGGGTTAGTTTAAATATAAGAGCTTGTCAGTGGTCGACCTGAGCTAATGGCCGTGCAGTTTTAATTAATATAAGCCTCTGTGTGTTTACTTGGGTCCAAGCAGCTGCAGGACTGGTGGGTGAGAGAGATTTGTCCTGACCATGGGCCAGGTGGGACACAGGAAAACATCAACTACAATAAAGAGATAAGTAGGTTAATTATTCTTTTAATGGGACAGAACCTTTCCCTTTGCAGATTTCTGCACCCAGGACAGTTCCAACAAGCTGCTATGAGGTACACATAGTCAGTGTACCCACATTTTTGAGTCCTGAATTAGAAAGTTGCACCTTTTTTATTTCCTCTGCCTCTTTCCTTTGGATGCTTGCTGGAACTTATGCTTTTACTAGTAATTTGGGCTTTGTTACTTTTTGTCTAAATCTCCCATCAGCACCATGCAGCTGCCTTAGTGCCATGTGGCTGGCCTCCATGCCAACTTATCTCAAACAAGGCCCCTTTCCTTCTCTTCTCAATTCTCCTCCTCCCGGAAGCTGCTGAGATTTAGTTTGCCTGTCCTCAGGTTTCTTCCTTAAATTTTTACATAATTGTCTTTTTTGAATTAATATATATATATATATATATTAATATATATAAATCCTTTAAAAAGATATCTAGAAAAATCATTTAAAAACCTGAAAACATAAACAATGAGTTTTTAAATAGCCCATGATTCAAAGCAGTTTAAAAGACACCTAGAAAATATCTTTAATTGATTGACAAGAAAATATACATCAATGTTTGTGGAAATTATATACAGCAATGAATAGAGAGAACTTAATACATTTAAATATTTGCATTTCAAGTGAAGCATGACCTCCATTTAAACACTAAGCTTCTACTGTGCAAAAGTGGGAATAACAAGATAATTGAGGAAATGAACTTAAAAAAGACAAGAGGTAAGTTCCTTGAAATAAAAGGTGATAAAAGAAAGCAACCCAAGATTAAGCATTGGGATGAAAAAATAGGTATAACTGATAAACTTCTGGTTGGAGTGATTATTGTAACAATAAACATCATACATAAAATTTGTAACACCCAGAAGATTTTTCTTTGGTATTTACTCAACATGAAATGAATGAGTTGTTTGAAAGATATAAATTACCAAAACAGAAATGAAAATGTATTACTTTGAAAAAATAAACTGATATAAGACCAATTTACCCAAGTAAAAATAATAATGGTGATGGAGTTATTATTGTTATTTTGAGGAAATGTTAACCTAAGTTGTCCCATGAACCAGTACACATGGCCCAAATAACTTTTTTTATGCACATTATCTATCAACCATTAGACATTAAAATAAAAGTAATAGAAAATACTGCACGTTGTATGGTTTTAAACATCAGACATTTTGGAAAAGACATAAATGTATAAATAAAGAATTGTCACATAACTATGGTTCACCTGTGATACCACCATAAGGAGGATTCCATTCCTGGAGGCAATGCAGATGATGGACTAGGAACATGTGGCAAACCTCTGCCACCTGTTCAGTTTTGCTGCTGTTATGCAACTCACTGGAAAAATTAGGTGAAAGATAACATAAAGTAGAAAAACTAATTTTATGCAGAAATACGTATTTAATAATGGATAACACTGAACAATTTTCTCTAAAGACATCTATAGATTGCATTTACTCTCAATAAAAGCTTACGATTTTTTGGACTTGATGGTCCAATTCTAAGTTCTGATAATGACAGAAAATGTCTAGAGAATCTGAAATGATTTTGAAAATGATAAATGTCTATGTTCATTAAAATGACTAAAATGCTTGGTGATTTCAGTTAATTAAAGATTAATTACCTGAATGAAGATATGGAACAGTGCAAATTCTCCTACCTCATTGGTTAAAATAATACCTCAGAGAATTGCTAGTGGTTTCGGATAAAGAGTCGCAGACTTTCTCATATCACTTGGCAATTTGACCACCATTTATTCATATAAGAGAACTGAAACCACTTCACACAAGTATTTATAAACTCATGTTTGGAGAATCTTTAATCACAAGAGCCAAGAAGTAGTAAAGCTTTTTGTGTGAACAAAGAATGAATACATACATGGTGATATGCTCTTAATTCATGTGTCATTATACTAACTGAAAATCATAAGGCATGCTAAAGTTATAATGCTCAAATGCTGATGCAAATCCAGATTTTGTGCAACCCATGGTTATAATTTTTTTAAACAAGCAAACAAACAAAAAGCCAACTACCCCTATTCCCATGCCAAGATGTTCCCCATACTTAGGGATTCTGAGATATGAGAATTAACTTTCAGATGTTAAGTTAATTTCTGTTTAGAGCTGTATCTGTCCAGAATCAAAGGCTCTATATTTGTCAAACATTAGTTGTCTAATTTATAGTAAGCAAATGATATTTGAAAAAATAATTGAAAACTAAAAGAAAAAACGTGTGATTTTAGATTGGAGGTATCCTTACCAATCTCATTTGTCCTAGCCCTGGAATTTATTCACCTGTGCCCAAAGACCCAGGTATTAATCTTGGTTCTGTAGTTAACTAGCTTTGTGACCTAGGATATGTTGCTCATTTGTCTTAGCCTATTAAATGGTACAGTGGACTATACTATCCTAAATGTCCAGCTATCTCTAAAATCTTGAATGTAAGATAAATATATGAAAACTCAACAGGGTCATAAAAAGGATTCTTTCAATTATTACACCTTTAGTTTATTACAAGTTCAACATATATTTACTGAAATGGTTTTATGTGTCAAAGATTGGCAGATTTTCTTTCAACTCTGGATAGTATTATCTGCAAAGACAGAGGGGCACCTAGAGAGAACATGGCCTTTAACTCCAAGGCTTCATCATGGAGGGTATATATTTCACTGTCTCATCTTGGTGATTCATTAGCAGTCTTGGAGATAAATAAAAAGTTGCTTCATCTTTTTGATTTTTAGAACTCAACACTAATCACTACCAAATTAAAAAAATTGACTATTACAGTATCTAGATCTTACAAATCTAAAGAGATTTCTATGGAAAAGTTGACAGCACTCTCTGGAGTGAGTATCACATTTCAAAAATGATCAATATGAATTATTGGATATTGAAATCACCCCTGATTTTCCAGTAATCAGAAGATAAGTTCTTCTTTAAGACACTGAAAGAGTGCCTCTACTGTGGTCTTTACAGTTCTATGTTTTATACATAGGTGTCTCTAGCATCTATGAACTACCAATTGGCTGAAAATTGGCTAATTAAAAAATATTATGGTCTGGTGAGACTGTCCAGCAAATAAAGGTGCTTGCCATTAAGTCTGACAACCTGAGTCTGACCCCAGAATCCATGTAATGGAAGAAGAGAACTGTAAAACGAATTGCTAAACAATCTTATTGATAAAAATAACACGGAGCCAGATGTTGGGGTAAAAACAGTGAGATCAGGAAAGCAGAAAGAAGTCAGCCACATTCTTACTGCTAGAAATCCTCAGACAAAAAGAAAACTACTTCCTGTATCCCCACGCCTATATGCCTGTCTATCCCTGCCATCTCACTTCCTCTCTCCACCCAGCTACATCACTTCCTCTTTCTGCCCAGCTCTGTCACTTCCTGTCTCTCTGTACAGACCTCCAGACATCCATGGTTAGTGCAGGAATTAAAGGTGTGTGCCACTATGCCTGGCTCTGTTCCCAGTGTGGCCTTGAACTCACAGAGATCCGCATGTATCTCTGCTTCTGAATGCTAGGATTAAAGGCATGTGCTACCATTGCCTGACTTCTGTATTTAATATAGTGGCTGGCTTTTTCCTCTGATCTTCAGATAGGCTTTATTGGGGTGCACAAATAAAATATCACCACAAGAACCAATTCTTGCAGGTTGTCATGTATAACTTCCATGTGCAGGTCATAGTATGCACAAATGCACAATACATTCATGTAGAAAAAGTTATTTAAAAATATTGTTTGACACCAATGAATCAGTTATGGAAGTGAATACCTTTGAATCTTTGAAATAATTTAAGGCCAACCTAAATACTAAAGTTTTTGAGCAATCTTTCTTTCTCTTACTGGTGTAGGGAAAGGCTTGGGGAAAGACAACTTTGAGAGTAACAGAGGTGACCTCACCTCAGTTGTTCCTATTTTAGTGGCTATGTCTCCTGGGGACTGTCTTGATTGTTGATTGATTTGGTAGGATCCAGCCACAGTTGGTGATGCCTTCCCTACAGAGGTGGTCCTGGATTTTATAAGAAACAAGGCTGAGCATGAGCCAGAGGGAGCAAGTCATTAAGCATCATTCCTCCCTTGCTTTTCTGCATCTGTTCCTGCCTTGAGTCCTCACCCTGAATTTCCTTGGTGATAGCCTATTCCCTGGAAATATAAACCAAAACCAGCCTCTTGCTACTCGGAGCTGCTTCTGGTTATGGTGTTTGTCACAGTCATTGGATGTTTGTGTTATGTTTAGGAATATACAGTTTTGAGAGGTCAGTGAGGTACTGAATTATTCAGTTCTGCTGTTGGGTTTCACTAAAGAAAAAGAAAACTGTCATGGAGTTTCTGTGCAAATAACTATGCACAAGAGAGAAAGAAATTATAGCTTCCTACCTTCAGATACCTGGAACCATATTGCTTGTATTACACACAGTTAAGCAAAACTTTTATGTTGAAGTGGTGGTCACAGCAATCATATTTATTCTGCATTTTAACATTGATGCTTTAATTGTATACATTTCCAATGTAATATAATACAAGTTTCTTTAGAATTTAATTACATAGAACTCAGTTATGAATATGTTTTTATTTAAAAACCAAAATTAGTCAATATTACAAATTTGAATTTTTCAGTTATTAGATCCCACCTATCTCAATTTGTATCAGTTTCCACCTATAAAAGTATTAATACTCTTTGAGTGTGTTGTGAAGGGTGCTGTTTGTCTGGGTGGGTGGAATTTTTAGGGTCACTTCTGTATACTACCCTATCATCTGCAAATAATGATGATTTGACTTCTCCCTTTCCAATTTGTATCCCCTTGATCTCCACCAGTTGTTTTATTGCCCTAGGTAAAATTTCAAGTACTGTATTAAATAGGTAAGGAGAGAGTGGACATCCTTAGCCATCAGTGAAATGCAAATCAAAACTACTTTGAGATTCCATCTTTATACCTGGTAGAATGTCAAAGATCAATAACACAAGTGACACCTCATGCTGGAAAAGATGTGGCGCAAGGGGAACCCCCTTCCATCGCTGGTAGGGGTGCAAACTGTACGGCCTCCATGGGAATCAATATGGCAGTTCTTCAGAAAATTAGAAATCAACGTACCTTAAGACTCAGCTATACCACTCTTGAGCATATAACCCTAGGTCACAGAGGCAATGAATAGAGGACACCAGGAGAATATAGCCCACTGAACCAACTAAGCAGGGCTCATATGGGCTCCCAGAGACTGAGCAGCAAGCACGGGACCTACATGGGTCTCCATCAAGTTCTCTGTGTATATGTGTTGGCTATTTGCTATTTTTGTGAAACTCCTAGATGTGGAAGTGGGTGTGTCTCTGACACTTTTGCATGGTCTTCGGATTCTTTTCCTCCTGTTGGGTTACCTTGTCAAGCTTTAGTCTGAGAGCTTTCACCTTGTCTTATTGTATCCTGTTTTTCCATGGTTGGTTTTTGTCTCTTGGAGGCTTGCCCTTTTCTGAAGAAAAATGGAGGGGAATGGATCTGGGGTTGGGGGAAAAGAGGTGGTGAGGAGAGCTAGGAGGAGTGGAGGGAAGGGAAACTCTGGTTGGGTTGTATTGTATGAGAGAAGAATCTATTTTCAATTAAAAAGTATTACTAAATATGATATATTAGTGCATATAAAGTAACACCTTAGGTTAGGAGCTATCACCTCAGAAATAATATCTGAAGCCTAAAGTTACTGAGATTCTGACTTTACTAGGCTAGGGTATAATATCAAAAATAGAGGCAGCTTGTCTTGTATGAGCCAAGTTGTTTTTATACTGTGTGTGAAAGTTTTAACTTTATTATGCTTAAGCCTGGTGAGGTTTGAATGTGAGCTTTCAAACTGAATGTATCATTTCTACTTTTTATATCCTATCATTTTATAAAGTTATCTACCTCTGACATAATGGTTTATTTATTATCCACCAACATTCAGTAGAAGAACTCTTTCTGTAGACATACTCCCTCTATTCATAAGCACAGCTGAGGTGACAAGTTTGCTTACACAATATGACTGTATGGTTACTGAGTGTATCCACAGCTATGTTCTGTTAGATATAGATGTATAAGAATCACAATAGTAATTTTTGCAGCTTTATAAATTATAAGCCGTTTTAGCCTAGGGATAAAACTTTCCTGTCAAGAAGATTGGTTAGTGAGTCTTCCAATTGTCTATAGACAATTGTGCATCTACAGGATGGTAGAGAACAATTCAAATTCTCCCTTGCCAGGCAGGTGCTACTTGCCATAGAGTAGGTAAAGATAAGACAGAATGTCATTATCTACTTATACAAAAAGTTTGGCCACTGCCTGACAGCAGACTATTTGCCACACTTTATTTCTTGATTATTTCCCACACCTAGGGAAAAAAAAAGAGGAAAAGATTGGTCCACTCTAGCCATTCTGAAACTTCTTTGATTTCTATCATGTTTATGTCTTCTCTATGAGTTGGATTCTTTCCTGACAGACAAATCTTGTAAAATCTGGAGATATTTTGACTTTAATATTCCTCCCTTTATCTCCAACTGTAATTTTAAGAATATGTATATATATATATACAACTAAGAGGTTGTATGAAATTTCTCAGAAGTATATCATGTGTTATAATTTCACAATCTTCCTGGGTGATTTCTAATGTAGCAATGACCACTTAATATCCTGCTCTACAATAGCAGGGCTGAGAGAAGAAAATATGCTATTCAGGCCAAAATTCTCAATTAACAAGGAACCCATATGTGGAATTCCCTCAATCTTAGAAACCACAATTACTAAAACACTAGAATAAAAACTCACCATATTTAACTAAAAGAAACTAGACCTAGCCGGGCGGTGGTGGCGCACGCCTTTAATCCCAGCACTCGGGAGGCAGAGGCAGGCGGATCTCTGTGAGTTCGAGGCCAGCCTGGTCTACCAAGTGAGTTCCAGGAAAGGCGCAAAGCTACACAGAGAAACCCTGTCTCGAAAACCAAAAAAAAAAAAAAAAAAAAAGAAGAAGAAACTAGACCTATTCTTCCCATGAACATTAACAAGGTAAATACTTATTTGCTCAACAAACCTACCCAATAACTATGGTGGATCTTCTAAGTCAGTAAGACAAGGAAAGGAAGAAACTATATAGAGTAGAACTGAAGATATAAGTCCACGTCTATTTACAGATGAGAAAATTGTCTGTAGCAAATCTTCCGATCATTGTCATCATCATCTTCATCATCATCATCATCATCAAAACACCCTCCAGGTAGTAACTGAGCATGGCTAGGATCCTGCATACAAAGTCCATATGTGAAAGTATCAGCCAAGAAAATAAAGGAATTTTAAATTCTTTGAATTAATATTTGTACTAGGAACCTTAAAACAAAAACTTAACATAAGTATAACAATATGTTTACTTAATATATGCAAAACACTAAAACTGAATAAATTGAGAGAACTTCATTGTGTATGGAATGAAAGAGTAAAACTTGCTAAGGTGTCATTTTTTAAATCTTTTTTAACCTCCCTCCTCTCCTCCTAATCCCACTCCCCATCTCCCAACACACCCCCTCCCCAACACACACCTGTAGCTGGAGGGCTTCTCTCCAGGTTCCCCAAGCCCCGCAGTCCCACAATCCACTTATAAAATAATCACTCAGATGCTTATATCACTTATAAACTGTATGGCCATGGCAGGCTTCTTGCTAACTGTTCTTTTATCTTAAATTAACCCATTTTTATAAATCTATAGCTTGCCACGTGGCTGGTGGCTTACCGGCGTCTCTACATGCTCTTCTCCTCGCGGTGGCTGCAGTCTCTCTCCCCCAGCCTTCCGCTTCCCAGAATTCTCCTCTCTCCTTGTCCCACCTACCTCCTGCCTGGTCATTGGCCATCAGTGTTTTATTTACATAGAGTGATATCCACAGCACTTCCCCTTTCTTTTTTTTTTTAAAAAGGAAGGTTTTAACTTTAACATGGTAAAATTACATATAACAAAACAATTACCGAGAAAGAATTATAGTTACAATATTAAAGAAGATGTCCTATCTATCTTATATTTGTGAGTTTAAGGTTTTATAGCTGACTTATCTTTTATCATAACTGAGGAAATTACGACTATCTAGCCTTCAACCACATCAAAGACCTGAGAAGGAACATAATGGTACCTGAGAAATGGTAGACGGATGCAAGCAACTTCGGGAATCTTGCAAGAGTAGACCAAGACAGCTGGCAGCCTGGACAGTCACCTGATGTTTCTCAGCATTGTTGGTGCATTCAAATTGGCTACAGGCCTAGAGTATCTGACAGACCATTTTCAGAAGCAGGAATTCTGAGAGACCATCTTACCCTGTCTTGGCAGAGTACAGTGGTCGCTTTCCTTGTGTCCCGCTTGTCCAGAAAGGACAGCATTGCATTTGTACTGTCAGCCGTCAAGGCAAGGGCAGTTCTTTGCCCAGTAGGCCATTTTGTGCCAAAAGACAAACTTCCAAATGGAAATGTCTTAGAAGCCCAACATTCTCTCGGGATCAAATTGGTGCAGCCAGGAGCAATTGTGTCTCATGTCAACAGAATTCTAAGTTATTTAAATGCCATATTCTCTAGGTCTATGAAGTGTTTGAAGATTACCTATCTATCTGAAATATATCTATGTATACCTAGAAGACTTAACTAACATGGCTACAGATATGATTATCATAGATGACTAATTATTAACCTATTTTTTAATTATCCATTACAATTTTAAATGAGTTATATAAACATAATACCTCAAACAAGAATAGAAATATATATATATATATATACAGTATAACAAAATTAACTTCAAGTTTGTATCAATGAACTAAAATTTATACCAATGTAAAACATTTTAAACATAAACTAAAATTTATACCAATGTAAAACATTTTAAACAAGTTGTTCTTTAAAAGTAGGTTCATTAATCTACCCTTTTATCTTATCATCTCCATATCCTCCTATATATCATATCCCCTTTTGTTTTTTAGAAAGAGATCACATTTATAATCAACCTGTTTTAAATAAAAATATTGGTTTTTGTCTGTCCCACACCAGAGGGCTCTTCTGATTTGGGACACAAGAATCACTTAACCATTTTTTTTTTTAAAGCAATATGTCTGGGTTTAGAGGGGGAGTGAGCCAATTCCACCTCTAAAGCCAGCTTGGTATATTTGGGAATTTGGGCGTAGCATCTCTTACTACTTCCTGCTGGAGGGGGGCGCTGTATCTTATGGGGACGCAAAGAAAATTTTTGACCTATGGGGTAGTCCGTGAGGCTGTATTGTGTGAACCAGTTGCCTTGAAACCGCTCTGGATGTTGGATCATCTGGGCCATGGTGTCATCGGAGTCCTTTCAGGGGGTCTTGGCTGGTGAAACCTGATGTATCTTAATCTGGAACAAGTCCACAGCCTCTGGCTTTCTGTGGAAACAAAAGCAGAAACTCTTTTCCAAAGTAACATATCCTTATATCCAAATTTTGAAGTCAAGGTACCTTTAAAATATACATTTTGGCATAACTCAACAGCTTTTGTAATCAAATGTTTTTCTTTAGTTATGAATATCAAAGAGAACATAATCCAGATTCTCTGTGTGGTAGCCATCTTTATGTGGCTTATGTTTTATATTACCTTGAGCCTTGAGCCTATTGCTTTAAACTGTACCATTGTAAGCCTGAAATGGCGCTGTGGCTGCTGGCTCCGCCCACTTCAGCTTCCCAACATGGCAGTGGTACGTTTTCTGCCAGCTCTGGGAGTCATCAAGTCTCAGAAATAGTGGGTCTAAGCTTTTATCAAAGCAGCGTGTAGCCCAGAAACCTCTTTTTTTTTTTTTTTTTTTTTTTTAAATACTAGTAAAGACTAAATCTACCACATAGCTTAATTTGCCGCTGGCAGATGCCTCATTTTCGCCATACTGCCGGTCAAACGCACCCGCCAGGAACCCGCCAGTGTCCAAACTTGCGTTTTGCCACATCTAGCTGCCCGTATGAGACAAGAAGCAGGAACCTGGTTTTGGCTCTGTTTAGAATTGGTTATTAAATATTCTCAGGTTTAAGGTGGAAACTCGAGCCGTTGGGCGCCATTTGTAGCTGGAGGGCTTCTCTCCAGGTTCCCCAAGCCCGCAGTCCCACAATCCACTTATAAAATAATCACTCAGACGCTTATATCACTTATAAACTGTATGGCCATGGCAGGCTTCTTGCTAACTGTTCTTTTATCTTAAATTAACCCATTTTTATAAATCTATAGCTTGCCACGTGGCTGGTGGCTTACCGGCGTCTCTACATGCTCTTCTCCTCGCGGTGGCTGCAGTCTCTCTCCCCCAGCCTTCCGCTTCCCAGAATTCTCCTCTCTCCTTGTCCCACCTACCTCCTGCCTGGTCATTGGCCATCAGTGTTTTATTTACATAGAGTGATATCCACAGCACACACCATCCACTCCTCTTCCTTGCTTCTCTCCAGGAAAATGCAGGCCTCCCATGGATATCAGGCAGCCATGGCATATCAAGTTGCAGTAAAACTAGGCACCTCCTTTCCTATTAAGGTTGAATGAAGCAACTGGGTGGGAGGAAAGGATTCCAAAAGTAGGCAACAGAGTCACACAGACAGCCCTTGCTTGCACTGTTGAGAGTCCCACAAGAAAATCAAGCTACACAATAGTCACATGTAGTCAGAAGGCCTAGGTCAGTCTCAGGCAGGCTCCCTGGTTGTCATTTCAGTCTCTGTGAGCCCCTATGAGCTCCGGTGAGTTGATTCTGTGGGGTTTCCTCTGTTGTCCTTGACCCTTCTGGCCTCTACAATCTTTTCACCCCCTTTTCCACAGGATTCTCTGTGCTCCACCTGCTTGACTGTGGGTCTGCATCTATTTCCATCAGTTGCCGGGTAAGGCCTCTCTGATGACAGTTGAGTTAGGTGCCAATCTATGAGTATGGAAGAATATCATCAGGAATCATTTCATTGACCACATTTTTCCAGTCATGTTTGATTCTATAGGTTTCTTGGCTATCCTTCCTCTGGGTCCTGACCCTCAGAGGTGTGCTCACTCTCATAGTATGTGTCTCAGGCAGGGCCAGTCATTGGTTGGTCACTCCCACAATTTTTGTGCCATCTTTACCCAGGACATCTTATAAGTAGGCAAATTGTAGGTAGGTCGGATTATTTTGTTTGTTGATGTCTAGTTTTTTGAATTCTTAATATATTTTGGATATCAGCCCCCTGTCAGATGTGGAGTTTGTGAATATCTTTTCCCATTCTTTAGGCTGCTGTTTTGTCCTTTTGAAAAACTAAAATGTATTTGATTGTAATTTTTTTCAATTTGACATATATATTTCATCCTCAAACAAAACATCAGCAAATGCTTTGTAGATATTTTAATTATTCTATAGACAGAAAAATGAATTAGAAGAACTAGCACAATACATGTACTATATAATGATCTGCAGAATTACTGGATAGAAAAACACATTCTCCCAAATTTCTGGACTTCACATGAAGTCACAACAGCCAAGACAGGACAGTATTGGCAAAAGAACAGATACAAATTCAACTGTATAGAAAAGAGAGCCCCAAAATAGACCCATACAAATATGGTCAACTGATTGATCTTTGACAAAGAATCAAAAAGCAATCCAAGGGAGAATGACAGTCTATTTTTCAAATTGTACTGGAACAATCAGATGTCCATATACTAAAATAGAAACGTGGACAGACTTCACATCTTTCACAAAAATTGACACAAAATGGATCATGGGTATAAATGTAAGAATCCAAAACTGTAACACCATTCATTGTAAGAAAATAAACAAAGTAAGTCACCTTCTCTTTCATGATGTGCTGAAATAGAGTCCCAAATCATAATTTCCAAAGATAGTTTGGATTTTATTAAAATTAAAAACTATTGCCTGGTCATGGATCTCTGTATCTGCCTCCATCTGTCACTGGACAAAGGCTCTATGATGGCAGCTAGGTTATTTGCTAGGCCGGTCACCAGAGTAGACCAGTCTAGGCACCCTCTGGACCACTGCCAGCAGTCCAAGGTGGGGTCATCCTTGTGGATTCCTGAGAGCCTCCCCAATACCCTGCCTCTTCCTATTCCCATGATGTCCTCATCTATCATGGTATCTTCCTCCCTGCCCTCCCACTCTGTCCCTGTTTCAGCTTGACCCTCCCATTTCCCTATTTTCTCATCCCCCACTCCTCACCCTCTGCCACCCAGCTCACACCCAGCCCACTCATGTAGATCTTATCCACTTCTCTTTAACAGGATCATCCATGTGTCCCTCCTAGGGTCTTTTCCTGTTAGCTAGCCTCTCTGGAGTTGTGAGTTGCAGTCTGGCCATCCCTTCCCTCCCATTTAGTATCTACTTATGAGTAAGTACATACTATGTTTGTCCTTCTGAGTCTGGGTTACCTCACTCAAGATGATATTTTCTAGATCCATCCATTTGCCTGTAAATTTCATGATTTTTTTTTTTTTTTTTTTTTTTTTTTTTTTTTTTTTTTTTTTTTTTTTTTTTTTTTTTTTTTTTTACTGCTGAGTAGCATTCCATTGTGTACATGTGCCACATTTTCTTTATCCATTTTTCAGTTGAGGGGCATCTAGGTTGTTTCCAGGTCCACGGCCAGGCATCAGGCTGATCCGGGAATCCAATTGATGAGAGAGAGGAGAGATTCTGCAGGCGAGGGACATCAAGATCATGATGGGAGGATGTGCAGAGATGACGGACCACACTAATGGAAACCCATGAACTGTGGACTGGTGGCTGTAGAGCCCCCATGGAACTGGACTAGGCTCTCTGAACATGGAAGATGGTTGTTTAGCTCTAACTGTTTGGGGGGCATCCAGGCAGGGGGATCAGGATCTGTCCCTGGTGCATAGGCAGGCTTCTGGGAATCTGGTGCCTGTGGTGTGACACCTTGCACAGCCTTGGTGCAGTGGGAAGGGGCTTGGACCTGCCTAGGCTCAGTGAGCTGGACTTTGCTGACTATCCGTGGGAGACCTCAATTTGGGGGGATGTGGAGATGTAAGGTTGCTTGGGAAAGAGGGCTGAGGGGGGGAGGAGGAGGGAAGAGGAGGGAGAAGAAGGGAGTCTGTGGATAGCATAAGGAGTTAGTAGAAAATTTCTTAATACAGAAAAATAAAATAAAAATACTGAGATGAATTAACAAATTAATTTATGTGCTTATCCCATAATTCACTGGAGTGTTTGTTAACCAATATTAATTTGTGCAATAATAAATAATATTCAATAAATAATAAATAAATAATAAATTTGTAAAAAATATTAATTTATTAATCTTATGAAATTATGTCAAAACTGAGGAAAATAATGTCTTTATGATTAAATAAAAGTTGGATTTCCACAACAAGGGAAAAAATAAAAAATAATAATAAAACTATTTTGTGAAAAACTACATTAAGAATATAAAAAAGTAAGATTTAATGGGGATAATTATTTGCACAATACATACAAATGGTTTGTATCCAAAATATGAAAAAACAAGTTCACAATAACAAGATAACAATTTTAAGATGTCCAAAAGGTCTGAGCAGGTAACTCACAGAACGATATTATAGATAGTCCTGGAAATATTCTAAACATTATTTGTCACCATGGAATAGCAAACTAAAGTGATATTGAGACTTTATTACCTATTTATTAGCACAACTAAAATCCAAAAGTGACAAATACACAGATCTTGAGGCTGGGAAACACCAAGAACTTCCACTCATTGCTGCCTAGAATGTGAGGTGGTACTCTATTTTATGAGACACCTTTTTTGGAAGATTCTCAGGAATGCAATAAAAAAAAACCCTATTTATTTTATCTATCATTTCTTGGTTCATATGTTAGTTGCTTCTGGACCATTCCAGGTTCACTCACCCAGCATATTTTTTATTATGTCCAACTTTATTTTCATCATTCAGAGTTCAGTTATGAATAGGCTTCCTACAGTCTATGACATCTGGCAATGTATCAATAGGATAGTCAATTATTCCTGTGATTAATATTCTCCATTCTCTTTACATGTGCACACACATTTGCACGTGCACACACACACACACACACACACACACACACACACACCTTAAATATAAAAAAAAATAATTTAAAGAAAACAATCATTAGTTGTTTTTTTTTTTAAATCGAGTGAGAAGGAATAGGTTTGCATTTTTGGCTTTTTCAAAGACCTTTAGAGCTGGGCGGTGGTGGCGCATGCCTTTAATCCCAGCACTCGGGAGGCAGAGCCAGGAAGATCTCTGTGAGTTCGAGGCCAGCCTGGACTACCAAGTGAGTTCCAGGAAAGGCGCAAAGCTACACAGAGAAACCCTGTCTCGAAAAACCAAAAAAAAAGAAAAAGAAAAAGAAAAGAAAGGCCTTTTGGTTAATCTCTCTCCTTTATCTCCTTCAACCCTTTATCCCCCAGCCCTAACTAAAATTTTCACCTCCAGGATTCTTCCTCTCTGTTTTGAAATCATCTACGTTTTGATGTGCCCTGATTAAAGCAACTCACAGTTTCTAGTTTCCTCTCTGCTGTAGGTTCTAAAGCACACAATATAAATATTTGAAGCTAGGATCCACATATGGAAGAAAAAATGACATTCATCTTTCTGAACTTTGGTTACCCCATTAAGTTTTCGTTTATTAAGTTTCCTCCATTTACCTGAAAATTCCATAATTTTATTTTTCTTTGCAGCTGAATAAAATTATGTGTTTATTGACCATACTTTCATCATGTGTTTATCAGCTGATAGACATTTAGGTGGTTATATTGCCTCATTGTGAATAGAGCAGTAATGGACATGGTTGAGTAAATATCTTTGTAGTAAGATATAGGGTCCTTTGGGTACATATCCACAAGTAGTGTAGCTGGGCTATAGGATATATCTATTTCTAGCATCTTGAGAAACCTCCACACTGATTTACATATTATCTGTACCAGTTTGCCCTACCATTGGCAGTGAATGCAGCTTCCTTCTTCCAGGTGTCCTCATGGATGTTTGCTCCCCTTTGTTTGCCAATGAAGCCATTCTGATATGGGATGAAACAGAATCTCACAGTAGTTTTAATTTGCATTTCCCCAATGGCTAAGGCTGCTGAACAGTTTAAACGATGTTTATTAGTTATTGTATTTCTTCTTTTGTGAGTTTCTAGCAAGATCTATGGTATACTTTTTGTTGTTTGTTTCCTTGATATTTATTTATTTAGTCCTTTGTGTATTCTAGATATTAATTATGTGCTATAGAGAGCTGGCAAAGATTTTCTCCCATTTTTACCTATTCTGTTTCATGAGAATCCATTTGTTCTACCAGGGTCCTGTTCAGAAACTCCTTGCCTGTGGCTATATGTTGAAATGTACTCTCTACTTGTTCTTCTAATAGTTTCGAAGTATCCACCCTTATATTAGATCTTTGATCTACTTAGAGTTAAGTTTTGTGCCAGATGAGAGATAGAATTTAGATTCATTCTTCTACATGTAGCTATCTAGTTTGACCAGCACCATTTATTGAAATGTTGATTTCTCCCAGTGTGCATTTTTTTGTGTGTTTGTAAAAAATCAGGTATCTGTAGATGTGTGGACTTACATCTTGGTTTTCTATTCTATTCCATCAACATACATATCTATTTCTATGAGATACCATGCTGTGTTATTAGTATGTCTTCTTAGTATAACTTGGAATCAGGAATATTGGTGACTCCTTTATTAAAGGAAACTAGTCTTTAAATGAAACACTGGTCTTTCCTGAAGAAGAAAGCAACCCATAATGTTCCAGTTCATAGGAAGAAGGACCAACTGTGGTAGCTTCAAATATCCCTTGACCATCTCAGTTTTTCCTGGTCTCCCCCCCCCCCCCATCTGCTAAGTCTGCTTCCATCTGAACAAGGGAACCACATCTGGATCAGCTGATAAGTTGACTTTCCTGAATAAAAGTTTTGAGACAGACTTTCTGAAGGGTCAGTGTTAAAGAACAATGAAGTGCTCTTTGGGTTTCCTTCTCCAGTGAAACTTAAATTCTACTTGGCTCAGAATATGCACATTATAATGCCTCTCTGGCTTTCTCTTTGCATCAAATGATGGCTGTAATCTAGGACTTTGTTACATTCAAAACAGTAAGAATTTTATTCAGTGTGTGTGTGTGTGTGTGTGTGTGTGTGTGTGTGTGTGTGAATCCAAACTTATACTCAAAAATTGTGGGTTCTATTCCTTTCAGGCAGCAAAGCTGACGAAGTGGAACACTGGCTGAAAAGCAATGTTTTAAGCATTTCATACAGTGTCTTGTTTAATGTGTATGAAACTACTGTGAGTCAACCTTCATTGTCATTCCATTTTTGCAAAGGAGAAAAGGAGGTATTGTAATTGGGTGAGTTAGACAAAACCAATAGCAGGATTCTATTCAATGCAACCCGGATGGTCTCACCCTATTTTATATTTTATATTTTATATTTTTGCAGCATAGGTAAAACAATCTGCAATAGATGCTAGAAACAGAGTCCTAACAGATACTACCATGTAGAGCAATAGACAGCTACTATACGTAGGGAAGAAATGATAGTCTTAGGGAGGCACCAGCACAGCAAGAGAAAACAGACCTGTGGTGTGAGTGCAGCAGCCAGCGTCTACCAACCCAGACAGAATTTTCTCAGAATTTAAACAATGCATCCGGTGACACAGAGTAGGTACCAGCTTTGTTACATATATGCCTCAAATTAATTTACCAACTCAAATTCTAATAAGAATCCAGCAACAAATGGAGGCAGCAGCCACACAGGCAATGCCTTTTAGTTTCACTACCTGTGCCTTTTTGGCCTTAAGCACATCCCCACTAGTCTACATTCATTTGCAGTGTTAAAGTTTTTGCTATCTTTGCAAGTTGAAAGCTGACTGGTTAGACATGGAAAAGATGGCATGTCAGGCTCTAGATTAGTCCCCAGATCACTGGTTAAAAATGCAAAGAAGGCTATAGTATTCAAACCTTACTTGGGAAAAATTCCAAAATCTTTAAAAAATATTTCAGCTCTGATAACATCACAATGGAATAAAAGACACATTCGAGTATGAGTCACAGAAGCACAAAAGATAGTTAGCTTTATAGGAATGTGCTGCCTTTGAAGAACCTCCATTTCTTGCGAGAGATCAATGTAGAAAAAGGTACATTCATTTACTGAGAGGAGAATATGCTCCCAAGTAGCAAGCCAGGTTTTATGTAAGTCACTTTTCAAGTTAGCTAAGATTTTGTCAATCATTTGAAGGATTTTAGCTCAGGGATAAATTCGAAGCTGTTATTTTTCTGGTGAAGCCAGCAGTAGAGAAATGTATGCTGAAGGAAGGAACAGAGAAACTGGAAAATTGAGCTAACTTAATAGAAATCTAACAGTTGCTGTTGCATTGAATAATTACTTTTCTCAGATCCCTTTGAAGATGAAAGGTTCTGTATTAACAATTTTTATTATGAGACTGTCATGAGAGAAAAAAATCCCTCCTCCATCTGAGCATTTCCTGTTTTAAAATACACAAGTGATCTGTTGCCTGTTTTATTACCACACTTTCTGTGCCAATGAACTTTAGTGTGGATATTGAAGAATACTTCAAGATGAGCTATGGAAATGTTTTGCTGATAGGCATGCAGGAAGATTGTCCCACAAGAGAAAGACTGTGTTGTCTTGTGTGGTGTTGTGTTATGTTGTGTTTAGCTATAGCAACTGTGCAGATGAATCACCAAAAGACTTTCTTAGGTTATTACATGACTCACTCAATTACTTTCCCTAATATGTCTTGATGTTGTGAAAATGTTTGAAAACTGCTCTGGAAATTCTAATAAGTTCAAATGAGCATTAAAGAGCAGAAGGCTGGGAGGGACGTTTACCTCTTGAGGAAGGTGTGTCCTCCCTATAAAGTAGGCATTTTATGGCATGTGCTCCAGCAGGGCTGGAATCTGGCATAACACACATGGACCAGATCTACTTTGTATTCAGGGAAGCCAAACGGATTCCCTAAGTGGAGAGAAACTAAGTACACCCACATAGTTTCTGAGTCTATCAGTTCTTCAGTGCACATTAAGCCTTTCCAGATTTATCCACAGAAGCTGGCTGTTTGCCAGAATGCAGACTCTGTTCTGTTGTGCAGTGGGCTGAGTATCCCCAGGTGATTGCAGAGTTTTATGCCTCGTCCTTATTTACAGTTTCTCTTAGGATTGCTTTGAAGTGTGAACAATCAAGTTGCAGCAAGCCGAAAAGTTCTTCCCACGTGAGCTCTTTATTTCATTTTCTATTATGGCCCAAGCTTTCCCAAAACAGAAGTATTTATCAACAATGATTAATATGAATTCTATATAAAGAGTTCTTTAACATATTTTATAAACAAGTTTATTCTCCTTGCATGAGATAAAGCCTTAACATGCTGCCTCTTTCTCTACTCCTCTTCAGTATATAGAAAATGTCCTAATCTATTAATTTATTAATTATTAAAAATTCACAAAACATCCTGTAAGTCCATGATGTGTAAGCCTTGTGTATATAGTTTGTATCATTTGTTATTTAGACCTCTCAACACTGATGAGGGAAGTAATTTGCTGCAGTAAAGGTCACCTTTTTGGGAAAGAGAATGGCTATCATAGCATGCCCACAAACCTTGCATTAATATTTGTCTTCCTAGAAACTGCCATTTCAACAAAGTACAAAACTCAATGTGGGATCGTGAGTTTCTGTGGTTTATATTCCTTCACAGCCAAAATCTTCCACCAGCCTGTGTGAAAGCAAGTCATGAACCATCTCTGCTTCCTTCCCACTTTCCAAAAACCCCTCACCTCAGAGAGATGGCTTTCTGTAGCCCTCAGGAAGCCAAGTCAGAGGAGACAGAAAGCCCCTAGTGAGGAAAGGATGCATGGATGGCACACAGAACTCAGGTAAGGAGTGTTTATCGTTAACTTGTAATGCGCTCGGCTCTCTCCCTTCAAGTATCTTTTGCTGTAAACACATTTCTCCTTTTGTTGTCTTTCTGCCAGTCATGTCCAAATCTGTGATGATAGTGATCATAATTAGAAATGGTCAGGTGGTTGGAAAGGTAGGCAGGGTGCTTTGGGGTGTATCACCTCACTGTGCTCAGGAACTGCAGTTCTAATGGATTTGGACTTAAGGTACCAGGTGGTCTCTGTGTGACTTTCTTCTCTTCCTTCCAGAAGCTTTAATCTCCACTCTTAAATGTCACAATTCAGAGCTCATGGTTTACTCTGGTAAGTGAGTCCTAGGCAGTCAGGAGTGGTGGCTGTGAGACCACTAATACTTGGGTTGGTGGCACATTAAACAATAAAGATTGCAGCCTCAGTGATCAGTACCTCCACAGGACACAGAGATGAGTTCAGGGCAGAAGACAAATAGGAAGGATCCACTGGCTCCGCTCTTCATCAGACCACTGCATAAATAACAGAAAGCATCCTCCTGTTCACACCACATCTGACCACGAGGAAGTACTGTCAGCTTCAGATCACCAATGACTTAAAGTTGCTCTTGTCAAATCAATTTTTTACAGCAGACTGACCGTGTGTAGACCAATTTTAATAGCAGGGAAAGAGTTTGGGAGTGAAGCTTGGAGTACACAAGTGATTTCCAAATGACTTCAGATGTAAAAATTCAGTCTGGCAGCATTTCCTTCCTACCACCCTGTACCACCACATCCATATACATGCACACACGCCCTATCAACTTCCACTGACATTTCTTCATTACCGTGAAAAGGCCCAAGCAGTCTGGGGATGCAGCAAAGCATTATTCCTCTTTTATACTCAGACCCTCACCGGTACCTCTACAAAGAATTTTCAGAATTTTATGCCCCAACTGGAGGTAAGCTTCAGGGTTTAAGTTGTAGAGATAGTGGCTTCTAAGTTTGTCACTTGGGCTGTGCTTGTCAATGTCTCTCACCTACTGTGTCCCAATCACAGGAGCTAAAATGGTAAGTGATCTTTCTGAGTGAGTGGTCATAAAGCCTCATGAGTTATTTAATTGGAAGAAATGTGGGCTCAGTTGCATGATAGAACAGGAATACCAGGAGTTTCTACTCTTACATACTCTTTCTGTGTCTGTGTCTGTCTGTGTCTGTGTTTCTCTCTCCCCTCTCCCCTCTTTTTCTCTCCCAAAACATAGCCTCTGCAGATTTTTTCAAATGTTCAAGTTACACATTTCCCTTCAAATGATAAAGGAATTCATTGTGAAATTTGCTTTTATAAACTTTCATGAAAGGTGCTGTCATTCTTCTCTAATGCTTCAGGAGTATACAGAGAGAATTCATTCAGCTGGATCCCTTGATGCCTTAATGATCCGACGCTGAGGACAGCACCATCCGAGTTCCATTCTTATTTCTTATTCAATTCTTTCCTCGGTAACATTTGAACTTGGACAGTATTGACAGTGTCTTCTTGAGTAAAATAAAAGCATAGGGTTATGCTATTACAAGGCATGCCATGACCCCCCAGCCACAGTGCTTCCCATAAAAATATGTACTAGAAAAGAATGGTTCTTAAAACACAGCAACACTAACCTGAGAAGTTCAAGTGGGAAAAAGAGATGAGGTTTCTGATTCAGCATCTGAACACACTTGGGCGTAGAAGTGATGTGTTACTGAAAATATGTATATATTCACTTCCCCTGACATAACAGGGCATATTAGAATGCTGTGACGTCAGATGATAATCGTACTGTAGCAGTGCCAGTGTTTATAATAAAAGCCATTTTCTCCCTTCTTGGATGCACTAATATCTAATTAAACGGTGGAGACATTAAAAAGTTAGCACAGAGGCCTGTAAATTCACTTATTGGAAATAAAGTTTGCAGAAAATCACTCATAGTTACATTTAAAGGACAACATTTTACCTTGCATGAGTAAATTTATTTTTGGCTTTCTTATTTTATGTTATTTTCATTTCAGCCTTCATACGACTTCAGTAAATTTTCATTTGCAATCATTAGTCCATGATGTTTAATGCAGCCTTCAGGCATTTTTAGGGACAAAAATAAAATGACCAAGCTGTCTTGTTTGGAAAAGGGGCTTCTACACACATACTGTATTTTACACTCAAGTAAATATTTTGCAATTCTTTTTAAAAGCATGGATTTATCCTTTAGCACATAGAGGAGACAGCTAAGTCTAACCCTAGTTGGGCATCCCAGAACTCAAACACTATCACTCAGGACAAAATTCTACTTTTCTGAACCCAAGGTTCTGCTACCTTTACAAGGAAGCATACTATAAACCTAGCTCACCTGTCCTCACTCATCAGCCACCCCTTCTACCTCATATACAACCCCAATTTACATGTCACATATCGTTTACACTCCCTTTCCACCTTCACCCTGCCCCAACCATTCCACATAAAGCTAGGCTGCCTGATCGTTCTTTGCCCATCCCCTCCACACTGTGGTTATTTCATTCTACCTAAGCACTTGCACTCAGGCATGGAAATATGGCATTCAATTTCTTGCCTATGAATTTAAGCATTCCCCTTTATTTCTCTGACTAAAATTAATTTCCACTAAGCGTAGCACCATCCTAGTCTTTATAAGATATAAAGTTTGTTGGGGAATCAGTATTAGGTACATAGTTATCCCAGGAATATAATTTGCTGACAGCAAAGGCTATATACTATTCACTATATCCCTCTGACTCATTCATAAAATAGGTTTCTAGTCTACGTGCAGCTCACCTAACATCGTACCTTCCTTATGCAATCTAAACTTGTTCTAGATGCCTCATGGTTGCCCAAATAAGCAGCCTATGCACACCAGAATGCTAAACAAATTAATCTGGGCTTTGGAGAAATTGTAATTACATATAGTACATTTCCTGAATATTTTGGACCACTCATAAACTCAGAAGAACTTGCATTTTATGTGTCACATTTTAAATGTGTAAAAAGGTGGATTGAAAGTGGCACCATGGAATTCCTGGCTACAGGAAAGATCACAGATCTCCTAGCATTAGTCTTCAGAGGCCATTTAAAACATAGCTGATGTAACTGTGAAATATCTACATAGAAGCCAATGAGCTCTAAGTAGCCATTCTGTGGCAGGTCTGTCTCTGTTTTGTGTAGAAATATGTGGCAGAGGAAAATTTCAAACTAAGAGTTTAGGAATGCCTTCTGTTAGCTGTAATCCAACTTGGCCAAAGTTCAATTAGGTTTGAAGGGCATATTCCAGCCAGAATTTATCACAAGAGACTAGCACGAAAATCCTCAGAAAGAATGGTTGTGTATTATAATCTAAAATGTCTCACAAAAATCTTTTCCTACCTCAAAAAAGCTACCTCAGTAGAGTAACCTTAAGAATCAGATTTCCTCTCCCCCTTTTGTCCAAATCACAAATAGGGGCTGGAGAGAGGGCTCAGTGGTGAAGAGCAGTGACTGCTCTTGCAGAGAACCTGAACTCAGTTCTCAGTACCCACAGCATGGCTAGCAAGCATCCCTAATTCTAGTTCCAGGGAATCCAGTGTCCTCTTCTGAGTTCCATGGGCACCATGCATGCACAGGGTGTTCATACATACATGCAGGCAAAATACTGATACAGATAAAATAAAAATTAACAACTAAAAAAAGGTAAAAGATAAGAACATGAAGAACATGCTAATCTGAGAAATTGGTAATTATTTTATGATTAATATTGGGGTGCATGTGTGTCTGTATGTCTGTGTATGTGCGTGTGTCAAGGTATGCAAAAGCATGTGTGCAGATGTCCTCAACTGCCAGAAAGAGGCATCAAATCAAATTTGAAGCTAGAGTTATGGAGGTTTGCAAGCCACATGATACGAGTAATAGGTGGGATCAAAACTTGTTCATCAAGTGTTCTGAACTGCTGAACCATCTCTCCATGCCTGTTTGTTTGTTTTTTGTTTGTTTTTTGAGGCAGAGTTACATGCAGTTTAAGCTAGCCTCAAATTTGCTACGTACCTGAGGATAATGTTAACCTTCTGTGTCACTTTCTGAATGCTAGAATACAGATGTTTTCTTTGTGTATAGTTCTCAAAAGAGATGATTATAGTTTTCACTGAAGTAGGAATCCAGTACTAAACCAAAATGTTCTTCTATAGACAGGATTAGCTAATAATAGCTTCATTTTATTGACTCACCACTATAAGTCTGGTACTTTATATGTGATTTCTGCTCATTTTTACATCAACACAGAAAATAAGTATTACTATCGCCACTTTGTTTTTGAGGAAACTGAGGTAGACAGAGCAAAAATAAAAGTAGAAGATAAATTCGGGCTCATGCATTTCTGACTCCAGAGCCTGTGCTTTGCAACTCTGTTTTTCCTGTCTTTTTGTCATAATTAAAATGCACCAGCATACTAAAGACTCGTTTTAAAGCTAAGATATAAAACTGCTACTGTCACTCCGGTTACTGTCACTTACTGTTTCCTAATTCACATGGATTTAAAATAGAGATATATTCATAAATGACTTAGAGAACATAACTCACTGGGCCTCATCACAGTTGGGACAATCACTTTAGTCTTCTGTCTGAGCCTTGCAGAGATTCAAGTCCCTGCCTGTCTCTCTCCTCTCTCTAACTACTGGCACAGTAAGTTTCTCTCTTCCCTGCCCTTCTCTAACAAAGCACCCATGCCTTTACAAGCCGCATTTCAGAATTTGAAGAGAAGCCTCAGTGGTTCAAGTGCTGCCTAAGTTTTAGACCCGCAGAATCCAGATAATTTTCATGTGGATATGGTGGCTGCCCGTGTTTCCAGTTTCAGAAGAGGGAGACATGGAATTTCCCAGAGACAGTTGACTGGCGGGATTAGCTATAGCTGTAAGCTCTGGGTTTGTCTGGGAGGGTGAGGTAGAAAGACAGGTGATTGAGGAAGATTTCCAACATCCACATCAGGATTTCATGCTCAGTTGAACACCTGTGTGCTTGCACCAATACAAATACATGTGCTTATACAAACACACACACACACAGTGTGTGTGTGTGTGTGTGTGTGTGTGTGTGTGTGTGTGAAAAATAAGGAAAAATTAATACAAGTCTCAATGATTGGAGTTTTATTCACAAGAAACCTCTAGAGATAATGTACTATTTTTTAAACGTAGTCCATAACTTTTATTTCCAAGGGTACAAAACTGTCTCTGAAGAGTGTTCATATTCATGTATTGTGTGTAACAACATCTCTGATAGCTTCTTCAGCCTGGGCATCACTTTCTCTCTGTAACTCTATCTTGGTACTGACAATGCCTGTGTTTCTTGCCCTCCTTTCTGTTGTATATGGTCCCTTGATCCACACTTCCTTAAGTATTTTCTTATGAATAAGCGAATGACTACCTGCATCTCAGACACCCCTAATATTGAAATCAATTTATTCTCAATATGAGTCTCATGTTGCATTTAGTTATGATGTTATAAGGGCAGGAAGTCTTATCTCTTATACAAGTTCTATAGTATGAATTTTCTCCCACCTACTTTAATGTCAGACTTCAAAATTTCAGGCCCAAGAATTCATGTGTTCTCTCTCTCTCTCTCTCTCTCTCTCTCTCTCTCTCTCTCTCTCTCTCTCTCTCTTTCTCTCCCTCTCCCTCTCCCTCTCTCTCCCTCTCTTCCTTTCTTTCTGTCATATAAGTAATTTAATATATTTTATATTAAAGTATTTTCTAGTATGTTACAATTACTACTGATATTTAGTGTGTTTTTAGTTTTTACAAACCAATGCACAATATTTTTAAGAACTTTAGAATTTTCTAGCTCCTGAAATAGCCCATTGTTAAACCACCAAACAAAAGCATTAGAAGGAGGTGGGTTAGGATTGATTTGACTTCTCACTTATTTATTTTTTTTTTTACTTTGGCTAAAAAAAAATTTCATAATAGTTTCTTAAGAATTTCTTACTTATGTATTATAATTTATATTAGTTACTTTTTTATTGCTATGATAAAGCACCATGACCAAGGCAACATATAGAGGAAAGTTAATTTTTATTTGGCTTTCAGGTTACAGAGAGAGAAGAGTCATCACAGTGGTTTTAAAAGCATGACAACACAAAGCTGGCTAGAACAGGATGCTGAGAGATAACATCTTTTATCTTAACACAAAACAGAAACATTGGAGTTGGTTCAAGGCTTTTAATCTCAAAACTCACATCCAGTTGTGGAATATTAGTTAAAGATGTGCTACATTTGTTTATGCTGTGGAATATTTGTTTAGTGATGCAAAGATGTGTAGCATTCTTTTATGTTGCATTTGTTTAACTCTGTGAAGCTGTGTTACTTTTCCTGTTTAAAACACGTGATTGGTCTGATAAAGAGCTGAATGGCCAATAGCCAGGCTGGGGAAAGCATAGGAGGCAGAGAGAATAAATAAGAGGAGAAATCTGGGAAAAGGAGATTAGGAAGCAAGAAAAGGAGAAGGAAAGAAAAACATCCGGGCCAGCTGCCCAGCTACACAGCAAGCCATGAAGTAAGAAGTAAAGAAAGATATAGAGAATAGAGAAAGAGAAAAGCCCAGAGGCAAAAGATAGATGGAACAATTTAAGAAAAGCTGGCTAGAAATAAGACAAGCTAAGGCAGGCCATTTATAAGTAAAAATAAGACTCCGTGTAATTTATTTGGGAGCTGGGTGGCATGCCCCCAAAGACCCAAAGATTAAAAAACAAAACCCAGCTATTTCCAGTAACTGTCTTCCACCAGGAGGCTGCACCCCTAAACCTCCCCCAAAGAGCCTCCATTTGGCACCCAAGCATTCAAATGCCTGAGACTATGGAAGACATTTTTCACTCCATCACCACATAATGATTAATCCATTACTATTATGGGAATTGAAAGTCTTGACTTAAAAAGCAAAATACATTTTTAAAAGGAAAATATATAATGTAAATAAAGCAATGAATGAAATGAATGCAAATGTTAACAATTTTTAAAACTTGATTCTAATCTAAATTTGTAGAAACTTGTGAGACTTTAAGCCTTATAAAATGTATTTCAAAATACTCTGAACAAATTATGAAAATAGCAAATGTTTTTTTATTTGTCCTTCTGCATGCTCTGTAAGAATGCATTAGTACATATGTATAGATGTATTTATATGTAGGCACATATGTGTATGAATGTATGTAAATCTTGTGTGTGCATGCACATACATACTCACACACTGTTCAAGTGAGCATTTATTAATTTCTCAGAATGTAGGTAGCTATTTTTGTTTTGTTAGGTTGACCTAGAAATCCAATTTCCATGTTAGTATAATTTCTCCTAGTGACAAAATTCTCCTTCATAAAACAAATACATTTCATAGGAGAGCCAATGCTATATATGGAGCAGAGATCAACAATGCCAAAACAAAAGCAAAACCTTCAAGAATTACATGAAATTTTAGGAAGTGTTGTAAGCAGAAAGATATGACTTCATTAGTGAGGCTAGAAGTATTCATTTTTCATAAATTTAGCTCTCTATAATTCTTTTATTTCTTTCACAAATTGGATAATTAATGTGAGTTAGTCAAAATCCTCTATGGTTACAATCTCTGTGATTCTTTAATAATATAACTCTATGGGCTCATTTCTCATTTTCCTCCATACCTCATTTAAGGCTTGAAGTCAGTGGGAATTACCCCAGGCAAGATGAATTAGAGACTATCTGCCTAATCACTTAAGGCAGACTGTCAATTTTTAGAAATTATTAAGTACATCTACACAGTCATAGGAAAATGTGGGTTTTCATAAAAATCCACATTTTTATATTTTTAATATAGATGGGAAATTTTGTAAAACTTAAAGGCTCAGAGGATTATAGAATTTCAAAATCTTAAGACTTATATATTATTTATTTATTATTCATTTGTTGGAGAATTTTCCTGAGGACTTTATATGCCTAAAGGTAGCCTCTTTGTAGAGTGGCTTGAACTTTCTGGGCCTTTTTGGGCCTTAGCTGTGGGATGTTGAATGAGAACTGTGAAAAAGACGAAGTTGTGATATTCTTGACTGCTGTTATTGCTCAGTTCTGAGGGAATAACTACTCAAAAGATTACCCAGCTGGCTGGTGTCACAAGCAGGGCTACTCCTCAGGAGCCTTTCAACCAACTTACCCTATGTCCTCTACACTACAATGCTCTAAATTCCTAAATGTGATAATTCCTGAATCCTCAACATATTCTCCATATCTATAAGTTATCATTTCAGCTGACATAGCTACACAAGCACTCTATTAACTAGTAGCAAAATATTACATACTATCTCAAACAATTAAATATTTAAATATGAGAGTGATCTGTGTTCAATCCCACACTTATTTAATTTTTAAAAAACATCTTATACCAATTGGATATCACTGGTATATAGCTTTCCTTGTCAGCAGTGTCGGGTTCACAGCCAAGTCAAGGTGATTCAAGATCTAGGTCAGCTGGCAATCTGTCAGTCAACACATTGACCCACTATTTTGTATTTACATTATGCTGATAGCTTTTTTACTGACCCAAAGTAACCTTTAATAGTGAAATTCTCTTCATTCTACTTAAAACCATGTGTTATACTACCCATCTGATGAGTGGTGACAGGTCCCCTTTTTGAGTGTGTAGAAAAAAATAATCAGGTCTTTTGTAACACACACCTGCCAGGTCCTCAGCCATCCCTCCTTATCCCGTGTTTTGCCTAAACAAGTCACTTTACTGATGTAAGAGAAGCAAACAGGTAATGGAGATTGAGTCAGCAGCTCAACTCACTACGTTCTAAGAAGGTTTTTTTCTTGTTCTTGTATCATCTTCTTTCAGCCAAAACCCCTGACCTGGAACCTACTTTGACAGAGAGCAGTGTAGCAGGGTGAGAAGAGATTGTCGTCAAAGGTGTATAGCTTCTGCTTAAATCCTAAATCTATTACTTACCTGTGGAGTGTCCTTGGGAGAAAATCCCATGACTTTCTAGGGACATTCATCTCTGCATATGTAAAATCATGGTGTTAGAATACTCCTCATAGGGCTATTGTAAAGATTAAAGGATTTAGTTTTTCTAGCTGTTTCAAACAGGCTTTGTTAGCTTTTATTATTAATGTTTTCTGTATTGAATTTTTTTCTATTGTTCTGGTTACCAAGCCCAGAAATCATGCTGTCATCCTAACATCCTCTCCCATCTCAAATTTAATGTATCTTTGCAGTTCCACCTCAACAATATCTTGTTAATACAGCCCATTCTTTATCCTCTAGCTGTCACACATAGTTCTTTCTGCCTGGGTCACCCTGGTGGAGTGTATTATATACTTTGCTCTTCTGTGTTGTTCATTCTTTGATTGTTCTTTTCTTTTTTCTTTGGTGGTTCCCCACTGTGTTCTTTTGTCACATTTCTGTGCATTCTTTACTGCACTCAGTATTTATAATAAAAGATATGTGATCAGACATAATCATTATTTATTGATCAGCATTCTACTTCTTTGACTTATTTATTCAAATCACTATGATCACTACCTAATTATTGTCATTATCTACCAATGTAAATAATTATAGATAATGGTTAATGGGTATAAATGGATAATATATTTAATAATCATTATGACTATCTACTAATATATGATTGGCAACAGAAAAAGTAATTGGGATGCACTGTAGCATAAAGCTATAATGAACAAAAATTAATATGAATATCTTCCAGTAAAGCTTTGAAAGAAAATGGGATTTCCAGATATATGGAGAGTCATAAGATAAACACAGAGACAAGAGATTATATATATTGGTTCATAGTTGTAGAACAGTGGGAGAAAATTAAGAGCTAACATAACCATGTGTGATGGTTAATGCTATTTGACAGGATAGTAAACTGACTGGGAGGCAAGATTCAGAATGTGTGTGAGGTATTATGTAGGTTTGGTTAATTAAGGTATGGAAACTAACTTTAGTAGTGGGAAGGACTATTCTCTGTATTGAGGTCCTAGACTGAATAAAAAAAAAAAAAAACCAAACTGAGTACTAGCATTATTGCTATCTCCTCCCTGACTATGTATGCAATGTGACCACATGCCTCAAGACTCTGTCATCATGACATCCATTGCATGATGAACTGTGAGCCAAAATGAATCCTTCCTTAAGTTCATTTTGTTGGATATTTTGCCTCAGCAACAAGAAAAGTAGCTAATACACCACCAGTAAATGAAAAGAGTAAGATAGAATATGTAGTCATAATAGTAGTGAGAATTTCCTAAATTAGTTTATTCCTAATCACGTTGTGTGCCTTTATTTTGTATCCTCACAGTGGCCCTAACTACTCTATGGAATTAACCCAGCGTTTTATAGGAAACACGTAAGTTTGCAGGGCAATCACGCTAACAGGTGAAAGTAGAACTTGAATTGCAGTCCTCTGGTCTTCTTGTCTGCCTAACTAATTGTCTTACCTAATAAACTCCTATAATATCAGCACCTATAAGCCAAGAAGAGGAATGCATATAACTTTGCACCAAAGGAAACTACTGAGAAGTTTTAATGTGGAGAGGAGTGTGACCACACTGACCAATCACACAATCTCTGTATTTGTCAACTTCACCTTCCTGCTAAATGGAGCACCCCTTTGGTGTTTGGCATGGTGCTCCATGGCGGTGCTTGATGAAAGATACAAATCACTAACAGAGGTGTCAGAGGGAGAGGAGAAGACAGGAGGTGGAGAGAAAGATCTTCAGAAGGATTTCAGGAGGCTACTTAATGTTATTCAGTGTTCTGAGCAAAGAGTAAAGAGTTGGACGCATGAGATAATCAAATTCACTTTAGAATTCACATTTGACACAAAGCGATTCTTTAGTTTGGTCTTTTTCCAGGAGCTGATGATGTAAACAATAAACCATGGCCTCTTGTGTCAAATAACTTCTAGTCCTAATATATGTTCTCCAAGATGCAACAAAACTTGATTTTAACTTTATTATTTTACCTACTCTCTATATGCCTAGGTTGGACTTAAATCAAGAATATTGTGCTTTCTTTTATATTAACTTCTTTATGAGTTACAGTCTATATTATAATGATGCATTATTTCATCCTTGTATAAATTTTTTTAAAAAATTACAAAGATATAATCAATATGCTATCTGTGTTCTATAAAGTCTATCACTTAGACTTTCCCAACCCAAATTTCTGATCATTATACCATCAGTAAAATTTCAGAATATGCTAGACTCATAAAGACCTGCAAAAATTATACTAACAAAAATATCCAATAGACAGTAGCTTCTCTAAAGATACCTGATGAAGGTTCTGACCAGGGAAGATATCAAGTTTTACATAGTTTGAAACAACATATAGCAGTTTCCACTCTTGTCCTGAGTGATATCTTAGAATTAGTCATATGTATTTGTGTGCCTTACAGTTGTGTGGTCATTCAGCAAAAAAATCAAACTCCATGTACTTTTATAGACCATCTATCAGTAATGATAATGAGATAATATAGAAAATCATTGTTGTATGTAGCTACAGTTTTTCTTGCCTTGCCCACAGTCAGGACAAATCCCTGTCACCCGCCAGTCCCACAGCCGCTCAGACCCAACCAAGTAAACACAGAGACTTATATTGCTTACAAACTGTATGGCAGTGGCAGGCTTCTTGCTAACTGTTCTTATATCTTAAAGTAACCCATTTCTAGAAATCTATACCTTGCCACGTGGCTCGTGGCTTACCAGCATCTTCACATGCTTCTTGTGCTGGCGGCATCTGGCAGTCAGTCCTTCTGCCTTCCTGTCCTTTTATTTCTCCTCTCTGTTAGTCCCGCCTATCCTTCCTGCCTAGCCACAGCCGATCAGGTTTTATTTATTGATCAATCAGAACAACTTGACATACAGACCATCCCCCAGCACAGCCAAGTGCAGACCATCTCAAACACCTGCACTCAGGCCCATGGTCCTAATCATCCTCTATGCGGACCTGCTGGGTAACGCCACAAAGAAACCAAGAAGGGCTCCCACAGGATATACAGAACATCCCACAGCAGTTGTAAGACTATGTGAGCAATAACTGTGTTAACGAAATAAATATTTGTTAATATTAGAATTTACATTTTTGAGATTTCAGAATCAGAAGAATGCTTATCCCTTTACTACCATATGTAAAATCTGACAGTTTTAATTTGAAACTTTAAAAATCTTTAACCCTACATGTAATCTGAATTTGAAATATTTAATCACTGTAATATTAATCATGATGTGTATTTCATGTGTTATTTTAGTAACTTGGGCAAAGAGGGAATTCCATAGAACCCTCTACCTCAATACATATCTTATTTATTAGTGTTAAATCCTCATACTCAAATATAGAAATAAAGTGTGGATGTTCATTCTCCAAAACTGTGGCTAACGAAAAGGTCAGACAGTAAAACTTGGCGATGTATGCAACTGTGTGGTGATGGCTCACCTCTGATGGGAACTAAACACACTCATTTTTATATGTTGGTTCACAGCTATATCTTACATTATCTACCAGAGAGGGCTTTATTTCAGGGTTGGGTTGGAAAGAATGGTTGTCAACAGGTAGTTAAAACAATTTTCTATTTCAATCAAATTACATTCCCTTGCAGTCTGTGAATGTTCTGATGTGTCCCTGAGGTAGTTAACCATTCTCCGTTAGGCATCATGGGTTTTCAGTAATAGTTACATATAACGGCAAGTACACACTTGCTTAGTTTTCTTTCTTGATTGAGGTTATGGTCCTTAGTTAAAAGTTCTATGTATATTCTGTCCAGGAAAGTCCTTTTTAACACTCCATCTTTCATTTTGCAGAAAATTAATGTGTCTGGCACTCACAATTGTTTTCTTTGCTTCAGAAACAAAAATTAGTTTTCTTGAGGATTTTCCATCGTAAAAAGGTGGCATTGTAGCACTCATGGCCCATTGGGCCAGGCCAAGAGTAGATGAAGTGGCAACCCCCTGTTAAGGTAAAAGCTAGTTTTCAAGGAATAGTCTACTGCTGAAAGGATGCCTCACATTTTCCTGCTAGAGATAAATAGTTATAAAAAATGCTATGTCAGGATTATCCTGCATTTTACTTGTTTGGTTCTTGTTTGTTCGTTTGTCTTCTCACTCATCAAGTTAGCCAGATCTGAAGCAACTGGCCCTACCCTTGGGTTCTGCTGAAGAACATGGGACTTTTAGAAAGATTTGTGTCACACTTCAGAGAGGAGACAACCACGGGGATTAGGAAAGGAAAAGTAGAATCGAATAGATGTATTTAGCTTCAAGAGATTTTCTTCCTACGTGCCTTTTATATATGAGAACACAATCAAATGAATGGGAGAATATTTTGCAAATAGACAAATTTTGCCCTTGAAACCTCTCATTGATCCTGAATTTAACCATTTTAGGTTGTGCACCTTCATGGAAGACAGACATTTGTAGAAATACAGCTTGGTAGGAAATCCATATTTATGGGTGCTATGCTGGCTCATACTGAAATATGGGTTCAAAACACAAAGCTAAGAGAATGAATGAGTCAGGTCTGATTTGCAAAGGTTTTATATCTACATATGAAAAAGCTGATCCCTGCAGCTCTAAATTTAATTCCCATTAGAAAATCCCGTGATTAACTGCAGGTCCTTAGTGATTGTTTGGGTAACAGACGGGCATGCCACAATGAAATATCTCCTCCTTTTTATTTACAAACAAAGGAAGAGTTTTATGTGGGCAGAAATTAAAACATTACTGAATATTGACTGGCTCAACTTAAATGTTAAAGCCTTAAAGGCTTTCACAATAACACGAATCCATTATTATATAACATTGTCCTTAATATTTTAAGTAGTTGGAAGATATAATCCACAAAATGTTGTGATTTCCCTTCAAGTGTGTTGGTCTCTCCAGAAAGAATTATGTACCTATAACATAATGAGGTAATTAACCAGGGAACAAAAGCTTTTTCTTCTGTTCCAGACAAAATTGGCTTCTGAAACACAAGCAACAAATGCATTCTGTTTAGGATCATCTAACTTGTCTTGGATGGTGATTTTGTTGTTAAACATCTCATATCACTCTGTATAATGCCAAAAATACCTAAAATTAAGAAGACAATTGAGATAAAAATGGCTGTGTGTCTCTTTAATAAATATTTCCATTTGGTCAGTATGCTAAACTTTGACAAGTCACAATATTCAGCAACTAAACATTATGGGTGTCTATTTTGATTGACAGTTGTGCTAAGAGCCACAAATCATATTGCAGCCAAAGGACTTAAAAATCACATTCAAACAGCTCAACCTATGCTTAATTGAAGTATATTTCAAAAGTCTTGAACCAAAGAAGTAATTATACTATTCCAGAATATGGCCCTCACAATCCTTGGCCCATAGTGTTATATGTAAACAAGCTCTACTGTCTGCAGTTATCAGCGCATCATATAACCCTTCCGAATATGAAACTCTTTGTTATTTAACACATGCCACATAAGGGAGGCACATTAGAGAATGCAAAGGACCGCTCCAAATATTACAACCAGACTGTCTGTCAAATCAGTTGTCCAGTTGACATGTATAATTAAATAAACATTTTGTGTACCCTAACTCTGTGATTTTGGTATTAGTTGCTGTGCAAGGATGAGTAGTACCCCACTCCCTGCACAAGGGAGTCTATATTCTTCTAATCACCAGCGCCTGCAAATGTTGTCTTAGATTGGAGAAAGAACTGTGCAAATGTGACTGCATCAAGGCTTTTGAGACAGATAGAGAGATGATCCTGGATTGTTAAATGTTATTGAAAGGCTCCTTATGAGAAAAATCCTGGAGGTAACATGAGAGTCAGGTTATGTGCAGAGATACAAGAAATTTGAGGATGTTATCTTGCTTATTGGACCAAGACCCAAAAGATATAGAGGTCGTTTGCTGTGTGGAGATGAGAAAAAGGATTCCTTTAATTCACCAGAAGGAACATACTCAGTCACTAATACATTATAGGTTCTGATCTTCCAAGCTCTAGGAAGTCAAGCCTATGTTGAGTCACTAGGTGTGTGGTATAACACAGTAGTAACAGGAAGCTAATCCAGTTGCTTAAGTCAATCATTAAAAGAGTTCACATGCAATTTTCAAGTTTATTTAATTTTTAGATTTTTTCCCCTTTAAAATTGCAAAACCTGGTGACATTGAACTCTCCTCCTTTTTCTCCTGACAATAACTGACACTAGCCCTTTCCTTTGAGGTCACATGCTCTAGTCTACCAAGAGCTTTATGAATATTGTTCTCCTAAGCCTCTACTAGACATTTTATCTTGTGTGTTCTTTTGTACATGGCCTTACATTTCTCAGTCTCCTTAGTATTCATGGTGCAATCAGTTATTCTGTCTCGACTCACCTACTTTTCAAACATGGCTTTGTATTAAACTGATTCTCCAGAGAACTTTTTGTCTTACTTGTCCCTGTTTGTGTTTCCTTTAAATTTCAAGCTTTAGGTGATCTACTCAGGAAGCCAGAATTCCATCCTGTGTTAAGGAAAATATGCTGAATGAACCTGATTTAGGAGCATCCACACAGAGTCCTGACATTACAGCTGACTCATCTGCCGTCAGACACCCTGGACACTTAATACTAACCCCATTTAATATGTCTATTTAGTTAAGATGAAACTTTCCCATTTCTCTTCAGAGATGGTTAACTTCAGGCTGCAGTGGGAAGAAGAGGCACTGACTGAATAGCAGGGATGATCTTTTTTTGGATGTGCCTTGGGTAGAACCCATATCCTCCCCTCTACCCATCTCTGAGAGTTGCCTTCCTTGCATCTCTCTGATTTTTATCACCTCTTCTTATGTCTTCAAAGCCAGAAACAGCAGCATTACCTTCTTCTTCAGCAGCTGTTATCTCCTGTTCTCCTCCAAGTGTTTTATAATCCAGGACGTGGGTCTCAAGGCCTTGATCACAAGTGCAAAATTCTATATGACATAAAAGGTCATTTCACAGATATCAGGTGTTGTAAAGTGGACATCTGTAAAGTCCACTGTTCAGCAAATCACATTTAAACTACAGAATTGAAGCCATGGAAAGGTTTTTACACTAACTGAACACTCAGTTACAAAATACATGGCCCTCATCACACTGACAGTCTCCATTGTGTATAAGGAGGGTCCACTTGTGTCTTCTTTAAAAGCTTCGTTCCACTGAATTTCAGATGCATCTTCGCCATGTACAGCCTTCCTAACTACCTCGTTTTCTGCTAGAACCTATTCTGTTCTATCTTATTTTTTTAACTCTGTGTTCATACCAAACACAGTTTTTTTCTGCCTTCCCAGCTCCCATGCTCATCAATAAAAAAGGAATCCCAACTCCTTTTCATCCATCTTCAGGTGTATTTTCCTAAAGTTTACTGTTTCTCAAATCAGATTACAATGTCCGGAAAGGTGCTCACTCTTGCATATTTCTGACCATTTTCCTCCTTGGTTTTCTCATCACTGGGATCTGTAATCCAGCTTCATATTTATCGTTATCAGGACTTTGCAATTCCTCAGCTAAATCCATCTGCATCACTGGATTCACCTTGCAAAAGCTCAAATTTGATCATGCCATTCCCCTGTGTGAAAAAAAAAGGCACTCATTAAAAAAAAATCTTTCCACAGGATACAACTGGAACTTGGATTCTCACTTTGAATTTCATTTGTAACCCAGCTCTCTAAACTCTTCATGTTCTTCTTTAAAATCTATTTTCCTAACTCAGTAGTCGCAATACATAAATCAATATAAGGATTATCGTGTCCCTTCTATTAGTTGGCATATGTTTTCCTTTCTTTAAATTTTCTTAAACCCTTGCTTATATGGTATTCTGTGTTGATAAAACTCTACTCATTAGAGGGCTCAAATATAGTGAGTGCCACAGTGTCTCAAGTCCCTCTCATATTTTCCTGTAGCTGCTTCTTAAAGAAGTATTTATTTTATGTATGTGAGTATTTTGCCTGTGAGGATGTATATATGCACAATGTGTGTTCATAGTTTGCGCAGAGGTGGTTGTGAGCCTCTATATGAGTGTTGAGTCCCGAACCTTAGTCCTCTGTGAGAGCAGCAAATGCTCATAACCAGTGAGCCATTCTCTCTAGTCCCATCATGTATATAACATACATACATATGTCTCTTTCTCTGTGTGTATGTGCATTTGTATGTTTACGTGTGTGTGTGCGTGTGCGCGTGTGCGTGTGTGTGTGTGTGTGTGTGTGTGTGTGTGTGTGTGTGAATAAATAACTTGTCTTTTCTTTCTCAATTCTTCAGTAAATTGTACATTTAAGGCAAGTTTTTTCAGGGCATTAATGACATTTTTTTTTCACCCCCATCAACCATAGCATCAATCTAAGGAATGGCTCCTAGAACCACTAGGGGTATGGAACCATGCAACACACTTGTCACTGTTGGTTTAAAGGTTCTGTTGGTTTAAAGGTTCTGTACCTGTTTTTTTTTTTCCTTTACAAATGGGATGTATGCAATAAAGTATAACTGAAGGAATCCTTATGAAATATTTCAAGTATCAATTTCCGTATGGTATGAATTAAACTGTGTTAGATAGAAGTGAACAAATGCTTGCTAAATTACATTGGCCTATCCAATTATGTACAAATGAAATATGTGCTCAAAATGTTTAGGATATATTTTATGTCATTAGAAAAATTAAAACATCCACGAAAATGTGAAATTATTCAGAAAGAGTAAACTGTTGCAAGATGTTTTTGTTCTAAGTGAGGAAGATTAGAAATGTGAGGACAAATCTCATCTTGTTCCCCAGTGCTGAGTCTAAGCACAGTTACCTTCAAAAAGGTATATATATATATATATATATATATATATATATATATATATATATATAATCTTTAGTTGAATTAAGTCCATGGGACCACAAAGCAAAATGAGAAGTTATCCTTTTAATTAGCTTCAGTAAGTTTCAATTAAATTATTTTCTGAGAATTAATAATAGTGGAGGACTTTTCTAGGTCTTCCTTTTAAAAGAAACATGTACGTCTCTTTAAAAATCAAAACTATTACCATGAAATTTCCTTGGCCAGAATGAGGAATTCTCTAGATATCTGCAATTTAAGAAAAATAGAATTAAGCAGTCGTACATCGCATGATGATCCTAAATTACTAAGACTATCATAGCATTTGCCCAGCAGTCATTCTTTGAGCAAACTCCTTTTAGAGCCAGAATTTAAGCAGGAAATTGAATCTGCAAAAGGAAGAATCAATGAAGCATTGTGTCTTGTAATACTTTCAAATGAATGGGTAGCTGTTCAAGGATAAGGAGTCATCAGACTTGTAGAGATGACAAGTAAGAGAGGAGACTCTGGTAGGAGACTCACAAATGTCTTCTTAGCTAGTTTTAGTTTCTCTCTCTTGTGTGACTCAAGACAAGTAACCAAACCTCCTTGGATCCCAGAGCCCCATATCTGAGGAATACATAATTTGTAAATTCCCCTTCAGCATTAAACATCTTTACTTTGATGTATCAGAAATAGTACATATCTCTGAAGCATTTTAGAGATGTGTTACAAATATAATAGAGATGCTAGTTTGAACTTGTTAATGAGAGTCTTTTCCAAGAAGATACTAGTTCTTTTGAGCCTAAAGCATCCATTTCCTCAATAAGATATTGGGATTTGTAAGAAAATATCTAATCTCTCCCTTTTGACATTTGCAATAAGGTTCTGTTGTTTTCAGACAGACACCATACCTTCAAGGAAGGGCCACTATAGGTAAGCTGCTATCTTGGGAGGACTTCCCAATTCTATCAGCAACCATTTATCATCAAAAGGGTTTTATCAGAAAGCTTTTGGCATATCTAGACTTCTCAAGTGATACAGAAAATGTATTGCTCCATACAGGAACATCTGGAGCACCAGCTGTCTGTTCTTTGGTGTAAGGGAGGAGTGATGTCAAGGTTTGAGAGAAATTTCAGAACTTTGGGCACCAGGGATCAGGGAATCATGACCTCTTAATTAGACTTCATCAGGTACTAGAAGCCCATGTTGAGGCCAAACTACCTCACCTATCAGCTGACCATAAATTCCTGAAATAGGGCTGACGGTTTACCCCAGTGGCCTGCCTCACAGGCACTGCTTGGCCAGACAAACTTCTGTGTCCCTAGTCACTTCCATGACAAGCTACATTTTCTCTTGGGTTCACAAAGGAGTTTCCAGATGATTTCCATATCACAAAATAGTCATGCCAGAATTTCCCAAGTGTTCCTCATCTTGCTGTCCATGATTACCTCGCCATATGATATTACTTGATGCATACACATGTAGCCTGGATTCTTGCCTATTTCCCAAAAGAAAGTGAAGCAAAGTCCCTTTCAATTCTCACCACAACCTATGCAGCCTGCTTCTTCCAATCTCTCTCTCTCTCTCTCTCTCTCTCTCTCTCTCTCTCTCTCTCTCTCTCTCTCTCTCTCTCTCTCTCTCTCTCTCTCAGAGACAGACTTTCTCTAATGTATAGAGCATCTAATCTCTTAAGAGTCCCTAAGGGACCCCTGGCAGTAGGATCAGAATTCATCCCCAGTGCATGAGCAGGCTTTTTGGACCCCACTACCTATGATGGAACACTTCTCACAGCCTTGAGGCAGGGGGGAGGTGCTTGGGCCTGCCTCTACTAAGTGTACCTCCCCATTGGAGGCCTTACCTTCTTGTAGGAGGGAATGGGGAGTGGGTTGGGAAGAGGAGACTGGAGGGGGAGGAGGAGGTGAGATGGGGATCTTTGATTGGTGTGTAAAATGAATAAAATTTTTTCTTAATTAAAAAAAAGAATGGAGAACACAGAAAAATAAAGTAGAAAACCATTTAAAAAAAATAGAGTCCCTACTGGACAAGGGAACTCAAAAGATAAGCATGTCACCATTTCCTTATTTTTTCTCCATTCCTCAATCCTTAAAGTATGGTTTTCCCTCCCATCTACATTCAGAATCATGTGTCTATTTTTGTCTCACCTTTAGCTAGAACTCAACATTAGTGATTAGTGACAGCTGTTTCTTCTTACCTCTAGACTCACTGAATAGCTTTAACAGTAGATGGGGTACAGGAGGAAAAACTGGCTTTCTAATAAGAAAGTCTGATGTTCTACACTCCCCAAACTATGACTTCAGCTCTCCATAAAGTCTAGGTTATGTTATATGATAGATGTTTTATAGATAGTTAATACTAAATCAGAAGTACAAAGCTGGCAATGTGTTTTGATTTGTGTCAAATTTCATATTAACTCTTAATATATTCCTATTTCTTAAAACTCAAACCATATGAATAGCATATTTACTGAATGCTGGCACATTCAGTTAAACTTAGTTATTTGGATTACTGTATACAAAATTATAAATTAATTACTTTGTAATTTTGAAGGTAACTTATTCATGATATAACATATGCTGTCTTTCTTGTAATTCATCATCTCCTTTTTAACTCAGAAAGATCATTGTTATTAGTAATATCTATTTGTCTTTATTTTACAGTAGACATGAAATAGCTCATAAGAAAAAACTATGCTGATGTGTATGTTTGTGATGAATTCAGTCAATACATAAGATACCACACTGATATCATAAAGAAAAATAATGATGATAAATTTCAAAAAAATCAATGTCCTTCATTTTATAACTGTGACTGTTAGGGAAAGTAAGACTCACATTAATAATAGCATGAATTACAGAAAGCAACAATGTGTATGTGGCATGTTCACATGTGTGCAGGTTCAGATGTGTGTATATGGAGGCCAGAAATTAACCTCAGGTGTCGTTTGTCAGAAGTCATCACTTCCTGTTTGAGACAGCTCCCATTGGCCCAGAACTCATGGAGTAGGCTAGGCTGCTTGGTTAAGAGCCCCAAAGATCCCCCACTCTGCTTTCTCTGCACTGTGATTGCAAGCCTATGACACCACATGCAGCTTTTTACACACCATCTGGAGATCAAG
This sequence comes from Peromyscus leucopus, assembly GCF_004664715.2. Taxonomy (NCBI): domain Eukaryota; kingdom Metazoa; phylum Chordata; class Mammalia; order Rodentia; family Cricetidae; genus Peromyscus; species Peromyscus leucopus. Next base: position 11,333,717 of record NC_051065.1, read on the forward strand.
CCCAGTTCTTCAGTGTTGGGCTGCAAGCACGTTACAAGCTGAGCTATCTACCTAGCCCTGAAAATGCTTTTCAAAGACAGAGAGGAGGCTGTTTCTCAACTTCTTCACAACTACTCCTATCTGCCTACTACTCTCTAAAAGAAAGCAATGACTATCTGATTGGCCTAAGCCTTGTGCATATATGCTGAAGAATGGCGACCTGCAGCCCATGAGCATTCTGTTTTAATGGTTTGTGCTTATTTCCACTTTCTCTCTTTCTGTGCCAAACCGATCATTGTGATCTCAACATGCATTTAACTGACTAGAGGGGAAATGATTTTGATTTCCTACAAAATATGAAGTTTCTGACGGAGCCCTCTCTCCTTAGGGGATTTAAAGGTGTAAGACAGAAAGATCCTAGCTATGAAAATTCTTGGAAAAAAAAACAATAACCCGCCCGGCGGTGGTGGGCACAGGCCTTTATTCCCAGCACTCGGGAGGCAGAGGCAGGCGGATCTCTGTAAGTTCGAGGCCAGCCTGGGCTACCAAGTGAGTTCCAGGAAAGGTGCAAAGCTACACAGAGAAACCCCGTCTCGGAAAAAAAAAAAAAAAAAAAAAAAAAAAAAACCCTCTAGGACAGGTTTGTATCCTTTGAGCTGAAGTACTTACGTAAAATTTATACAACTAACAAGGGAATCCATGGCTGATATGTAGAATTAAATTATATTGTAAAATTAAATTAAATTAAAAAATTTATACAACTGGATAAAAATGCCATGGATTTAGCATTGGAAATTCAGTTTTCTTTCTTCCTGGTTCCTTTTCTCTACGATAATCCTTTGTAGAGAAGTTAATAGGCATGACATTTGACTACCCTGTTGTGAAGGTGAGATAGCAGAGCCAGGCGGATCTCTGTGAGTTCGAGGCCAGCCTGGGCTACCAAGTGAGTTCCAGGAAAGGAGCAAAGCTACACAGAGAAACCCTGTCTCGAAAAACCAATAATAATAATAATAATAATAATAATAATAATAATATATTGTCATAATCTAAGGTCCAGCTTTTTAATTTGTGAGTTGCAACCCCACATGGAGATCATGTAACTGACTTTGGGGTTGTGCAAATACTGACAATATTAAAAAGGTTTCTGAACACACAACAATGAAAAAATTAATTCAAAACCATATGCCTAATAATGCAAGCTCTTTCTGGCTGCTCTGCCCCATGCTGCCCCATAAGACTTCACTGCAGCCCTGGGTCTGAAAACATAGTGTATTAGAAGAAGAGATCTAAGTTTGACTTACAAAGTGTAGTCAGAGTAGCCCAATCATATCTGTCTCACACCAGAGAGGATAAGAACCTAGCAGTTGCTCAGTCCATGAGGCTGAGTGCCTCTGAAGGACCAAGCTGGCAATTAAGGCCCAGAGTATTCCTGGAGATCTTCTGGTCTTCAGTCCCCAAAGAATATGGTTCTAATATCAGGGAAGGACTTGGCAATGAGAGGAAGAGGATAGATGACTTTGCCAATGAACAAAAAGGTCAAGCAAGCAACGTAGTGAAAAGCTTTCCTTCTTCCACCTCTATTTATCTGGCCAGCCACTAGAAGGTGCTGCCAACATTTATGGTTGGTCTTCCTCATCAGTTAAGGCAGTCAAGACAACTTCCTACATGCATGCCCAAAGGCCAACCCAATATAGAAAATCCTTTACTGAGACTCTCTTTCTAGGTAATTTTATGTGAAGTTGGCAAGTAAAGATAACCATCATAGAAGGGGAAGAAAAGAGTGAAGAAAAATTGAATGGGTAAACTTTAAAAAAAACAATAAAGCATTTTGAAAAAACAGATCCAGCAATAAAATGAAATTTATGCTCTGTTTCTGTTATTGCTAAGTGCTAATGACTATGTATACATCAAAGAAACGCTTGAAATATATTGTGACAATAGCTTTAATGGTGATATGTGATTGTGGAAGGATTTTAAAAAACTTTATGTACTTCTGAATATTTTAAATAACACTAAAATACTTCATACATAAACTCGTATGTATGTGTGATTTTATACAAGTCAAATTTCAGTGTGAATTTAAGAATGTGAAAGAGCTCATATTCTTTAAATATTGTTTATTTGTCATTGTATCATTTGGTATTTTTTGACCAAGCACATCTGAATTCATGGTCAGGAGGACAACTGTAGCAATACCAATCATAGTGGTGACAGGTCCCTGGAGTGATTAGCCTTATAAAGGTTGTAGCATGGCTTTTCAAATCTAGTCTCAAAGAGGTACACCATGGCTTAATGGGAAGACTAGCCCAAAGTAGGGTTAGGATAAAGTTCGTTTTCTACATACTACATTCCCGCTTCTTGTCAAATCTTTCCAGTTCTTTCAACGAGATATGAGATAGGTAGAAATATGGTTATCACAGTAAAGGTATAAGTTCTTATTCTTCTAAAGGATTCATGTTTGTCTTTTTTACAATGTAAGGACATTGTTGGTAAATGGAAATAAATACACAAGACATATTTGAGATTGGGACTTACCATAAATCAGTTAATAAATGTACACTACAGAAATTGGAGACATTTCTCCACAAGGAAGAGGAAATGTGTATTTTCAGCCTTGGAAATAAGGGATATTTCCCATAGAAATTGAGAGTGGAAATTAAGCTACTATTGAATAAAAAGGAATCTGATTCCGAAAGATCACTGGGTTAGAGTTTATTTAAGCAGAATTTCCTTGACATAGTCAGAGTGCACATGTTAATTCTATTAACATCTTGGAAGTTTTTAATAGTTGAAGTTTCTGTTAAGTAGAATGACTAACCAACCATATGCAGACACACAAATATGATTTATAAGTAACAATATAAACAACTGATTTTGATTTTGACATGTTGTCCCCAGGTTGACTGAGTCAACCCATGTTTGTAGGTGAGTAGAGTTTCAAGTTTAGTATTGATTAATAATTGTTAGCTTTCATTTACATTAATAAATGTCATAATTGTTAACATTATAATAAGTTAACATTGCATATTATTTCATTAATACATTATAATAATAATTGTCAAGATAAAAGGAAACAATGATGATTTATTCATGAAGACCTGTTTATTTCTTCAGAACAGCATTCCTTAAACATGAATGGCTACTTTTCTAATTCTGCAATATTTTTGAATGTTAGAATGTTTCTTCAACTTTTGTACAACTCATAATAAGACAGCTATGAAATATGATACTTGTCACAATTAATGTAGTATCACATTTTCTCTATTGCTTTTGAAACTCCAGACAATCTAGTCCTGATCATCAGTGTTTAACAACTTCCAAGGTATAAATACTCACACGTGGTCAATTTTAGGTTACATTATAAAGTCACTGATACTAGAACATTGAAGGGATGAATGAATAGCTATACAATTCCATATTATGATAGAGTGTTCCCATTATGCAGGTTTTAGACTAATAACTTCAAGAGCATACAAATAACAAAATATAATAAAATAATGAAAGTCTGATAGCTTTTAAGTCCCAAAGACTCTTAGTTTTGTTTTATTTTAGTTGTCAATATATATATTTCAATTTTAACAACAGATGTATTTAACCATTACTGAGCAAAGTTCCTGAAAATTCATCAATGTATATGTATTCTCAATAAGTACAGCACTAAAAATAACAGCTCATTCGGTGAAATTTAGTCACACACAGACCACCAAGCATAAGTTTTGGAAGACCAAGAGAGAACACCAAAGAGAAACAATCTAGCTATGTCTATGAGAATGGAAATGAGTTAGAGTTTACTCTGCTTTGCATTTGAAGGCTCTTATGAGGATACAGTAAATGGCTTACCAGATAAAAGCACTTGCTGCCAACCCTAAAGACCAGTTTGATGCTTAGGACCCACAGGGTGGAAAGAGAGATCCAAACCGCTCAGCCTCGGGCTGCTGTTCCCAAACTGTGGCATATGCAGGCCCAGGTACAACTCACATATACAAGATAAATGCATAGATGAATATAAACTTTCAAAAGTCTTCATTATGTTTCTCCTGTGACCTTGTTAATTTATAGTCTTTGTTCTTTATAAGTCACACAAAATGACATAAAATTATGAGAGTAAGGTTGGGAAAAACATACCAAATAGGCAGTTTAGACATAAAATATTATTTTAAAAAAGAAGAGGAGTCAGCATTCCCCAATAGCTATTCCCAAAAGAGCAGCACAGACTAGAAGACCATCTTGATTACTCGTTTCAAGAGCACACTATGCAACTTAAGAAAGAGGCCTTCCTAAGCTTGGTAAGTACACATAATATTTTGTCATAATTTTAATGATATGATAAGATACTACTAGAAGACAAAAGAACTCAATTCACAACTAGAAATATATTACACTTTCAGATGGGACCTTATCTATACCTCTGGTCTACACACACGTTTGCCCTGCCCCCCACATACCTATATGTACAATCCCTTGCACCCATACAAATAACAAGTTCAATTAGCAACACAATTTTGTAAAATTAAGCTCTGTATTTTTCCATTTTCCTTTACATAAAACCAGGAGATACAGACTTAAAATATGAATTATATTTATAAACTATCCAAGTCACAAATATAAGACTTAACCTACATTTTAATATATTGTAATTATGTATATATATAAATATGCATTATATGTGTGTATATGTACATATTTCATATTGGATCACATAGATATTTATAACAGAACACAAGGAAGTCATAGGCTAATTTATTTAACATTTATTACACTATATTTGATTAGTTTGACTTTTGATAATAACTTTAAAAACAATAGTATTCAACTAATAAATTCCCTTTTAATGCTACTAAACTTATATTTTATTGTCTTGCTTTGAAATCACTCCGCCATTAACCGTAGCATAGTATTTTATCACAATTTAGGGATAGTAAGACTGGAAGTTCAAAAGCAACCAAAACATAATCCACATGCCTCATGGTTCTATAGAATTTGTTTTCTTACATTTTTAACGTCTATAACCTTACCATCTTTAACCTTTTAAATATAACCCAAACTGATGGCAGCGTGGAACAGTAACCACATTTGTAAGTTTTTGGGCTAATTTGTCATACAGTCCAATTTGTGTTTTCCCAAGCTGCTTGCAATTTTCCTATTGTATTTACTCACCTACAGTGGATTTTGAAAACTTTGACAGCTGTTAAAATAGAGAATATCAAGAAGGTTAGTTAGTGTCCTTATTAAAACCCCAAAAGACATGGAAAACAAAGAAAGGAGTGAAAAGGTTTCATTCCTCCTGAATTCATTGAGAAGCATCAGATTTGGGTTGGGATTTATATTTTAAGTTGTGTTTTACATATCTGTTCCATATTGAGTGTGCCTATGTGTAATGGTATTTTTAACTACTTGAGCTTTCCTATTTTAAAGTTGGTCTCTTTGTAGGTGTCCAAACAATCGAGCCTAAGTTTATTAAAGGTGGAACCATGTATCATGTTTCTTCTGAATGTTAAATGTGGATATCTCTTCTCTTCTCTGAAATTAATACCTATTTGCAGTGTGTTTATTCATTTTTTCATAAGAAATGTGCTCTAAATATGAAATTTTGAATGAATCAACTTACTTATAAAAGCCTTTTAAGAAAGCATTTTAAATGATACAAAACGTAAATATATGTGAATACATGTATATGCATGTGAAGCTTTCTTTGTGAATGTATACATGCTTACACACATGCATCTATATTTTGAGTCTTTTACAAAGCTTATGAGTTTATAAAAGACTTTCATACTTTTATATTCTATTTTGTTCTTTGCTATTATTAGAATCTGATACATGGGGTTCTTAAATACTGCTTTTGACTTTTAAGAACCTTTGGCTTTTCCAGACTCAAGTTACCTTATTATATAATTTATTGAAAGCCAATAATTACTAAGACATGTGGTAGGCGCTTATCACGGGTAACATCACACTCCTGGCTCTATGTACAAGCTGGAATAGGGCAAATGGTACAATTAGAGGCAAGTTCTTTGGTGCATAACAATAGAAGCCTTGGTGACACTGTAAGATTAAGAAAAGGCTAAAACATCTTTAGAACTACTCATTACCACCAGTCAAGATGTGCATATTTGACCTTTATGGTAATCAGAAGCATCTCCGCTTATGCCGTAGGTGACTAAATAATCGTCACTTTCGACACAGTTTTCCTTGAAGTGACCTAAGGTTAACGGCTTGATCCTGAAGCTGACACAGACATTGAATCAACTCATCAGCGGTCACAGTGAAAGGCCACCATCTTCATCACCTAGGTTACAGTGACAGGGTACCATGTTGCAGGGTTCTCTCAGTGAAAGACAGAGGGATTTAAGTGCAGACTGCCCTGTGCATTTCAAAGGTTACAGAATAACTCAGACACCTCTCCCTGAAGTACAGATTCACTCTGTGTTGTGATAATCATGCAACCTGCACCACAAATAATTGCTCCGTTCATTACCTTATTGTCTTACCTATAATAAAGCCTCACCCTAGATTCAGAAATCTCTTCCTGTTGATTTCTCTCTTTCCCTGGGATTACCATTAACCTCGGTCTTTTTTATTGAATATATAACCAATTGCAACAAAGACCCTCAAAGCTAAGTAAATATCTTTAAATTACATAAAACCAACACTATGATGAGAACTAACATCACAACTCTAGTACTTAAGAAATTATTTTTAATCATGTAGAATAAATGTAGATGTTTCCAAAATGTCCCTGCCTCCAGTGTTTCAGCTGGAGATGTAGAAATCTATAGCATAAGTATTGTTATGCTCAAGTAATGGACATATAACATCAAATGAAACTAATTTTTGTGTTGAAGAATTCAACACAAAACATCGTGGGAGATAATCATAAGAAAATTATGCTATATATGTTATGTCCAGATGATTTTGGAGCATGATAATGTATCATATATAGACAGAATAACTTAACAGTCATGAAAATTACGGCAAGGGGATAACAACTTTTTTTTTACAGGTAGCCAAAATAAGAACATTTTTAAGTCACAGAGGCAAAATTCACCAAATATCTGTGACTTGGTTGTCACTTAAAAGCAGCCATTCATAATTTCCCTTAATATGCTTATGTACCTAGAAAACAAGGTAACTTCCTATATTTCAGTCATTGCCTTTGTTGAGAAACCTGGAGAGTGCTTCATGATTCATTATGACATGTGGAATATATAAGCAATAAGGCCTGACAGGAAGTGTGGTTATCACAAGATAATCACACCCCTGGGTCATTACAAAGCACAAGGAACAGTGGCACCCTTTCATTCCCCCTGGGGTGTGATTACTGAGCAATAAGCACACTTCATGCCATTACCTTAGTGCTTTTATAGAAAGTCTTTGTAGGGAAGGAAAACTGCATGTTTTTATTGCTTAAAGGAGACAAATTTGGCAGTTTATAGTATTAATGTTGGTTCATTTAAGTCAGTCTGTTTATCCATGCTCATCTGTTCCTTTAAGAAGAGCACCTGCCACGGCCAATCAGAATCCATGACCGTGAAACAGAACCTGCTCTGTGTTTGTGTATTCCTAAACACTGCTGCGTCTTCAAAAATCCTAGTACCCAGAAACACCATGTGGAAGAAATAATCTGCTTCAAATGTTATTCCTTTTCCAAAGCTGCACATTCAGCTTTGCAGACTAGATTGAGAAAATGCAATGTAAAGCAGTTGGTAGACCAAGCACAGGTCCTCACGGTCCTCACAGTGCTCTTCTCTCTGCTTAGTTCCAGGCCCAGATCAGGAGACAACTCAACTGAAGGTGCTCAATCAGACACTAAATCCCACCATTGTCACTCATATTATAGCCTACAGGTCCCTGTTATGATCTCACAACTTCTTATTCTACATAATATGTTTTAGATTGCTCAAAGTAATCTTATCCCTTTATTCAATATTATGCATTCATAAGGCAGATAAAACATCAACTAATGAACCTGTCTTACCTGTAAGACAAACTACTAATTTTACAATAGTACCTTTGCATACATTTGGAATATTTATTTCCATAAAATTCTGTATAGATAGTAGGTAGCTGTTATTATTTGGATTATATAAAAGAATGAGGCAGGCTATTGGGAAATGAAATTATGCAGCTTCTTCAGGTATTCCAATAGGACCATTCTGATTCCAAAAATGCATCGTGATTTTATTTAGTCCTCACGTGGCCGTGACAAGAACATCAAACAGATGGTCTCAGGGGCGATGTTTCTGCTGCCTCAGGTTCAGAGGGTAGGATCCATCACTGCAGCAAAATTTGCTGTCTATAGTGGGGCCACCTGAACCAGCATAATGCAGTGGTGATTTCTGTCCTCAGCTCCCATGACAGTGCAAGAAGCTCAGCTTGGAACCAGAGGCAGCATAACCTGAAAGCCTGTTCCAAGTAAACTCCTTCCACCGGCTAGGCCCAAGTCTCAAAGACGTCACAGTCTGCCAAAACAATCCCCACATGCAAATTCTAACACAAAGTGTGAAAAAATAGCAATTATAGAAGTTATTTTGAAGAACCTGAACCTCCTCTAGCTCCATTTCCTCATCTATGGAATATGGTAGTTAATGCATATGGATGTTATCGTGCATATCACACCAAACTTTCTGAGAATAGCTTTCTTGTATAATTGCATTAAATGCCACCTGACAGTTAGGCAGTTTCATGCTTAGTCCATTAGACCATTAGACAGTAGTTTTAAGTTTGCATCTTGTTAATGCAAACAGCGAACAGGTGACAATATAAATCTTTGCAAAGGAGAATGACCTGCCTTGACATCTATCACCACTCTGTTCTTTCCTGGAGGCATTCTCTGAGTTGGTTGATGAATGGGAAGCTTGTGTAAGCTTTATTATTTCAAGATTAGTAAATATGATCTTGAAATATGCTTAGGACAGCTAGTGACAAGACAGATTTTTTAAGTCCTCACGCAGAACACTGAGTTCCAGAGTTATTCATAGGTCACCACTATTGTAACTGATAGATAAAATAATTGTAGAGGGCTTTCAGTCATATCCCCGTATTGACTTTGAAAGAAGCCCATGCAAATGTAGATGCTCAACACCACTTAGCTCTATTTCCACAAAGAAAATATCTGTGTAGCTTTTATTAAATTATAAGAGGATGGCATCTGTGCCACGATTCATCTTAACATATCAAAAGAGAAGTTTGTGTGCTTATTTTGGACAAGTGGTTGTCTTGTGTTTCTATGTAAAATGATAAAGATAATTCACTGCAACAGTTTGTGATCTGATCATTTCAGCGCTATGTGTAATGAGGATGTCTTGGTGGAGGGAATCAGGGTTGAAATAGATTAATAGAAATGGGTTAATTTAAGTTATAACTACCCCAAAGTGAGCGTAAGCTATCAGCTGAGCATTTATAATTAATATGAAGTCTTTGTGTGGTTATTTGAAGAGCAGCTGGCAGGACAAAATCTCTGCCTATAGGTGTTGTTCCTCAGGAGTCAGCCAACTCATTTTTTTCTGTAAGTTTTTCCTTTTTTATGTGATGTGTATGTGTGTGTGCACGCGTGTGTGTGTGTGTGTGTGTGTGTGTGTGTGTGTGTGTGTGTGTGTGTTTCTGTGTGTCTGCCTGTCTGGTGTCTGTCTGTCTGGTATCTGTCTGTCTGTCTGTCTCTGTGTGTGTGTGTGTGTGTGTGTGTGTGTGTGTGTGTGAGTGTGTCTGTGTGGAAGCCTGAGGTTGGTGTCAGGAGTCTTCCATAATCTCTATATCTTTGTAAATACTGAAATTTTAAGATGCTGCACATAGAGCTAGAATAAAAAAAGCAGAATAAAAAATAAAAAAGAATTAAAAAATAAAAAAGCAGCTTTTATTTTATATAAATTTTATATACAGAATATTTCTATATACAAAATTTTTCATTTCTCTGGTATTGATGATTGTAACAGTATTTCTGATATATATATATATATATATATATTATATATATATATGATTGTTATGTGTTTCATTTCTTTTGAACTGGTACATTACTTTCAAAGTGACTATAGCATTTTTATCTCAATCAGTACTGTGTAAGCCATTAAGCTTCCCTATGGTCCTATTGGCATTGTAGCACATAGTAATGTCTTACTGTAGTCATGTATTTTCTACTTATGCCATGTTTAACTTTATTTTAGAGTTCAAAATGTTCTTAATATATTTCACATACTAGTCCTCAATTGCCTTGCAGATGTTTTGCTCAGAATGCATCAGTTTTTCCTCCAAAGGTCATTCACTGTGCCCAGGTCAATATGAATGCAGTCTACCTTACCAACTTTATTTTGTGGACTAGAATTTTGGTGTCTAGTTTTCTTAGCCTGGAAGCTGAGACTATCTTCTGAAAAGTATATGGATGTAGCATGAACCTTCAAAGTTCTTATTAATAAAATCAAACCTGGAGCCAGGTATTGTGGTGAATGCTGGAAGATCAGAGAAGCAGAACAAGCCACAGCTTCCTCACCTCGCCAATTCCTCAGGTGATCCTGTTTTCTCAGACTGGAAGCCTCTGAGTCCTCATCCTGAATGGGTCTCAGCTGAACTGTGCTGCTCAAAAGCCTAAACGCCTAACCAGCCAAAATGCTTCTAGTTTCTGGTCTTCATGCCTTATATATCTTTTTGCTTTCTGCCATCACTCCCTGGGATTAAAGGTATGAGTCACCAGAGTTGTTTCCAGTGTGGCTTTAAACTCACAGAGATCAGAATGAATCTCTGCCTCCCAAGTGATAGGATTAAAGGCGTGTGCTACCACTGCCTAACCTCTATGTTTAATATTATGGCTGTTCTGTTCTCTGAACCCAGATAAGTTTATTAGGGTGCACAATATTTTGGGGAACACAATATCACCACATATGGATCTATGTCTTTCCTCAAAATCTGTGATAATATTTTGTGGATTTATTAGCCAACCTGTTCAGATCATGTCTGCTGAAGCTGGGATCTGAGGACCTCAAAGAATGGGACAGACTACAGTCATTCATTGTAGACAGCTTTACTTCACTTTCAGTGTACCTTATACATGAATGAAACAAAGAAAGCAGAGATGTAAGGAAGGTTGTTTGACTTCACAAAACATGATCAGAAAAACATGTAAATAAATATCAGTAAACACATACTAAATAACAACAGAGCAGCCCTTTCCCAGAATTTTCTCAGTCCAGACCAATTTAAACACAATTTCCTGGCACGTACTATAGATTATATCTGGGAAAGCAAAAAGCAAGGCAGAGGGCCATATGCAGATTCAGGGTACACTGACCAGATTGGGTTCTATAGCTATGTTCTGACATCCAACAAGAATGAACATGTCTTAAAGTAGAATATTGGTCACAGGAGGCACAAAATCACGTCCAAGAACAATCCAGGGAATGAAATACACTTGAGGTAACAGACCCTCTGCCGTTTTTCCTGGAGCCTCTCTCATGGGTCCCCAAGGCATTGTTCAACATGCATCACTCTTTTGGTCGTGTTCTGACAAAGCTTGAGTTAATTTTTATGAAAATTGTGAGATTTGTTCTGAGGATCATTTATTAATTAATGCCCCACGAGGCCCAATTTTTCCAGTACCATTTCTTGATAAGACCATTCTTCCTACATTATCCTAATTTTGCATTTCTGTCAAAAAAAATTGGCTGTCAAAACTGGGGGGGGGAGGCTCTTTCTGGAGCATTTATCTTCACTGATTCATAAATCTGTTCCCATGTCAATATCAAGGATATACAAACATATCCCTATATACCAATATAAGGAACCTTAATGACTCATGTTTCTGATCAGGATATATAAATGATACATGGTACATAAAAAATGTAGATATATAAATTATGAATTTGGATAGACTGAATTTCCCCCTCTTTTATATACTCTAGTTCATTTTCCACTTGAATTTTGGAATTATCTTTTTATAGCTACATAAATATTTTGCTTGAATTTGGGTGAATTATTTTAAACCTGTGTATCAATTCAGGGGGAGATTTTTTTTTAAAGCCTGCTCCTGTGCAGCATACTGGACCATTTTGTGGGGCTGCAGAACTAGTCATTACTTTGTTTTTTTGTTTGTTTGTTTTTATCACACATTAAACAAAATTCAACTTAAGTTGCTGTGGGATGTTCTGTATGTCCTGTGGGAGCCCTTCTTGGGTTCTTTTTGGCGTTACCCAGCAGGTCCGCATAGAGGATGATTAGGACCATGGGCCTGAGTGCAGGTGTTTGAGATGGTCTGCACTTGGCTGTGCTGGGGGATGGTCTGTATGTCAAGTTGTTCTGATTGATCAATAAATAAAACCTGATCGGCTGTGGCTAGGCAGGAAGGATAGGCGGGACTAACAGAGAGGAGAAATAAAAGGACAGGAAGGCAGAAGGACTGACTGCCAGATGCCGCCAGCACAAGAAGCATGTGAAGATGCTGGTAAGCCACGAGCCACGTGGCAAGGTATAGATTTCTAGAAATGGGTTACTTTAAGATATAAGAACAGTTACCAAGAAGCCTGCCACGGCCATACAGTTTGTAAGCAATATAAGTCTCTGTGTTTACTTGGTTGGGTCTGAGCGGCTGTGGGACTGGCGGGTGACAAAGATTTGTCCTGACTGTGGGCCAGGCAGGAAAACTGTAGCTATATTAAGTGGTGAAGCATGCTCTTGAAAAGGAAGTATTATCTGTATTAATTTAGAGTTGTTCTAAAAGCTGTTTGATGTTGAAAACTTAAGGAGTTCAAAGTTGAACTCACCCCTCAGGTTTCAAAGCCTTTCCTTTGTCTCCAGATAGAGCCAGGTCGTTTTCTGCTTCCAGTTTTGATGTTTGTAACTCACTGAAAAGCTCCCCCCGCACCTTAGCAAGGCTGGCTCTTGCATTCAGGTGTCAGTTCAAATGATACTTCCTCCTTGAGGTCCTCCTTGATTTGTAATCTGCTACCATACCAGCCACCATATGGTCAGTCTCTTCTACTTCCCTTATATTATTGAATACTGTCTCTTTCTTAATTATTAGCAGGATGTCTGTAGTCCATATCAGTCACTTATTCTGACCCTAGCTCTTTGAAATGCTGTCTTTGTCTATTCCTTTGCTTTCTCTGCCTAATACAAATGCTGACACACATTGATGATATTTTATGGTAAATATCTTCTTTGTGAAATGAGTGAATGAATATATTTATCTAAGGCAAAGAAGACAGAAAGCAATTTGAAGAGACTATGGCTTAATCAAAAGCTTGAAAGCAAGAATAATACTGTGAGCAGTGATATGCAGTCTGTATGAGAAGGGAAGAGTTTGAAATGGGAACATAGTGCTTGACTGTGGGAGGTTTAGAACCTCTAGAGTAGGTGATTTTACTGTCGCCTGGAGGTAATGGGAATGCTTCTAACAAGGTTGACATAATAACATACTATTTTAAGAAAATTAAGTGGGGATAATACAACAAATTAGGGTGAGGGTTGGGGAGCTTAAGTAGAAGCAGGCATCAGTTGGGAATAATAGCAGTGACGGTATCACTGGGATAGGATACCTGCGCAGTGTCAGTCATATAAGAAAGGAGGCTCAGCTTAAAGGCAGCCTGCAAGTGCCATCTTCTTTAGCAGGGCCCATTCGACTGCCTTATCTAATCAAACAGTGGCATTGACGAACTGGAGTATACTTTTCTGTCTCTTTAGTGCCACTTTTCTTTTATTGTTATTTGCAAATGTCTTCCTTCTGTCTTGAGAATTTTTTCCAGGTAAAATCGTATCTGACTTCACAGGAGCCTGATATATCCCATAATTATGTGTGAGGTCACTTACATATTAGTAAACTTTTCCTCTATTTTGAAATTGGGGCAAGTTAGTTGCTGAATTGACCTGGAAAAAGCTCGGTATTGCTTTGAACTAGAGCGATCCACGAGAACTTATTTCGCTTGTACGCGCATGTGGACATCCAGGCATCAACCTCAACCTGTTTCAGTTGATCGTTTGATTTAAAACAAGGTCCTGGGACCTCTGATCTTTCCTCCCATGGTGTTTTGTGGTTCACTGTTTGTTGTGCTCAGTTTTGCTCCAGCAGTTGCCTATGTCAGGCTTAAAATCTGGGTTCAGCCCAGGCCGGCAGCACAGGACTTGTCTCATGAAGATTACTCCTAGCCGGTCTGTTTTCCTTAGTCCCTGAATAAAAAAGAATCCCAAACCAATTCACGTGACACCAGCATGTCTAGGCCAGACTTTTTGTTACTGTGAATATCTGCTACGATTTTCGAGGACTGTTCTATATGCCTTCTGTTCAGTTGGTTCTTAAACCTGGCAGAACACAGCTCTCCGATGCTGAGAACCATGAAGCAGTTACTGAAAGAAACCAAATAGTCCTGACATTCCTACTTACCAGGTTTCACTTACAGTTCATTTCAGAGGCTGACAATTAGAAGAAACAAGGAAGGGCTTTGTTTTGTTTTGCCAGACTCATTTCAAGGAACACTACACACTGCCCGCCTACTCGCTTATTTGGTTAAAGAAAATGTTTCCACTCTTACAGCTTCCCTGTAATGGAAAATCGCTCCAGGTGCCAAAGCCACCAGCAACATTCACAACGCCAAAGACTTAGGCACTTGCCTTGTATACATTTCTCTCAATTGAGTAGATCAGTCGCGAATTATAAAGTGTCATGGGCCTCTGGAAATGGGACGGGATTGGTCAAGCACAGTTTGTCACCCACCCAACCCCCACCCCGCCCCCAACTCTCTATTGAAAAGCAAAGAGAAGTTTCCTGAATTTCAAGGCAAATCGTTTCACATGGGAACCCAGCCAGGTAATCATTGGAGAATTTGGTTCACTGGCCTCTAAGTCGCCCCTTTGCTTGGAAGCTTGCAATGCCAACAGTTTGTGATGGTGATTAACTTGGAAAGTTAAAAAAGGCCAAGAAAGCCGTTGTGGCTTCTAATGCTGTTTTGACATCGCTTACTAGAATTTTCTATGAGGTCGGATCAGAGATATTATTACTGGTGCATAGTATTGTTAGCTAAATTACAGTATACCTCTCATTCAATTTCACACTGGGGAAAATTGAAAACTTCTAACAGACAAGGAAATTATTATGTAAGAACTTGCATGGTACAAAGAAATCCAAGAAATAAATGATTCATCTTGGATATTCTGAAAGACACCTTATTATTAGTCTAATACATAAATAACAGGAATGAATTATCCCATATCTATAAGTAGCTTTATCTGGATAAATCAGCCACTGGGATCATATTTATGAATTCATGGACATAATGTAATTATGAAATATTCATTAAGGTTTCCTTGTATGAAAGTGTGGAAATTCACTCCACACTCAAAGTTTAAGGAAAAAAACCCAGTTCAATGAAAGGGCTAGCTTTTCCTTTTATAGGGATTTACAGTACTTATCAGTGGGTATAGTTCACATTAGCATCCGGTGACATTGCTTTGTCTGTATATATTTCTAGCTGTCAACAGAATGTCCTGAGGCAATTGCATCCTGATTCTATAGTGATCTTCTATTCTTTTAGAATACACAAGGGCCTAATTTTCCATCGGCAAAGCATGAAATCATGTAAGAATGCTACGTAGACAGCATGTGCAAACAAGTAGCAGTTTTTCAACATCAAAACGCTTCCTAAAGTAACAGATAAATTAAATTTCCTTGTTCAAGTAAAGAGCAGGGAAATCAAGACCTTTTATTTAAAAAAATTAAGGTTTTCTTCACACAACTAAAAGTGTTGTGAAATTCAAGCAAATTTGTTCGGCACTTTGCATGCTACTTTGTGTGACCGACCACATCATTTTTCTTTTATTCACAGTGAAACTGCTTTAGAACAGGAGTGTTTTGTGATCATAGATCACAGGCACTTTAACTTCACCATGATCAGCATTTGGCAATTATCGAATTAACAAGGTAACAAAAAGGCTAGGATTTCCACCCAAGTACATTTACTTTAACTCTCATTCAACACTGTCGTGAAAGGATGTAGGAGTCAAGTGTTCATTTATTCATTGTTTGGTGCAGTGGGATAGGCAGTCACAGTAAACATGAATCCTCAAAAAAATTATAAAATATACTAAATGATGCATTCAAGACTTCCCTACCCTGTCTGGAACATGTCTGAGTTTGACAAACTGTTTGAAATTATCAACGCAATGATGCCCTTAAAAGGGGTTAGCTTTGGCGTATATTTAAAATGCATTCAAGACACACGTCTCTTCTGCTACAGGAGCTACAGAAAGCTCCGTTTAACATCAGTGAGATGACTGAAACAGCTTAAATTATCATTCTCTATATACATCTCACATTTCTACAACTTCAGGGTATTTTTAAACATTCTTGCTACATAATGTACAATTTACTTAGCACGTGGCATTCATATGTCTAGCTGTAAAATAACTTGTTGTAATTTAAGCAAACATGTTTTAAATAAAAGGTAGCTAAGGCCTCTAATCTCTGTTATATCGCATGCAGAAAAACCTTCCATAAAAATGGATTTCCCACACAGCCAAAGACCATAGAGTTTCCCCTTAAGAAATACCATAAGCTATGGTTTCTTTCCATGTATTTCAATAGACCTGACTGACCAGTTTCTCCAATTATGTGATTGTATGGATGAATTAGACTAAAAATAGAGGGGAAGAGGAAAAACATTTTTTTTTCTATAAAATTCTTTCATTTCCAAGCAATAACACTCAATGTAATAGTCATGTGTCACATATTCAATTAAATAAAAATAGATTTGGTGTGTTAAAATTGACATGCAATGTACTACATATGCTTAAGGGATATAATTTGAAAAGTTTGGATGGTATATGTATAGGTGAAGCCACCAACATAAGCAAGAAAATGAAAATACTACCACTCCAAATCTTGCCTTGCACAGCTTTTAAATTCATCTCTACCAGTTCCCCCGATGGGGAACTATCCTTTCCCTAGATGTAAAAATGGAGCAAAATGATACACCAACATACTTAGTAAGTGATACAAATAAGATGCCTTGGCTAGGTACTGGCTTTTCTTCCACATAGCTAGAATTTACATACTTAGAATCATGTAGCTTTCAGTCTTTGTTGTTGTTCTTCTCTTCTTTTTTTTTTCTTGAGCAATTATTTTGAAATTCACATCAACATTTCACTCTTTTTATTACATGGAGTTTCATTTTATGAAATGTACTCCATTTTGTTTACCAGTCACCTGCTGATATTTAAGTTGCTAAGTAAAGCACAGTGAACATTCATGTATAAGTCTCAGTAGAACATGCACTGTTATTTCCTCTGGGTAATTGCCCAAACATAGAATATCTGGATTATTCAGTAGTGGCATATATTATTTGTTGAGATGGATACCAGCCTATTTTCCAAAATAATTGATCTTTACACTTTACAATCATTCTGGGAACCTGAAGGCAATTCAGTTCTATGTAGCCTCACTCCTGCTTGACATCATCAGCTTCTTTTATTGTTGTCATTTTATATGTATATGATGTATAGATATCTCATGATATTTTTAATTGGCACTTTGTTAATGATAAATAAGGTTTAGCAATTTTCATGCATGAACCTTTATTGATAAAATGTCTGCTACAATTTTCCTCATCTTTATGGAGTTGTTTGCTTTGATAACAGTTTACATATTCAGGATATAAGTGTCTTAATCTAAGGTATGACATATAAGTACTTTTAAGTGTTTGGTGATAAGAAAAGCTTAGTATGTAAACTTTATCCGGGCGGTGGTGGCTCACGCCTTTAATCCCAGCACTCTGGAGGCAGAGCCAGGTGGATCTCTGTAAGTTCGAGGCCAGCCTGGGCTACCAAGTGAGCTCCAGGAAAGGCACAAAGCTACACAGAGAAACCCTGTCTCAAAAAACCAAAAAAAAAAAAAAAGAAAGAAAAGCCAAAGAACAACTGCTACAATGAAGGACTACTTATGGTTAATCTTTGGCACATAGTACATTTTCTTTTCTTTTTTTTTTCCTTTTATTTTTTTATTTATTTTACAATACTATTCAGTTCTACATAATAGCCACAGATTCCCTTGTTCTCTCCCTTCCTGCCCCCCTCCCCTCCCCTCCAGCCCACCCCCTATTCCCACCGCCTCCAGATCAAGATCTCCCCCGAGGACTGGGATCGACCTGATAGACTCAGTCCAGGCAGGTCCAGTACCCTCCTCCCAGATTGAGCCAAGCGTCCCTGCATAAGTCCCGGGTTTCAAACAGCTAACTCATGCAATGAGCCCAGGACCTGAGACCACTGCCTAGATGCCTCCCAAACAGATCAAGCCAATCGACTGTCTCACCTATTCAGAGGGCCTGATCCAGCTGGAGGCCCCTCAGCCTTTGGTTCATAGTTCATGTGTTTCCATTCGTTTGGCTATTTGTCCCTGTGCTTTATCCAACCTTGGTTTCAACAATTCTCGCTCATATAAACCCTCCTCTTTCTCACTAATTAGACTCCCAGCGCTCCACCAGGGGCCTAGCCGTGGATGTCTGCATCTAGATTCCTCAGTCCTTGAATGGGGTTTCTGGCACAACTATTAGGGTGTTTGGCCATCCCATCACCAGAGTAGGTCAGTCCCGGCTGTCTCTCGACCATTGCCAGCAGTCTTTTGTGGGGGTATCTTTGTGGATTTCTGTGGGCCTCTTTAGCTCTTTGTTTCTTCCTTTTCTCATGTGGTCTTCATTTACCATGGTCTCCTATTCCTTGTTCTCCCTCTCTTTTCTTGATCCAGCTAGGATCTCCCGCTCTCTTTCCCTCGACCCTCGCCATTCATTGCTCCCACTCATGTCCAGGCTGTTCATGTAGATCTCGTCCATTTCTCCATGTCTTTCTTGGGGTCCCGTTTTCCAGGTAGCCTCACTGGTGATGTGAGTAGCAGTCCAGTCATCCTTGTTCCACATCTAGCACCTTCCTATGAGTGAGTACATACCATATTTGTCTTCCTGAGTTTGGGTTACCTCACTCAGGATGAAGAATGGATAAATAAATTGTGGCACATATACACAATGGAATACTACTCAGCAGAGAAAAACAATGACATCATGAGGTTTGTAGGCAAATGGATGGACATTTTATTTTCTATTCAAAGAACTCCACAATTGAGCCAAGAGCATTCCTTACTCCTTCCATCCTGTAAGAGGCCTAAAATGGCACATGGTAGTTTCTTCATCTTTAATTTTTGTTGTTGTGTGATTTACTTTTCTCCCATCAAATACTATATATACTTCTATTGAAAGTTTTATGAAATTGTAATTGCTCAACATCTGTAGCCTTTCTAGCTTATTGGGATTTGGCTCTAGCAAGAACTCAACAAAGATGCAGTGATTGAAACAACATGTTGTCTCCCTGTTCAGTCACATTGTGCATTGCAAAAATCAGCCATCACAACTTCCCACTTCTTCCTCTAGGCAACAGTAAGTGGTATCATCCCTAGCGAGAAGGGTGAGCATAGAGACCCTAAAGAGACCCTTACTAATATTGTCAATAAAGAAAAGTCAGTTTGCCTCTGCAATGAGTACACAAAGAGAAATAAAACACTACAAACATTTATGTATTATGGATTCCAGAAGTGATCTCATCTACTCCATTGCATCTCTGGTAGCGTGGGGCAGATGAATCCACCTGTGAGACTGCACACTTGGCATTAGAGATCTTCATATCCATGTGTACTCAATACATGAGTAAATAAAAACACAGCTTTAGCTCATGTAAATGGAAACCTGGCCTCCAATAGATCAGAAGGCCTGATCACTAGATGTGCACTTCATTCATATACCCAACCATACTGATATAGGCCTAAAACACTGAGCCCATGGAGACCCTGGTAACAAGAAAAAGTTGGAGACACAGTTACTGGCCATTGGAATGCTAGTGTTTCTTAGTGAACGACCAGTCCCTTGAGTAGAAGAGTTTGCCTGGGAATCCTGTAGCTTAAGAACTAGTACCTCTTGGTATATTCTACTTCTTTCTTCCAAAGTAAAAGATGGAGCTTTTAGTTCCCTGATATATAAATCCTGTTTCTTCTAACAAGCAAGAACAATCTCAAGATAGTGTCAAATAACAATAACGCAGCTGTCATTGTGATCTTGTTATTGGATAACAGAACAAAGTCTTGGTGGTGTTGCGATTATTATTTTTGCGTTCCCATGGGGTCATATTCTCTATAATCACTACTTTTCAGAAGGCCTGGTCTGAAGTGGGGAACACTTTCATTATTGCAAAAATCAGCTTCATTCCATGAACATCCACTGACACATTGCTAAACACTGGCTATTCTTCTCCCTCTAGGTAAGATGTCATCAGCAAAAGAGAACAACTGCTCTTTCTGAAACTCCAATACAAGAAACTCAGAGTGTCCCCTAGGAGCTTTTCTAATTCAAATGTAGACAACAAACTCACAACTTCCATCACTTTCTCATGCTTCAGTTAAGCCTTCTTCCTTCTGACCACAGGGATTTCAAACAGACACTCTCTCTCATTTATTTTGTGCCTACAAACAATATTTATTATGACTATATGAGACATACTCAAATTCGCTGTGTCCCATGCTGCTGAATTCAATGAAAATTAACAATTAATATGAGGCTGTATAATTGAAACCCAAGCATAGTCCCTTACTCTTCAAACATACAATTTCAATTTTAAGTAGGAGGACTTGAGGAGCTTTATTTTGGAAGTGGGTATTTAAAATAAAAAGAAATTAGATTGCAGCATTTCAAATGCCCAAATAAGTTCTATTATTACTAAAAAGCCATTTTGAATATTTTATGTGGTGTGTGTGTGTGTGTGTGTGTGTGTGTGTGAGAGAGAGAGAGAGAGAGAGAGAGAGAGAGAGAGAGAGAGAGAGAGAGAGAGAGAGAGAGAATCTTTTCATATAATGGAAATTAGAAATGTTTCATTTTCACTTTACAGATTTTAATATTGCAACATGTTTTTCCTTTCTGATAAACTAACCAAGGATCAAAATAACCAACTACAATTTAAATCATTTAAATCATTGCCTCTGCAAATTAATGATATGACTTAAAATAATAGCCTTTCAAATTATCCAGAGTGAAGTAATCCTAGCTGGAGAATCTTGTCTTTGCTTTGTGAATTATACAAACAGTTCTGAGGCAAAACTGTGTCTTCACATCACTACCTTTTCACAGATACCTTAATGATTGCCTTGCAAAGTTGATTGTTATCGTCATTCCCAAGAAGGAGGATGACATTTTATCAATATCACAGCATTTTCAAGGAGCATAGGAAATAACAGTATGCCACTTCTGAGGATATTTATGAAGCAGAGAATTAAACTGGCAATTAACCCATCAGCAGGGCAAGCAGATATTGGTATCAGAAGTGGATCCAGTGAACTTACTCTGAGTATTTGTTAGCTGTTGTATGTGAGCTGGTATACATATATTTTCATAATTCACCATTTTGAGGCTATACATTTTTGTTTCCACATACTAAAATTTAGTAGCAGAATTTTTATTATATGCCATTAAACAACATTTGATGAGGTCCTGCAGCAACTTCCCCTGGATGTTCAGAGGAATGGCAAGTGGAAGGAAGTGTGTTTCCTGACTGAAGTGTGTTTTCTCTCAAGGGATACTACCATTTGATTTTGACATTTGTTTGTCCTATTTTATAAAGGACAAAACTACAATTGCACTTTTCTTATACTGTACATTGGGCATTGTGTCAGAAAAAAATCAAATCAAAGACAGTGTGTTTGTACACACACAAGCTCAAAAGCAAGTTTATTAAACAAATTCCTGCTTGAAATCATTGTGCACTAAGAAGTATTGCTTTGCTAATATACAATGTTGAGGTTATAAGGTAGACAGCCATGAAAAATCAACCCGAAGAAATGAGATTGCATGCATATCCCTGCATAATATCTTCTTGACTTCTTATAACAAAATAGAATAAAATATGGGTTCAGTACTTGATTAATTACTCAGTTCTTGTTTGTCGTATAATTTTTAGAATCCTGAAATAAAGGTGTTGCTTGACAATTAATTTAGTTACTTAAAACAATGGATAAATATTTGCCAAATAAATTTCAATGCATTTTAAATGTTTTTGCAATGTATTTTAAAATTGAAATGATCACTTTCTCAGTCATGAGATAATCTTCAACCCTATGAATAGTTGCCCTTACCTTTTTGTAATTAAGCTTGATTATATTATATGCAATTGCAAAATGTATTTCTTTTTTCTATTTATCAAAATACAAGCTTTTCAAATGATTGTCTTAAGCAAGAAATACATGGCAAGAGACTGAGACTAGCCAATGACAGCTGTAATTTTTCATAAGAATGGAGAAAACTTTTATTGCCTAATTGTTCTTGTGTTAGCAATTATAAACAATTCGTTGAACTCAACGAATTGAAACTTGCTCACAAATGTTCTAAAATTGATGACTTCCTAAACACATGATTTCCTGTAAAGCATCTGCTTATGAAAGGAGCCTGAAATATTAGAGGAACATGCTAATAATAATAGTACATAGGAGGCTGAGGCAGGAGAACAGCTGAGGCTCTTTCAGAAAGAGGGAGGGGAGAGAGGAAAGGAAAGGAAAGAAAGGATGGAAGAAGGGAGAGAAAAAGGCGGAGACTAGGAGGGACAGTCACAGTGTATTTTGGTTGTTTAACATGAAAATAAAATTAAAATCAGAGCCTGGAAAGTCAGCTCTGTGGTTAAAGAATGCTTGCTACTTTTCCAGAGGACTGGAGTTCAGTTCCCACCACACACAACAGTGGTTTATGACAGCCTGTGACCCAATTCCAGGCGTCCCTGGCCTGTAATAGCAGCACTCAGGAAGCAGATGCTGGAAGCCTCTTTGAGTTCTAAGCAGCCAGGGCAGCAAACCAAGAGAAGCAACCCCCAGGTGATGCGGTGGTAGAGGGAAGCCCAGATTAGGCATAAACCACACCCAACACCTATTTTTCACTTTCCCTCTCTTTATTAATCTGGGAAGAAAAGTAACAATGGCTGATTTCTGACTCAGGCAGAAAAACTGCAGGAAATGACCTTGAAGGTTTTTAAGTTTTTAAGAGGAAAAAAAAAAGGGGGGAGGTCTGTGTTAGAATGGGCTAGGATGCTATCCAGTGGGATTTTTTGATTGGGCATATTAATTAGGTGGGCCAAAGGGGACTTTTGATGGTTGAACGTCAATACTTTGATAGCTGGCCCTTGGTGGTCAGCCTCAGGAGGAGAAAGTGGCCAAATAAGGGAACAGGCCTTAGTGGCTAGCTTTAGGAAAGTAATCTTGTGTTTTTTAACAAGGGGAAGGGCAAGGTCTGCCAGGACCATGTTTGCCATGCTCAGCCTGGCTAGAATCCCTTCAGTAAGACCAGGTCTCAAACAAACAAACACATAAATAGACAGCCAAAAAGTCCTTCATTTCCATTAATATCTTCCTCTTCTGGAGGAGTGATATATATATATATATATATATATATATATATATATATATATATATATCTCATGCCTTCATCTCTGATGTGTGAGTCTAAGGAAAGAATCAGATGATTTGTCCAGCTGTTCATAAATCAACTCATAAACGAATGTTCAACCTTGTTATGACCTCATCTCACTGAACTGCCTAGCCACAATCATGTAGGTCCCTCTGCCCTAAGAAAGCCTTTTAATTTTGTTGTTTGGATGACCTGGTTCACTTTACTCCGAGGAGATGTGACTAATTAGGTAGAAGCAGATGAGAACAGAAGATGTAGCCAGTGAAACAAGGGTCAAGGGAGACCTTGAATCCTCCAAACTGTGTGTGGACAAGCGCCGCATAGATGCCAGCCTCTGTTTGTGCTTGGGTCATAATATGAAGAGATCTAAAAGATGCCCAGGAGAGAGAGGGTGGATGTCAATAGGCAACCTAATCCACCCCTGCACCCGCAGTGAATATGCACAATTCAAACTTGCCCTCTCTCTGAAACTGAAAAGTTCTCTGAGGAGAGAAATAGCTCCCACTCCCTGCAGAGGTTCAGAGTGTGAAGCTCAGTGATAACCAGCCTGCAGCACTCTTCAGGTACCATGCTCATGTGCTGCTTGTCACAACCTTCAAAAAAAATAGTAACTGTCTTTTAAATGTATGGTAGTATTATGAAAAGAATTCCGTATCTAATCCTTTGGGGAAAGTGAGAAATACTGAGATGTAGAGAAAGCCTGAGAAAGTAGCAAGATGAGCAGCAGGGACAAGAAAGGTTATGACAACAGGAAAGCATGACCATGGGCCTTTCTCCATATTGCCTTTCTCATTGGACCATTTTACCTTCGATCAAGCTCACGTTAGTGAGTATGGGAAGCACTCTCAAATCATAGCTCCAGAAAACAGATTAAGCCTAGAGGTGCCCTCTTTTTCTGGCCAGGTGGTATTTGATATGTTTACATAACAGTCATGACATTTCCTTAAGGAAACGCTGCACATTCCAGACTAATCCTGGTTGTAGCCCATGTTAGACCCAGATGACTAGGCCCAGCCTTGAAGAAGGAAAGGCCACTGCACTGTGGCCTTGAGCAAACCCAAAGTAAATGCCAACACCACAGTTCAGCCACTGAAGCAGATTCTAATCAAGGCTGAGTCAGGGGTCAGTTTCGAACTGTGTGATGGATGCTATCCCCTCCTGACAGTCCTGGGCAGCACATGTTCCATCTACACACCCAACTGCAGATTTCATGAAAGAATCAGAGTATACTCCATTAAGGAAGGTACAGTCCACCCAGAAGCTAGTAACTTGTCTTAATTAGGGCATTTCATTTAAAAAAAAAAAAAAAAAACATGCAAAAGTTAATTTATTATTCAAGAAAACAATCACTTTTGAGAATGAGCAGATAGTCTTGCTGTCATGAATTTCATTCTCTAGCTTTGCTGTATCTCAAGAAAAAATAATCTGTCCATTATATATATACATATATATATGTATATATATATGTATGTGTGTGTATACATATATATGTATGTGTAAGTATGTATGTATGTAATTCTGGTGATTTAATTTTACTAATGAGAGAATGTTTTCTTTCCCCATTAAAAACTTAGCACAGGAACATCACTTTTTTCCTTCATATTTTTCTGTAGTTACATTATGTAATATAAGCATGTACAGAAAAATGAAGAGATTTGGTTAATCAAGTTTAAAACATTAATCATGAATGACTCTTCCCTCTTTAACTCTTTAATAATAAAAACAGAGCAAAGATATCAATTATTGGTTGGCTCTAAAAAGCAGTATGATTAAAAGATTGAAAGAATGTTAGGTACTACAAATGAGAAATTTGTAAAAGAGAGAAGAAAATTCATGTCAAGTAATTAAATATTTGTGAAGCTCAATAATATGGTAAGCATTGTGGCACATTTAAATGTGGTTTCTGTTCTTGTTTTTTTTCCCCCTTCCTACTTTCAGCTTTTTGTTAACAGATCTGCCTGGCTCCCGAAGCTTTGAAAAAGAATTTAAAGCCCATAAGTTTCACAAATCCTAAGCAGGAAGCATATATTAGTTCTTCAAAGCATATTGATATTTTTTTTAACTGTGGATTTTAGCTTTCATGTGATAAAACTTTAGTGATTTCCTTACCAAGTCTTGTTAAGGCTTAAGTTCCTCATTTACATATTTGATGTCTCTCAGGAGACAGACAAGCTTCAAGTTAATTATCTATGTAGCTGTAAGAACTCTTGTTTCCTGGTTAAGAACTCTTCAAAAGAAAACTAATAGTTATTAAATGTTACACTGAGTCACCAAAAGTAATCATGGTACACAATGAGAGGCACTAAACAGGCACTTAAATTTAATAAAAAAAATCCTCAACTTTTTACAAGATAAATGAATATAAATCAATTAAATCTCTTACACTAATTTTCAAGGAAAACAGAGAGCAGAAACCAAACAGCTGAAAACCTCTGCTCTAGAAAGTGATTAGGCACTGCTGGAGGTTTGTAGAAATTATGAAACTCGGAAAATAGACCCAGTGATCTCAGACCCATAATAGACCTGTAACGGAGGAAATGCCATATGAATAGAAATTCTGTCTTTTTCTCTAGTGCAGTGGTTCTCAACCTTCCTGTGTTGTGACCCTTTAATACAGTTTCTTATGTGTGGTGACCACCAATCATAAAATTATTTTGTTGCTATTTCATAACTGTAATTTTGCTACTGTTATGAATCACAATGTAAATGTCTGATATGCAGGATATCTGATATGTGACCCTGTGAAAGGGTTATTCAACCCCCAAAAGTGTTGAGAACCACTGCTTTTGTGACTGAGTTATCATGCCAGATATATATGCATGTGTGTATACATATATAACAACATGACGTACAAGTATCCTTATGCTGGTGTTATATGGATAAATGTTTTATTTTCTATAAAGAGAAGTCAACATACATAAAAAGGAATTATAATCTTTGAATGTAAGTGTCTATTAAAGGTCTGTTTCATAGAATGATGGGAGAGAGAGGAAAGGGGACAACTGTAAGATAGAGTTGACTTGCAGTTGGGAAATTGGAACCACAGCTATCAGGTGAGTTAATTAATCTGGGTATCATGCAGTAAATGAAAGTGTGCCATCTATTTCACAGGGGTCCATTGTGTCTTGCATGTGAAACAAATTTACCCTGTTTGATTAAGGATTACTGATTGCCTTCAATTTATTATATGTATCCTATAATTAAGTCACAATGAGTTCGGATGAAATGGGGATGGTCTTCTCCACAAAGAAGACAACAAGCTCATTCTAGGAAGACCTTAGGGGTCATTCAAGAAGCAATTAAATGTTCTCTAGGGTGCATTAAAAGGGAAAGAGCTTGATGGGCTGAATGGCCTCTCCTTATATGCATCCTTCTCAATATCCTGCTCTTATAAAGACAAATGAAATCATGTCATAAAATAACTTATGGCACTATCAGCAAGGAAAACAATGCTGCTTGTTCTTCTATAGTAAAGAAAATAATCTATTCTTCCTAGAAAATAAAGTCTAACATTTGCCAAACTGCAAAGCTTTGCCAAGATCTGTTTAAGGGAACATAAGCAAATCAATATATAGTGGACTACGTGCAGAATCTTTGACAATTTTTTCCTCCTGTATGCAAATAACAAATATCTTGCAAATTCTTTTCAGCAAGTGAGATGAAAAGAATCAAAATGGTTATCTGAATCAAGCTGTGTGTTTTTATAAATGCTCTTATAAGTGGGCAGCATAAATGAAAAATTGTACCGGGCACATGCTAAAACTAGCATGGCAGAAGTTATTCAATATTATGGAAACAGGAGAATAAAATTGAACTCAACTCCACTGAGGTTTTAAGCAATGTGAAAGTACTTAGGGACCTTTAGAGGAAACAGTTGCGATCTGAAGAGGCCATCTTGTGTTTGTTAGTTGGTCCTTATGAAATCTAGGCTCCTCTTTGCTACAGAGATTGGGAGATGGGTGATGATTTGATTTCTGGGACCAGGTTTCCATTTCAAAGGGGGCAGAGAAATAATTTGTAATTGCAGATGTTTTTTAAATGAGCGGGATAAGGAGCTCACTAGTAACCATCAGAAGTTAAAATTTAGTCAAATTTTAGGCTCTTAGCTCCCTAGTCAGAAATGAATGTATCTTCACACAGAACTGGGAACAGCCTCTAGATGGAAAGATGGCTCAGTGGCTAAGATCATTTGTTGCTGTGTAGCAGACCCAGATTCAGGTTCCAGCACCCATGTGGTAGCTCACTAATATCCATATCTCTAGTTCCAAGGGACCTGATGCTCTCTTCTGACCTCCACAAACACTGGGCACACACATGGTACACATACATACATGCAGGCAAAACATACACAAACATAAAAAAAATAAATCTAGGAAAGTAAGTATGTTAAGTAAGTAGACCATCCTGTACCATAATTAGAAGATTCACTTTTACACACTAACAATGCTGATAATTTTGTTTATATATAAATCAAATTGTGAAAACCTCATCAAGCAACACATGACCCAGATATTACTTACAAAGACTCTATCTTCAGCAAAGACCCAGAATGAGCACATTTATCCATAGAGTATACAGGCCATTTATATTGTAAATATGAATAAATATAAAAAAGTCCAAAGAGCTTAATGAAATCTCAGCCACATAAATCATTGGTCCTTAGGTTTATAGCTAACATTCACTCTCAAGTTCATTTTCTCATTTGCAAAGAGCACAGAGCCTGTAGTTTACTACACGATACTTGAGAGAATGGCAGAGAGCAACAAAACCCACATAAACAGTGCTATTATACAGAGTTCACAAAATAACAAAACCAACAACAAGAAAACATAAGCATACATTTGAAGTTGTTACCAGAAAGAAAAGCAGAGGTCAGACCAGAGTGGACCTTAGTGCTCTATTTAGATTTTTTTTTCTATAAAACCTGAAACCAATCAAAAGCTGCTATTGAATTTTTAAGCAAGAAAATAGTGTGATATGATATTCATCCAAGGAAATCACTCAGTTGGTAGTGTGGGAAATGGGTAAGTACAGGTTAAGAACAGGCACTTCATGTAAGATCTGGGGGTTGGAGGCAGGTGTAAGAGCTGGGAGCGGGGCAGGTCTAGATGTGGCCACTGCAAGACAAAGAATAGCAATGTCAATAAGCAGCACAGTTATGAGGCTTGTTGAAACATGTTCTAAGGCTGAATTCAGTAGCTTAGAAAGAAACTGATATGCAAGGAGGCTTTTCCAAAGCCCTGGGTTCTATGATGGTAAATCAATCCAGAGCAGATAAGATGGGGATGAGGAGACTCGGGGGATTCAAGAGATGACAAGACGGAAGCAACAGGACACAGTTCTGGAACGTGTCACTGTGGAGAGGAAGAGCTTGTCCAGTTGAGAACACTCAGGCAAGAAGGGCAGGATTAGCCTTGGACCAGAGGGACACCCCTTCTTTTTCAACAGAAGGGAAGAAAGGAAGAGTGGGTATGGCATGGTGTATAAGCAGAATTTTGTCAAGAAGATTAAGTGTTCCCTCATCAAGCAGTGCATCTGTTAGGAAGGGAACAGCAGG
The DNA here is from genome assembly GCF_004664715.2 of Peromyscus leucopus. Taxonomy (NCBI): domain Eukaryota; kingdom Metazoa; phylum Chordata; class Mammalia; order Rodentia; family Cricetidae; genus Peromyscus; species Peromyscus leucopus. Next base: position 11,362,706 of record NC_051065.1, read on the forward strand.
GCAGGAGGGGACTGTTTGAGAAAGCAGAGAGAATATGGAAAGAGGTGCCGGTCTTGCACAGCAGACAAGGAAGGAGGAATAGAAAAGAGTGGAGTCCCACAGTGGTCAGGGTAAGGGAATGTGTGGATGGGGAAGTGCAGGAGTCATGTGCTAATTACAGACAACTAGAGAATCCAGACAGTGAGTGCAGAGAGAGGGATGGGTATGGGCATGGGTTTGAGAAGAGACAGTAACTAGGTGAGGAAGCTGGAAGTGCATGGAAGAATAACAGCAGCTCTGTGGTGACAGATTGAATAAAGGCTAAGGGGGTGGGTGTTCAAGCAGAAGAGTGGCTTTTCTGGTGGAAGGAAGAGGAAAGGATCATGGTTCCTGCAATTAAGTTTGCAGGAAAAGGAAAACAAGCATTCTTTTTTTTTTCTATAAGTGTGGAGGTAGGGTCCTCTGTTGAAATGAGAGTATGAACAAGGGTAAGGGCAGGAATCAGAGACTGATGAAGCAGGGAAGAGCCAAACAAGGCCACTAGAAGAAATGCCAAGAGTGCTAATGTGCAGCTAACATTAGCATCCATGCATTTACGGTGTAAGACTCCACGTAATAGAATCGTGTGCGTATTTCCAATCTTCTGTGATTTGATACATAATTTTGAAGAAATCACATAGCTTTATTGATCCAGGTTAGGATATTTCTTGGTTGTTGAGACAAAAGGACAGCAATGTAAGCATTCTGAGACTGATGCAGTGTAACCAAAGTAATGAATGACAGCAACCAAGTGGGATAGATTAAAAAAAAATGGAAACAGGTTTATACTGACACATGGGAAAAAGTGGAATAGAACAGAGAAAGCTAAGGTCAAGGAGCAAAAAGGTCAATATGAGTTTGGTAATTTGATAAAAGGTCAGAAAACAATGTTTCCATGTATTAAAGAAGGAATTATTATAAGGGATTACAATGTCTGAAGTACCAAGATCACTAGGAGGAAAGCAAAAAGAAAATGTGCTAAAGTGTTTTATTAAATATGGTATCAAAAAAACCACCTAAGTCACTCTGAATGCCACTAGCAGTTGGGATTTAAGGTAAAACAGTAAATTAGCTATGAATACCTGACAACTTCTATAACTTGGTAAAAGCAAATAAAAATTTCAAAGGACAAAAGAATGATAATTTGTCCCAGGGAAGATGATCTACAGGCTACAGGACAATGCTGTTCCTACCCAGAGGCATTTGCGGTGGTAGAGAAAAGAGCATCTATGGAAATTCCACCTGCAGGAACTGGTCAGTTTCTAGGACCAGAAGGGAAGGAAGTCTTGCATGAACAGTTGGTGGATGCAAAGAAGCAGGATTCCAGTGGTGAGAGAAGTATTCATGAGGGAAATGTGGTGGAAAGTGGAGACAACCAAGGTGAAGCTCAGAGCAGACATCGGGACACCGGAGACAGAGTGAAGGATTCAGTGCAGGAACATCCAGTGACAGGGATGCAGCCGTGTGTGTGTGTGTGTGTGTGTGTGTGTGTGTGTGTGTGTGTGTGTGTGTCTGGGGTGGGTAATTGGTTCCCCCATGGTTATTTCATCCCCCCCATGAAATCTGCAGGGACGGCAAGACAACAGGCACACACCTGTCATCCGTATCATTCCCGTTGCAAACAAGGTAGAAATAGAAAAAGAAAGCAAAAGAGAAATAAATCAGACTTTAAAGATATGAGGTGGAATCAAAACCAGATTGTATGAGTTCACAGTTTGGGTTAGGATGGTCTCTGGCTGTCACCTGGACACAGCATCTGTTAGTGCATTTGGGGGTTCAAACAATAAACAGAATGAGTCTCTTTGACTCGTGCATGTTTTTAGAAATCAGACATTTCACAGGTTAGCTCTAAAGTAGATAATAAGCACAGCCCACCTATCGGCCTTGTCGGACATCCTCTCACTATGGCAACCTCAGACCTCACTCACTCCAGTAGTCCCTTTCTTTCTCTCTTTCTTTCTTTCTTTCTTTCTTTCTTTCTTTCTTTCTTTCTTTCTTTCTTTCTTTCTTTCTTTCTTTCTTTCTTTCTTTCTTTCTTTCTTTCCTTCCTTCTTTCCTTCCTTCCTTCCTTCCTTCTTCCTTCCTCCCTCCCTCCCTCCCTCCCTCCCTCCCTCTCTCTCTCTCTCTCTCTCTCTCTCTCTCTCTCTCTCTCTCTCTCTCTCTCTCTCTGTATTATATTTCTTGAAACGCAGTCAGTCACACTACATACCTAAGTCTACTCTCAAACTGGAGTTCCTGATTTGTAGGTGTCTACCACCATGCCAAGCTAGGGTGCTTTATAATATCTCATTTTTCCAATTTCTATGTTTCTTCTGGGTCAGAGTGTAATGTTCAGTCATCCATAAACACTTCTCAAAGACCAGCCCTTGAAGATTCTTTTTCACATCCTATAAATGGAATGATTTACACAAATGCTTCAGACATAAACATGATGATGTGCGTAGATGCTCCCTCATACTGTTATTTTAATGTCCACATAGGTATTCTGGCTCTTCCAACAAAGTGAAAACCCTTCAGGGGCAGAAACATCATCCTGTCTTCTCTAGCCTTAGTTCACAGCAGGGTTCCCTATAGCAGGGTTGTAATAAAATGATTGTCTTGTAAGACAATCTGTACACGTGAATTGGGCTGGAAAGAATGCTTTAACAAAAGGAATGCCTCTCCAGGAGGAATTTTAGGTTTCATAACAAGCTAGTGAAATATTTATGAACAAAATGGCCCTTCTACACCCTCCAATTATACAAGTTACTTATGGCATCAGCTATGGCAGGGAAGCTTTATAAAATATATATTTAAACATAGAAAATGTTATAGGATTGAAAACATAGTTTAAAAAAAGTGCTGCTAGCTAGTGGCAAACTTACTGAGAAAACATCCAAGTAAATATTAGAAAACATTTTTGAGTGATGTCATTAATATTTACTAAGTTAATGAAATCTGAAGAATCAATCATAATGACCATGCAAAAGTTGCTTTTCATCCTGAGACAGCCTTTGAACAGCTGCCTCACATCTGAGCATGCATCTGTGCTTACAAGAGAAATAAGGAAATAAATAAATAAAAGAGAAGCTGAGTAAAGAGGCCACCTGCCTGAGCCAGTCTGGATACTGGCCACTCTGCATTGAGGAGCTCTTTTGGAGTTTCTTCCTCACAGCTGGAAAGTGGCTGTAGATGAATGGGTAATCTCACAGCTGGCTCAGCAGGTTACCACATCAGTACCCCTATTACTCTCCCTGGCTATGTCAAGAATGGCAAGTGCATGAAAGAATCAAACTCCCCAGAAACCAATGGTCAGATCAACAGTAAACATTTCCCGTATGTGTATATATTCTCTGTATTTTCCTTCAGAACACAGGATAGCACTCTGAATACTGGCTCTCTCCAGGCCACCCTTCCAAAGTGAGTTGTAGGATCAAAAGATAAATAAAATACAAAATTAAAACCCAGGAAGCTTAGTGGTGAATTAATATCTAAATTTGGGAAATAGGCTGTTTCCTCTGGGACTGTATCCTCAGAGTTTTTTGACACAAATTGCAGGCAATAGAAAATAAATGAAGCCTAATAGAGCTCAATTTACAAATTAGGTTAATTTAAGAACCAAAGGAGACAACAAATGTGCAAAAAGTCGAAAGGTAGAGCCAATATGTTCAGAGTTTCCATGAAGCCACAAAGTTAATGCTCAAACAACTCTAAAATGCTAAGCAGTGTATTCTTTGGAAAGCATGCAATGAAAAGAGGATCGAAAGGAATGGAAAAGGTTTGAAAACAAAAGAGCTATTCACACAGCAATGAAGCTACTTGTATTCCTTCTGTAGCATGAGATTTACACTATTTCAGCAAATACAATCACTCAACTCCCTACTCTGAGCCTGGTTGTTTGGATGCATTAAACAGAACAAGAACAATAAACGTGCAATATTTTCTTACTGTTCTAAGAATGTACTGATAGTTTAAAGTGCCTCTCAAACATACACAGTTTAGACTCCCAAGTCTAGAATCTAGTTCAACCTGAAAAACTGGATCATTCCCACAAGATACTTTTTGCCCAAATTCTGAACTTGATTTACTGTCTCATGGAGGCTTTTCAACCACGTACTCATAGGATTCTAATAAAATCTTTCATGTGAAAATGTAGTGATAAAAAAACGGAAAACTAACAAAAAGCAATTGTAGGTGGCAATGTTTCTGACTCTGGGGCTCATGAGGGCTCATGAATCAAGACCCAAAGAACTCAGTATGGAAAAGGCCAAATAAGAATTGTAGATAGATGTTCTGCTGTTAACATAGACTAAAGGTAAGTCAAAGACAGTTGAACATTTATTAAAACAAAAAACAAAAAGAATTAGCAGTTCATAATCTGAAAGAAACTCTTTAACAAGTCAAGCAAAAAAACAGGAAATCCACCAAGACAAAAACCAACAAAGAAGCAAAAGGCAGGAAGGGGATCACAAACTGCTGAGCGTTTGAAGAGATGTTAAATCTGAATAATTACTAGCAAAAATGCACATTAAAATATTACTTCCCATTCATCACATTTTCAAAAATTAGGAAGTTGTAGATCAACAATTTTGCAAAATGTGGAAATAAATTATTACAGTCATTGTAGAGACTACCAAGTCAGGTGCAGTGAAAATTTGAGTGATATAGCCAATGACTCAGCAGTCCCTCTTTAAAGCATGTGTAGCTAGAGTTTTCCTGCCTTGCCCACAGTCAGGACAAATCTTTGTCACCCGCCAGTCCCATAGCTGCTCAGACCCAACCAAGTAAACACAGAGACTTATATTGCTTACAAACTGTATGGCCGTGGCAGGCTTCTTGCTAACTGTTCTTATAGCTTAAATTAATCCATTTCCATAAATCTATACCTTGCCACGTAGCTCGTGGCTTACCGGCATTTTCACATGCTGTTTGTCATGGCGGCGGCTGGCAGTGACTCCTTTCGCCTTCCTGTTCTTTCTTTTCTCCTCTCTGCTAGTCCTGCCTATACTTCCTGCCTAACCACTGGCCAATCAGTATTTTATTTATTGACTAATCAGAGCAACACATTTGCCATACAGAACATCCAACAGCAAGCATGCCATCAGAGAATCCGCCACACACTCCTTTAAGAGGACATGTGAAAAATATGGTGAGTGTGTATTTATCAACTACCTCTTGCTTCGACAGTGCAGAAGAAATGTAAACAGCAAATATAAGAAGATTTTATAAACACAGTGATTCAACCAGAAAAGAAGGAACAAGAACTAACATCCACAAACTGTTTCTGCACTTGTGCAAGGTAATTCTCCACAAGTGCCTAAAATGTAACATAGAAAAAAGGTGATGTGAATGGAAACAAGCATGCGGCTTTAAAGGGTCCCAGGACTTCAATGTTTGTATTAACTATTTTTCTGTGGCAGTGATAAAATGCCTGGCAGGAAGCAGGTTTGGAAATAAGGCACACTTTAGCTTCCCGGTCTCAAAGGATAGTCTGTTGTGGTGGGGAAGACACAGCACCAGGATCCTAAGGCCAGCCAGGCATCCAGGAGCATTTTGTCTGATCACAGGAACCACTATGAGAAAACAGGAAGTAGCGACACTCCTAAAGCCTCTGTAACCTCAAATACAGTGCCACCAGCTGGCGATCAAACACATGTCTATGAGGGATATTTCTCATATTCAAACCATAACAGCACTATAGAGTATAAGATCAAGGTCATGTTTAATTTTAGAATGTATATTAATTATCTTGTTGAATGACATTTTTTTTTTCTTTACAGCAAGATGTACAAAATGACTAACATCTCAAGGGAGAAACCATAGGATCAGTAATTTATGAATCCCACCTTTCTCAATTCTACTGCAAGAAAATAAAATCCGGAGTGATCTGTGTTAGGAACAGAAGAACAGGCTTGGAAAGTAGCTTTCATGTCAGGTCCCTGACAAAGATTTGTAATCCTGACAATGTTTGAATAAGTAATAAGTATAGCTGATGCCATAAGTAATAAGTAAGTTGAATACTCATCATGTACTCTAAAGACAGAGGATGTTATCAAAAAAGGCTTGGTATGGCCAGGCGGTGGTGGTGGATGCCTTTAATCCCAGCACTCTGGAGGCAGAGCCAGGTGGATCTCTCTGAGATCAAGGCCAGCCTGGTGTACAGAGTGAGATCCAGGACAGGAAACAAAACTACACAGAGAAACCCTGTATCGAAAAAACAAACAAACAAAAAAAGACAAAAACAAAAACAAAAACTTTGCCTGAGTGCAAGGGAAATAGCTCAATAGGTAAAGTGATTGCCTCGCAAGTGTGAGGACATGAGTTCAATCCCCAGGACCTACATTAAAAAGTTAGCTGTGGTTGGCATGTGCTTGTAAACACTGGGGGGCCTAACACAGGCAAAATCATTGGGCTTTCTAGCCAACAAGTCCCAGACCAGTGTGAAACGTTGCCTCATTAAAAGGTAAATAGCACATGAAAAATGGCATTCAAGACTGATCTATGATCTCTACATGCATGTGCACACATGTGCACATATACACACATACATAAAAATATTCATGACATATTTTATATTTTATATCCAATTTTATACCCAAAAGCTAATATTTCTTAAATTAAACTTTCTTAAAATCAGATTTTAAAAAGCCAGCATGTCTAAATCATAAGTACATTTTGTGCAGTTGAAAGTTGAAATGAAATAAAGAAAACTAAGTAGAAATTTGGCTTGAGCCTTGACAGAGAAAACATTGAAATAATCTGTGTCATCCTGAAGCACATACAGTAGTGATGACAACGTAGGGAAATGCCTGAGAAGCAGTCAACTATGTAGAAGGCAGCTGCATTTAGAACATATTCTGCATCTTGTACATAAATATTTCAAGAAGCCATCATCTTCAGAAAGAAGTCTGAAGAAATATTAAAATAACACTCATCTAAAGTTAGGGAAAGTTTATATACATTTTGAAATTTGAAAGTACAGTAAAATTTAATAAGAAATTTCCCTTGAATATTGGAACTTAAGGTAAATTAAATTAAAATTTTAATTATAACAGGAAAAGACGGAAGATTTCATTATACATTCTGGAGAGGATTTGAGATATCGTAAGGGTTGATGTCTTTGCTTCCTTGTATATCCTAATTTCATGACAAAAGTAAAATTTTACTTTATTTAATGAAACCATATCATTAACTCTATTCTTGGTTTTAGTCAACTTACCCAAGAGCATATGGGATTGCCAACAAGCAAAAAGAAAAGAGAATGAAAGTAAAGGGATGCAATCGACTATGACAAAATTCAAAGGGAAAAATGGAGAGATTGAAACTGCGTTACAATGACATATAGTTCAAAGTTATAGAAAGCAGGGCCCTAGGTCAAGTGCAAACTACCCCAGTTAATCTCTGCCTCCCACACCGGTTTATGAGTAGTCTAGTTTATCATACTTACCACACGGGGACTGATCCTGATCTCATGCCTCAGCACATCACATCTTCACCACAGTGGCCTCAGTTTCTCGTGTTTGCCTGCAGCTGAAATGAACCTTCAGCTCTTCCTCTGCAAGTACAGACCATCTCCAGATGTTGTAAGACTGCCCTCTGACAGTGGATTAATCCATAGCAAAGTCATTCTTCCTACCCAGAGTCATTCTAAAACTTTATTTCTGATGGGTGATTAATACAGTTCATCAAATGAATGTATAACTTTCAAAGGTTTTCTGTACTTGGAGAACATTTAAGACCCTGATTCCACATAAATTCTGAATACAGCCTGTTCTTTATTAAAACAAAGACTCTAAAACCAGCATCCTTTGGAATTTGCCCATATTAATCAAGTTCTCTTTGTTACTGTATAGATAATTGCATATTTTATGTCACCACATTAAGATATATCTACCAATGCATAATAATACAAGTATTTTGAATATTTAATCAATACAAAACTTGTGTTTCATTAATTTGGCATTCTATTTTGCTTTGTTTTGCTGTTCTTATGGAAAATTCTGATCATTAAGAACTTCTTTTGCCCTAACTAATTCTTCTCTAGTACAGAAGGAAGAAGTGTACTGTAGTTGGTTAAATCGCACACAGCCAAACCATCAGCAGTCATTGAATCTCTGCAGCCAAAAACAAACAAAAAAAACCAAAAAAACAAAAACAAAAAACCACCACTATGTATGTAATACACTGGGAACATACCTGGCTTAAGCAACCGCGCTAATCAATTGTGTATATCTCAGTTTACTTTTCTCCAATATAGAAGACATAAGCCCTAGAAGGTGTAAGACACCTGAAAACAAGCCTTGGTCAAGTCTGTGGTGTCTGCCACTGCACCAAACGCCTGATCTTGGTAGAGGTGGGAATGATGATGGAGCCCAAACTTACTTTGGTTCCTGATAATTTGAAGAACAGGTCGTTCACTAAATTGATTTTTAGCAAATTAGCTTTAAGGAAATTGGTCATTTGGCAAATTGGCTTTCAGCAAAAGAGCTGTCTGCTAATTGGCTTTCTGTGAATTATTTTATGTAAATTAGCCTGTTTTCTTTCTAACGTAATGTTTGAAATTACTGGGCATTTGTTCTCACTCTCAGGAAGGCTGATTTTTTTTTTTTTTCAAAATATTTTCTGTCAATAATAGTAGCTCTCGGGGGCTGCCAGAGATAGACCTGCTTTCTTTGATTCACACTTTGAAGGGAGGTTTCTCTCTCCTGTTTCTCAATGTTTGACTTTACTGGAAAAAGTATATCTAGAAACCCCTTATCCCCAAATAACTGCATGAAAGATTGTGCCCTGGAACTCACTCTACCAGGCCCAAGTATTCTAAGTTGTGTAACAGGAGTTTGTTCTGTGCTTTGGCTCTGTTCAATACACCTAATATCAACTACATCACAATACTGTGTATAGCAGCCATAGAGATGGTCGAAATAATTCCTTCCACAGAAAGTGCTCATCTCTACCCATGTCCACCACTGTATCTCATATCCAAAATGTTGCCAATTTAGTTGTCTTAATTCACTAATCAAGTTCTGAGAGGTAAAATGTTGAGAGACTGATTGAGAAAGAAAATCAGTCTCTGAGAAAACAAATATTTATTCTCTGGTGTGTTTTGGTTTTCTATACACATTTTTTGTTCCATTTATTGTGCAAATATCCTGTGAACTCTTTTAACATATTTCTTAGAACATGGCTCCCCCTTTGCCCTCAGTAGGTTAGAGATCAAGTTGTTGACTTGCAACCGTCACGATGCACACTGAAATCCACATATACTACTACTGCCTAAAGAGAAACGTGAAGTTCACACACAACAAAGAGAGTGACCAGAGAGCCATATGTCTTTCTAAAGGTACGTAATTTTTATTTGTCACAAGGCTTTTTGGAATATCTATGTATATAAGTGGTACACTTGCATGTTAACAAAAATGATACTGATGTTGTTTCAAAGTACTGAATACTGCCAAAGTGAATCTGCCATGTTGTTTGAATAGATACATATTCTCTCTTAATGGAGACCCCTCAGAATTATCCACCCTTAAAGGGGCTAACTGCATCATCCCCTCTCTATCAGAGGGCAGCATGGACCATAGGATGGAACTAAAGGTCTGATTCTAAAGGAAGCTCTCAGGAGAGACAGTTCTTTCAACCAGTCATTCACAGAACAAAGAAGTCTGAAGTGGGAAATGAGAATGGTATTTCTACCTGTAGTTCTTCCTATTGACCTGGAGAGTTCTGAATATTCAAAGGTATCACCATGGGTCAGTGATAAAATGTGTCTTTTGTTGTTTATGGACAAGCATGTGGGGACCCAAAAAAGAGATAACAGTAACCTCAGAGTAAAATAGAAAGGTAAAATCACATCACGTCATATGAGCCCGATGGTCTCATTATAATGCTGCTTTTGTTTTCCTTGAATGAATGATTTTCTCAGCATTGCAGGTTGTAAAGCCTCAGACTATAGCTGGGTCAGATGGGCAATCAAAACGCCGTGGTGCTCACTTTACCAAATGACAATAAGACCATGGTGACATTTAGTACAGTAGAGTTAAAAAAGGGAAAATTGCCAAAAAATATATATATATATTCCACCTAATCCTCTTGAACAGTGAATGCATTATCCTTATAGCATTAGAAAAGTCGTGTTTTTTATTCTTTTATGTAAATATATAAATATTATTCCAATTTGCAACTAGAGATGTTTCTTAAACAGAACACTACATCCACTGTAATTCAATGATTTCCAGTTAATTTGGACACATCTCTACTTTTGTTAGTTTATGAACAAGTAAAGAAAATAATGGCTAAAATTTTGTTAAAAACATAATTATTTTGAATACTGTAAAATAACAAATAAAAAGCTTTTTAATGAGTTCATCGTGTTTGGAGGAATGTTAAGTGTTATTTTTCAATTATATGATTAGAATAAAAAAAATCAAGTTTTCATGCAGTTACTTCATTACTATAAATGAGACTGAGGTTACCATTGGCTTGGACTAAGTTCTCTTCAAAAAATAATCTTCTAATGCATTATAAATTACCGTAAATTCTGCTATAATTAATACAGGAGGATGCAAATTTATATGTATTCATACTTGAGCAAATTATGGCATATTTTAATATAAATTATACTTTCAGTTATTGTTTTTGAAAGAGAAGAAAAAACCAGCTAAAGCCTTGCCACACTGGGCTTTTAACTGTACCTGCTATGCAAACATGCACAGATTTTTTTTTTAAATGAAATGAAAACAAAATAGGCATTTTCTGGTCTAATGAGCTATTTCCATCAAAATAAATTCCCCAAATGGAAGTATTACATGGCTCATGCTAAGCATAACAAAAATGCTTTATGTATTTTCAGAAGTGTTGTGATATCCCAGGAATACAGAACTTTGAAAGCCAAGCACAGGGCTGCAGCAATGTTTCAATAACTGTATTCTTCACTTCTAATCAGAGAAGCACCCAGGAGCCCTGAAAACAAGCACCATGAATACAGGCTTGAGGGGAAAGAGAAGTTCAGCAATAGTTGAGTCTCCTACTGCTCAAAATAACAGGCACACACAGTGGGCTGACTTTTATTATCTGTTGTATAATGTCTCAAGTTTAGTTATTTCAGTGACATTGGAAATTTTTCAGCTGGCTTTTGTTTAGGTGTTCCCAAAATAGCCTTTCGAATTTGCGGAATATCACTAAAAAGGTTCTGAGAGATACTGAATAAATAGGTATTGTTTTCCTTAACTACCCAGCTCTCACTAAATCCTAAATGATACAACATATATTCAAACATTTAGTAACATCCTAGGTTTGGTTAAAAACTAGGACCAGTTAGACCTGGGGCTGGTGTTGTCAGTAGAAAACATTACGAGAGAATCCTAAGACACCCTGACATACTCATTTTATTTTTGTTTGTTTGTTTTTTGCTTTGTTTTTAATCCCAATGTGATTGCACGGGCAGTTTTGTTCTAAGCATTCAGTAAGGAATAAGGCTTAGAGACATAGAGCAGTGGGGGAGCACTTGCCCACCATTTATGAAGTCATGTGATCTACTTCCAGTTTTTCAAAAAGAAGAAGAAAAGTCAGTGGGGTACAACCATTATGCACCTATTACATTTATTTTTTTTTTTTTTCAAAATCATAGTTTGAACACAAGATGATGTATCTCTTACTCTTGCATCAGCCACAGGGGCTAGTTAAGAAATGTAAGTGAGCATGCAGTTTGAGGTGGCTTCCTTTGAATGTTGTAGCTAATGTCCCGTTTGAAGGGTAACTTGTGCTCAACTCCATTCTTTGTAATTCGGTTGTACTCATGGACACCGAACCACCTGACCTTTGAGAACTTACCCGAACTTGAACTTTGCACCATGAGAGTTCATAGACAAGCTGGCCGACTACTCTCCTTTCATGTTCTCAGCACAGAGACCCAGGCCACAGGTGCAAATGTGAGGCCCTGTTAAGTGTGGAATGAAAAGGAACTTGAGGTGACATTCCCACGGAGAAGTCCTAGAGTCAGCCCATTTCCCAGAGAGGAGCTGCCTGAAACCTCTCACAATGTCCAATCCACATTACAGCAAGTGCCAAACCTATGGGCCCGGCCTTACAAGCTCCCACTGACCAGATGACGCAGTAGGCTGCACCAGATGGAAGCCCAGTTTACTCACAGTGAAATAAACAGTTAACTTGCTTTTCCTCTGAATCTCAGAGCATTCAAAAATATCATGCAAACTATACTGTACAAATAAATCCTGTGCAGTATAACATTATTGTGAGACATGAACGTGGTGTTTAGTGTGATAAGGATGTAACTAAGAAACAAAGGAAGAAAGGAGAAAAGGAAGGAGGGAGCAAAGAAGGAAGAGAGGGAGGAGGAAAGAAAACAAAAGCTGACTAATTAATATCTTTAGAGGCAGGTTACTGCACTAAGTATTAGTGGCATGCTAGGTCCTCACACAGGGAGGCCTTCCTTTGGAGCTTGCTTGAATATATTACCAAACCAAATCTGCCCATGCTATACCTCCTCACACACCCTCCACACACACCCTACACACACACACACACACACACACACACACACACACACACACACCTCCTCCACACACACACCCTCCACACACCTCCTCCACACACAACCCTTCACACATACCCTCCACATACACCCTCCATAATACCCTCTATACACATCCTACACACACACCCTCCATACAGATCCTCCACAGACACCCTCTACACACACCCTCCATATACACCATGAAGAGAGAAAAGAATTACTTCCTTAGTGGTCACTGAGCGTTTTTCCTTCCTGGCTGCCTTCTCTAGGTCTTCTGAAGGTCGGCTAGGATGTGGAAGCCAATTTTGTGTAGACTGGCTTTCTATTAACTTTTTTTTTTTCAGAAGCCAATAATTTCAATCTTTTGTTTAAGATGTGAGAATTTGAACTTTTAACCTGTTAAAAGAGTCTTTTGATGACCAGCCTAAATAGAAAGAAGACATCCATGAGAGAAAAGTAAAATAAACTCACTTTGTCAATGTTGGTCACTGTGTCCTCCGAGAAAACACACATGTTCCAGGCCGCTTCTCAACTCATGGATGATTCCTTCTCCCCAACTCAGGTATGACTCCTCTTAATACGGTGGGGGATTATGGGAGGAAGACTAGGAAAGCACTTAGTCAACTTCTGTACTTAAGATGGGAATTCTTACTGCATTTCACAAATGTACATCTACTGTTAAATAAAATCTTATTGAACACGAGTAAATAACAACAACAACAAAAAAAAAAAAAAACTGAGCACAGCATTTTTCATATCAGAAATACCCTGCTGCTGTGGTATGATGTTTCCTTTATGACAAAGTTCTCATATTTTCTTTTATCTCTAGCCAAAATAATAATGAATTTGCTTAAACTTGTATATACTTTAGGGCATGGTAAATACATGGCACAGAGTTAAACACAGAAGCAACTTGCAAAACTTTTTGGTGCACTTTACACAATGAAAGAATGGGAAATATTTCCTAAGGGGAGTGGACTTCCTGGAGGTCCATTCAGCAATCACATTTCTTTGCAGCATGTCTTCCAGAGAGTATCCTAAGGGAAGAGTGGATGAAGGCCCTTCCATTGCCAAAAAATCAGGAAAACGAGGCTTCTGTTGGACTGGGCCTCAGAATTTGGAAAGTACTGGTAATATTTGACCAAGAATGACCCAGTGGCCCAATATATGAAATATCTACCATGAGAATCTGTTTGAAGAAATAATTTAAAAAAAAACATATTTTAAACTAAATGGGTGTTTCCAGTGTGTGCTTGAACACACAGAGATTCTGCCTGCCAAGTGACAGGATTAAGGGCGTGTGCTACCTTTGCCTGACTTCTTTGTTTACTTAAAATGGCTTGCTACTTCTTCTGATCTCCATGTGTGCTTTATTTATTAAAGCACAAATAAAATATTACCACACCATTATAATTAAACATTTTTTTATCTATTTTATCACTGTCATTTGAATTTTGTCATATATTTTAAATAGAACTGAAAACTCTGGTTAAATATTCTATGTATAATTGAGGTATTTTTTAATGCTCCACTTGTTTAAGATCTTAGACAATATTTGAAGATACAGTAAAAACTGTGAGCAAACTCTCTGAGCTTCATTTAGGATGATACAGAAATTAAGATGAAGACAATGTGACCATGTGCAATTGGTACATGGCATAGCATAACAAAGATTATTTAGTGTCTAATGATACAAATATTGATACCTATTTTTTTAGATCCCCATATGTGATAATGCATCATGTTAACTTGATTTAGAATTACTTATAAGATCAGTGAAACTTATCTGGGCATAATTTCAAGGAAAAAAAATAATCAAAGGTGAAAGACCCATCCTGAATGTGGGTGATACCGTCTAATGGGTTGGGAACACAAGTGTCATAAAAATGGGAAAAAGAGAGGAAGAGAAAGTCAGTCTAGTGCCAATATCCCCTCCCTGTGCCCTCTGCTGTGGTGTAAGCTGCTTTACCACACCTTCCCCATCATGATAGGCTGAACCCTCTTGAAATGTGAGTCAAAACACTTCCTCCCCCAGATAGGCTGTTCCCAATAGACCATTCTAATTCAATTGTGAGGTCATTTGGAAGAAAATATTATTAATCTTCTTATAGATATTAATTGATTTAATTTCTTTACAATAAGACTTCTGAGATGGATGTTATTATTACTTGCTGTGTAAAGACAGAAACATTGAGATGGAAAATTTAGATAACTCAACAAAGCTAGAAAATCCAGAGACTTTGTTAGGGCATATAATACTCTAAGTATTAAATAATGCATGTACAATATAGATATTATTAATTTGCCTATCAGACCAGACATTATTCTATTAAAAAAAAGTTTGTAACAGGAATGATGTAAAACCATCAACCATTTTCTTTAAAAAACATAGGCATTTCTTACTGTTGTTGTTCCCTTATACTCAGCTTTGGTAAGGATTCACATCACTTTAACAACAGGATAGAATCAAGACTAACTCAGAATTCTAATAATGCTTTCCACTGAATGTGTAAATGACACCTGCTATTTTAGATCTAAGTTTCTTTCCCATTCCCTTTCTCATAGCTTTCTTACATTTTATGAGTCATTATGTGCTTTCTGTTTAGAACTGACCATTGGCTCTGTCTTCCTGTTTCTCCACTTGGCATCTTTACATGCCCCCCACCTTACTTTGTCCTTCCTTGATGGGTGATGTCATTCTGTATGTTGTGAAAATGTGTTGCTCTGATTGGTTGATAAATAAAGCTATTTGGCCAATGGTGAGGCAGAATAAGGTTAGGCAGGACATTCTAAAGAGAGAGACAGGGAGGAAGAAGACAGAGCAGGGGAGACACTGCTGGCAGCCACCAGAGGAAGCAAGATGTAAAGATACCAGTAAGCCATGAACCATGTGGCAAAGTATAGGCTTATAGAAATGGCTTAGTTTAAGATATAAGAACTAGATAACAAGAAGCCTGCCACGGTCATAGTTTAAAAATAATATTAGACTGCGTGTGTTTTTTGGGTTTAAGTGGCTGTGGGACTGGTAGGTGAGAGAATTTTGTCCTGACCATGGGCAGGTGGGACACAGGAAAACTTTTAGCTACAAATGGTGCCCAACGTGGGGCAAGAGTTTCCACCTAAAACCTGAGAGAGCTTAAGAAGAGATTATAAGTGTAGCTAAAAGCACCTTTCTAGTTCATGTCGCTCATAAAGGGCTTAGGTATAATGATGTGTCCCCTGGCTATGGCGGGTTCATGACGTGCGGGCTATAACTACAGCATGACAGAATGGCAGATTCCTGCCGAGTCACATGGAGGTTTCTGCAACCTGCACAACATGGTGAATATAGCTTTTGCTACCAAAAAAAAAAAAAAAGATTCTGGGCTATACATTGCTAGATGGAAACAGAGGCCCACTGCTTCCAAGAGTCAGTGGTGAACATGGTTCCCAGAGCCTGCTGCAAACATAGTTCCTCCAGTCCTAGTCATTCTACAGTTTAAAGCAATAGATTCACAATAAGTTAGATTCAGATTAAATAAACCTCTAAATGGTTTATGGTATGTGTAAAAATGTACATAGGCTTGAAAGAGAGAAGAAAACGACTATAGATAGTTATATAAAGAAATAGTTTTAAAAATAAAGTCTTTAAAGAGCAGTAAAGGTAATATAAAAATAAGCCACATAAAGATGGATATTACACAGAGTCTGGATTATATTGTCTTTGAGATTTTTAACTGCAGAAAGATATTTAATTGTAAAGGCTGCTCAGTTAACCCAATATGTATATTTTCAAGGTATCTTGACTTCAAAATATGCATCTAAGGATTTGTTGCTTTGGAAAGGAGACTCTGCTTTTGTTTCCACAGGAAGCAAGAGTCTGTGGATTTGTTACAGGTTGAGATGTATCAGATCAAGCCAGACCTCCCAAACTTTAACTGATGGTAACTAATAACAAGGTTATAACTGGTCTTCCCAGGACTTGACCATCTCAGATTTTCTCAGGATCCCTATTAGTTTGCCAGTGCCTTCATCCAGTAGAAAGCAGTATGACAAACTATGCCCAAATACCCAAAATATTGTTCATAAATGTTTATTTTTATTTAAAGTAGGTTGGTTATAAATGCAGTCTCTTTCTAAAGAAGAAAGGGGGATATGATAAGAAATAGATATGATATAGATATGATAGGGTGAAAGGGCAGATAATTGAATCTACTTTTAAAGAGCAACTTGTTTGAAATGTTTTACATTGGGATAGATTTTAGTTTATTGATACAAATTTAAAGTTATTTTTATACTATATATATATATTTATATTTAC
Organism: Peromyscus leucopus; assembly: GCF_004664715.2. Classification (NCBI taxonomy): domain Eukaryota; kingdom Metazoa; phylum Chordata; class Mammalia; order Rodentia; family Cricetidae; genus Peromyscus; species Peromyscus leucopus. The sequence continues at coordinate 11,379,535 of NC_051065.1, forward strand.
TCTCATTTAAGGTATTATGTTTATGTAACTCATTTAAATTGAAATGGATAATTAGAAATATAGATTAATAATTAGTCTTTTATGATAGTCAAACTTATAGTCATGTTAAGTTTTCAAGATATACATAGATATAATTCAGTTAGGTAGGTAATCTTCAAACACTTCAAAGGCCTACAGAGTATGGCATTTAAAATGTTTTAAAAACAGACTTTCTGGACAATGATACATGTCTGTTCCTGGCAGCACTGATTTACTTCAAAGAGAAAGATGGGCACTGAAGACACTCCATATGGAGTTTATTAGCTTCTGGGCAAAAACAGCCATTTGAGCAAGAAACTGTTCTTGTCTGGACTGCTTGACAAAATGTTGTATTGACTGGACATGCAGGACCCACAGGAAGGTGACCGCTGAACTTTGCAAGGCAAAATGGTCCTTCAGGTTCATGCTTTGCGGAAGAAACTGCCAGATATTCTACAGGACACAAAGAAAAGTGAGTGAGAGACTCTAAGCCTATGAGCTGAATATGGATGCCCCAATGTTGCAGAGGAACCTTGGATGTCTGTCCAGGCAGGCAGCTTTCTCTGTCATTCTAGATTTTTGGAAGTTGCTTACAATACTATTCCTGTTTACTTAAAAATATTGTATCCTTCTGAGGTCTTTGATGTAGTTGAAGACTAGATAGTTATAATTATGGTTTTCCTTGGTTTTGTTAAGAGATAAGGTAGATATGAAACCTTGAACTCACAAATATAGGATAGATAGGATATCTTCTTTGATTTTGCCAAATACAAATAGACAAGGTATTAAAGTTATAATTCTTGCTTGATAACTATTTTGTTATATGTAATTTTTCTGTGTTGAAGTTAAAAACCTTCCTTTTGAATAGAAAGAAAAGGGGAAATGATGGGTGATATCATTCTGTATGATGTGAAAATGTGTTGCTCTGATTGGTTGATAAATAAGGCCGTTTGGCCAATGGTGAGGCAGAATAAGGTTAGGAGGGACATTCTAAAGAGAGAGAGAGGAAAGAGGAAGACAGAGCAGGGGAGACACTGCTGGCAGCTACCAGAAGAAGCAAGATGTAAAGATACCAGTAAGCCATGAACCATGTGGCAAAGTATAGACTTATGGAAATGGCTTAATTTAAGATATAAGAACTAGATAACAAGAAGCCTGCCACGGTCATAGTTTAAAAATAATATTAGCCTGTGTGTGTGTTTATTTGGGTTTAAGTGGCTGTGGGACTGGTAGGTGAGAGAATTTGTCCTGACCATGGGCATGTGGGACACAGGAAAACTTTCAGCTACATTTCCTAGGGCAGTCTTGTTTAGCTTTCTCCAGCATCCCATGGTTTTTCTTTTCATTTTTCAAAGATGCCTCTGAATCTAGAATCTTTTTTTTTTTTTTTTTTTTTTTTTTTTTTTGGTTTTTCGAGACAGGGTTTCTCTGTGTAGCTTTGCGCCTTTCCTGGAACTCACTTGGTAGCCCAGGCTGGCCTCGAACTCACAGAGATCCGCCTGCCTCTGCCTCCCGAGTGCTGGGATTAAAGGCGTGCGCCACCACCGCCCGGCTGAATCTAGAATCTTTAGTTGAATCATTACAATGGTGGGAGTAGGGATTTGCCAGTGACATTAAGACTGAAAGACTAGGAAACGTTTTAATAAACATCTTATTCTTAGGGTTCTTATCTCATATTTGATTGGGTAGTATTAGAATAGATAATGTCAAAAACTGGCCCCCCACAAAGAAGTGATGGCTATAAGAAAAAAATGTTAATATTTAGTTGTCCCTGTGGCATCATGAAGCCCACAAATTCTATTTCAAGAAGTGGGCTACTTGGTCCAAAGCATTATGCAGTGGGAACTGTGGTTTAAACAGTTTCATTCTAGGGCTGTGATTAAAGTCAGACTTTTAAATAATATCAGCCATTGTACTGATATTAGCTCTGTCATTTACAAGCTGTGGAACCTGGGGCAAGCAACTCATATGTCTTCTATGTAGGTAAAAAGCTAGCCCCTAACTTGAACTCAGACATTTGAGCCAATGTTTACATAGAAAAAGTCCAAATGAAGTTGTCCTCCCTGAGAAATGCTTTTTATTTGTTTGACTGATGTAAGCAAAGAATCTCCTAATTGATGTGAAAACATGTTTAAAATACTATAAAATATGACATGGTTATTATCAAATGTGTAAGTAAACAAGCAGGAGATGGAATTATTAATCTCAGGCCAATAGATTTTGTTATTCAAATCATGTTCACAACACATAGTGATAAAATGTAAAGGACAAAAATTTGCTTGGTAAAATGTCTATGAAATCAGGCATTTTATTCTAGAAGCATTCCTCAGATGACAAACTACAAGTGTATAGCCAGTTTACTCTCAGAAAATGTTCCCATTTGCAATGTACTCTTTCACAATATACATTTACCAGATAGGCTGTAACTTCGGCATATTAATTTTTAAAATGAATGTTATAAGGATTCTAAAAGTAAATAATGAAGCAGATAGAAAGAATCCAAGTACCTGTAATAAAAATCACATAAACATCTGCAGCACAGATTGGGCATGCATTTTATATACTCTACAGGCTGTAAATGCTCTATTTTATTGTGTAAACTCATTTCTAGGTACTCCTTATAAATCAGAGCTCTGATTCAATATATCATAACACTGTCCTGTAAAATCTTTTTGAGTCATGCTTTGTTGACCTTTCCATCACAGGTGTTTATCAAACACTCACATAACCTACATTGTATAATAAATATTTATGAACTGTTATTGTCAAAATTTAACTAGCTACGGTCAAAACATTTTAGAGGTACCAAAATGTTTCCACACAGTCTAGTGTGAGGTCACAAAGACGTTGAATACCACCTTTCACAAGCATGTGTATTTCACCCACTTTCTTAAACAATTTATTTTTTTAGCAATTAGAAAATTTCTCCAATCATTCCAGTGAGATAGTTGTTGTACAAGAAAAGTATTTGGCAATGCATTTGTGTTAGGGTAACTACAGAACTATATACTATATATAAAATAAAATGACATATATGCTAGATCAAGCCTTAATCCCAACCATGTTCTTTAAATGGATATTTTTCAAGTATTTTCAAAGTCAAGGCCAGGAGTTTCACAGGAAAAGTTTCAGGAAAAGAAAAGTGTCCATCACTCTGGGTGGTTACACTAATATAGTTTCCTCCTAGTCTAGGTAAATCAGTGTATTCTCAAAGATACAAAGCCATAGAGACTGAACCCCTGCAAATGGGGAGCTACCTTCTTATTTGTATCATACAGTGAATAACAAAATACCTTTTTCTTTTTCATAAATGTGGAAATATCATTTTGGTGGTTTAAATGAGAATGACCTTCATAAGCTCTTTTGAATACTTGGTCCCCGGTTAGTGGAACTGTTTGGGGAGGATTCAGAAGTGTGGCCTTGAGGGAGGAGGCACGTCACTGGGAGTGGGTTTTGGGGTTTCAAAAGACTAAGTCAGGCCCAGTCTCTCTCTTCCTCCAGTTTTCTAATAAAATGTGAGTTTGCAGATACTGCTGCAGTGCATACCTGCCTGCTTGTTACCATTCCCCCCTGCCTTGATGGCAATGGACTTACGCTCTGAAACTGTAAGGCAATCTCTAATTAAATGTTTTCTTTTATAAATTGCCTTGATCATGGTCTCTCTTCCTGGCAATAAAAATGTAACTAAGACATCTGTTTTAGCATCTTGTAATGTTTACAAATACATATTGGTGCCCTGGTAATCTTTTAACAAACCCTGAATATTAATTCTCCAGCCAATTTCCTAAATAACATATCTGACATCCCGTTTTAGGTACTAAAATTTCAGTATGGATGATATATATGTCCTACCCATATAGACAATAGTTTTGATGATTAATATATAAATAAATTATATGGAATTTAATAGATGATTTCTATAAAGATTATTTATTCAATAATTTATTGATGTTTCCCCAGTGTATCTTAATTTTGAATTGTGAACATATTAGTCTGTTTTTACTTACTATAAAAAAATTGGAGCTGAATCACTTGCAAAGGAAAGAGATTTATTTAGCTCAGAGGGTTTTTATGTGTTTGTTTCTGTTGCATGTTTGTATTTTAAGACTTGATTTTACTGTGTAGACAATGCTGGACTCAAACTCACAATCCTCCTGCTTTGGCTGTGTTGTGTCAGAGACTTTTCCTAGGGAATCTATTCACCCAAGAAAGGAAATCCTGAAGGGACCAAAGTAAACACTGAGCCAATGTCCAGCTTAGCAAACCAATGAGTATCTACTGGATTTACTGACCAGAATATGGGTGAGCAGTTACTCACAGTAGCAAGGATGACTCAAAAGCAGCTGCATCACTGGAAAGCTCTTCCCCACATAATAACAACTTGTGAAAGACGCAGCCCTCCATCTTCCTGCAGTTTGTAGGCAGTTCCACTGCTTGGCAGTTCAAGAATACTCTACAGCTCACTCTCTTCCCCAAGTAGTGGCTTATTCCTTTTTAGACTGCTGGGGAGGGCTATAGCAAATAGTCTAGTTTTCTGTTCTGTTAGACATGTAACCTTCCTTTGCCTCCTGGGTCTCATTATCCCCCTCCTATGAGGGGGCATTTCAATTCTGAGGAACATGCTATACAATAGGCCACTCAAATGTTCACAGATTTTAAGTCTGAAATCTCAAACAGCATAGCATTGACTCTAGTAGGGACTTATTGAGAGGTGAAATCATGGCAGAATCATGTATGAAGAGGTGATAGCTCAAAAATAGACAGAAACCCTAGCACTAGTGAACATTGGACAATAGCCTTTCTTTCTTTCTTCCTTCCTTCCCTCCTCCCTCCCTCCCTCTTTCTTTCTTTCTTTCTTTCTTTCTTTCTTTCTTTCTTTCTTTCTTTCTTTCCTTCTTTCTTTCTTTCTCTCTTTCTTTCTTTACTTCTTTCTTTCTTTAAAAGAAGCCTTTTTAAGAGCCAGGAGACTGAGTCGAACCCATCCAACAGAAGCAACCTCGGTGACTTAAGGACCATTTATTAAGTCTTAAACAGCCTACTGCTTCTTAACATTGACAGGATGACCAAACAGGACACAAGAACCCTGACACTCGTCAATTTTACACTCAATACAATTCTGTTTCTTTCCCTTGCAAAATGGAAGTAAAAATAACTACATAAATGATGATTTACAAACAGTGTTCCATTCCCCAAACTTTCTTCATTTCTAGGTAAAATATTACTACATATTCAAAATTTTCTTCAAGGTGAGAAAGATGACAATGCCGACATAGTCAACTAATATTTTCCTTTTAAAAACGAAGAGAAAAAGAAAAAGAAAAACACATAAGACCTCACGCATAATTGCTTCCATATCATACTCACTGTCAAACTGATAAGGAAAACTCGTTTACCACAGAATATATGAAGGTTTCAGTGTATTTTTCCCTACTTAAAAAATAAAATAAAAGGCCCCCGACTTCTCTTCTGAGCCAGAGGTGAGTATCCAGGCCCAACCCGGACCCCATCCCCGGGCACCAGCCACTCTGGGAAGACCTGCCCAACTTGGCTCCAGGTTCTGGCTACCAGGCAGGTCCCCTTCTAGCCCCACCGGGAGGGATCCCCTTTTCCAAGCCCCCCCCCCCCCCCCCCCCCCGGCAGCCCCTGCAATCTCCACGCCCTGCCCCCACGCCCATCTGCCCAAGACCCCAGCCACTTCCTGAGACTTAGAGACTGGCCCCCAGCTCCCATCCTGCCCCCGACTTCCCTTGTGGACCAGAGGTGAGTATCCAGGCCCAACCCGGACCCCATCCCTGGGCACCAGCCACTACGGGAAGACCTGCCCAACTTGGCCCCAGGTTCTGGCCACCGGGCAGGTCCCCTTCTAGCCCCACCAGGAGGGATCCTCTTTTCCAACCCCCCCTCCCGTCCCCCCCAGCAGCCCCTGCAATCTCCACGCCCTGCCCCCACGCCCATCTGCCCAAGACCCCAGCCACTTCCTGAGACTTAGAGACTGGCCCCCAGCTCCCATCCTAACCCTGACTTCCCTTCTGGACCAGAGAGAGAAGGCTCCCATCTTGCCCTGGACTTCCCTCCTGGACAAGATCTCACATCCTGACCTGGACTTTCCTTCTGGACAAGAGCCCACATCCTACCCCGGACTTCCTGTCTGGACAAAAGCTCCCATCCTTCCCCAGACTTCCGGTCCAGATAAGAGCTTCCATCCTGCCCCAGAGTTCCCATTTGGACAAGAGAACTCCCATCTGGACAAGAGAGAGAGACTTCCTGAATCTGTCAGCTCTTTCTGAACCAATTACACTGATAAGACCAAGAAGGAACCACAAGGAGATGGGCAGACATCAAGGCAGAAGTACGTACAACAAAATGAAGAGCAATACAGCATCACCAGAAACTATCCCGCCTCCAATATCTAGACCTGAACATCAAAAATTGGAAGAAGCAGAAGAAAGTAGCCTTATGAGTAACATCATGAAGAAGGTAGAGGCTTGTGTAGAGGAAAAGACAAAAAAAATGGGAAGAATGCTGCAAACAACTAGAGGAAAGGGCAAACAAATTAGAAGAAAACAATAAAGTCCTGCAAGAAAACAATAAAGTCCTGGAAGAAAACGATAAAGTCCTGGAAGAAAACAATAAAGTACTGAAAGAAAATCATGAAAAAGCAATGAAACAAATAAAGGAAACACTCCAAGACATGAAAAGGGAAATTGAAAAATAAAGAAGACACAAACAGAGGGAATGCTGGAAATAGAAAACCTGAGTAAAAGATCGGGAACTTCAGATGCAAGTACAACCAACAGAATGCAAGAGATGGAAGAGAGGATCTCTGGCATTGAAGATACAGTAGAAGAAATAGTTTCATCAGTCGAAGGAAACACTAAAGCCAACAAAGTCATGACCCAAAATGTCCAAGAAATTTGGGACACCATGAAAAGACCAAACCTACGAATTATAGGGATAGAAGAAGGTGAAGAATACCAACTCAAAGGCACAGAAAATATATTCAACAAAATTATAGAAGAAAACTTTCCCAACTTAAAGAAGGAAATGCCTATGAAGATACAAGAAGCCTATAGAACACCAAACAGACTAGACCCCCAAAAAAGTCCCCTCGACACATAATAATTAAACAACTAAATGTACAGAATAAAGAAAGAATATTAAGAGCAGCAAAGGAAAAAGGCCATGTGACCTATAAAGGTAAACCCATCAGAATAACACCCAATTTCTCAGTGGAGACTTTGAAAGCCAGAAGGACCTGGACAGATGTAATGCAGACACTAAGAGACCATGGATGTCGGCCCACACTAATATACCCAGCAAAACTTTCAATCATCATTGATGGAAGGAACAAGACATTCGAAGACAAAGCCAGATTCAAGCAATACTTATCCACAAACCCAGCACTACAGAAAGCACTAGAAGGAAAATTCCAACCGAAGGAAGTCAGATACACACTTGAAAACACAGGCAATAGATAAAGCCACAACAGTAAACACCAAAGAAGAGAAGTACACACACTACCACCAAAAATAACAGGGATGAACAATCATTGGTGGTTAATATCCCTTAATATCAACGTACTTAATTCACCTATAAAAAGACATAGGCTTACAGAATGGAGCTTTCTGTTGCATCTTTCTGCTGCATACAAGAAACACATCTCAAATTCAAAGACAGACACTACCTAAGAATAAAAGGCTGGGAAAAGACTTTCCAATCAAACAGTCTTAAGAAACAAGCAGGGGTAGCCATCCTGATATCCAACAAAATAGACTTCAAACTAAAATCAATCAAAAGAGATCAAGAAGGGCATTACATCCTCATCACATGAAAGATCCACCAAGATAAAGTTTCAATTCTGAACATTTATGCCCCAAACACAAGGGCACCCACATATGTAAAAGAAACATTACTACAGCTTAAACCACATATAAAACCCCACACATTAATAGTGGGAGATCTCAACACCCCACTTTCACCACTGGACAGATCTCCCAAATCGAAATTTAACAGAGAAATAAAGGACTTAACTGATGTCATGACCCAATTGGACCTAATAGATATCTACAGAACTTTCCATCCTAACAAGAAAGAACATAACTTCTTCTCAGCACCCCATGGAACTTTCTCTAAAATCAACCACATACTTGGCCACAAAGCAAATCTCAACAGATACAAAACAATTGGAATAACCTCTTGTGTTCTATCAGACCACCATGGTTTAAAGTTAGATTTCAAAAACAACAAAAACTACAGAAAACCTACAATCTCATGGAAACTGAATAATGCTCACCTGAATCACCAATGGGTTAAGGAAGAAATAAAGAAAGAAATTAAAGAGTTCCTAGAGATCAACAAAAATGAAGACACCACATACCCAAACTTATGGGACACGATGAAAGCAGTGCTAAGAGGGAAATTCATAGCACTAAATGCCCACATAAAGAAGTTGGAGAAATCCCACACTAGTGACTTAACAGCACACCTGAAAGCTCGAGAACAAGAAGAAGCAAAGGCTCCCAGGAAGAATAGACGCCAGGAAATTATCAAAGTGAGAGGTAAAATTAATAAATTAGAAACTAAGAGAATAATACAAAAAAATTAATGAAACAAAGAGTTGGTTCTTTGAGAAAATCAACAAGATACACAAGCCCTTATCCAAACTAACCAAAAGACAGAGAGAGAGAATCCAAATCAACAAAATCAGAAATGAAAAGGGGGACATAACAACAGACATTGAGGAAATCCAGAGAATTATAAGGTCATATTTCAAAAACCTCTACTCCACAAAACTGGAAAACCTAAAAGAAATGGACATTTTTCTGGATAGGTACCACATACCTAAGTTAAATCAAGACCAGATAAACTATTTAAATAGTCCAATAACCCATAAGGAAATAGAAACAGTCATTAAAAGTCTCCCAACCAAAATAAGCCCAGGACCAGATGGTTTCAGTGCAGAATTCTACCAGATCTTCAACGAAGAGTTAATACCAATACTCTCTAAATTGTTCCACATAATAGAAACAGAAGGAACATTACCAAACTCCTTCTATGAGGCTACAATTACCCTGATTCTTAAACCAAACAAGGATGCAACAAAGAAAGAGAACTACAGACCGATCTCCCTCATGAACATTGATGCAAAAATACTCAATAAAATACTGGCAAACAGACTCCAAGAACACATCAGAACAATTATCCACCATGATCAAGTAGGCTTCATCCCAGGGATGCAAGGGTGGTTCAACATACGAAAGTCCATCAATGTGATACACCATATAAACAAACTCAAAGAAAAAAACCACATGATCATCTCACTAGATGCAGAAAAGGCATTTGACAAAGTCCAACACCCCTTCATGATAAAAGTCTTGGGGTGATCAGGAATACAGGGAACATACCTAAACATAATAAAGGCAATTTACAGCAAGCCAACAGCCATCATCAAATTAAATGGAGAGAAACTCAAAGCGATTCCAATAAAATCAGGAACGAGGCAAGGCTATCCACTCTCCCCATACTTATTCAATATAGTACTTGAAGTTCTAGCCAGAGCAATAAGACAACATAAGGAGATTAAGGGGATACTAATTGAAAAGGAAGAAGTCAAGCTTTCCCTATTTGCAGATGACATGATAGTATACTTGAGTGACCCCAAACATTCCACCCAGGAACTGATAAAGCTTATAAACACCTTCAGCAACATAGCAGGATACAAGATCAATTCAAAAAAAATCAGTAGCTCTCCTATATACAATGGACAAAGAAGCTGAGAAGGCAATTAGAGATACATCACCCTTTACAATAGCCACAAATGACATAAAATACCTTGGGGTAACACTAACCAAGCAAGTGAAGGACCTATATGACAAGAACTTTAAGTCCCTGAAAAAAGAAATTGAAGAAGATGTCAGAAAATGGAACGATGTCCCATGCTCATGGATAGGCAGGGTTAACATAGTAAAAATGGCAATCTTACCAAAAGCAATCTACAGATTCAAGTAATCCCCATCAAAATACCAACACAATTCTTCGCAGACCTGGAAAGAATAATACTCAACTTCATATGGAAAAACAAAAAACCCAGGATAGCCAAAAGAATCCTGTACAATAAAACAACCTCTGGAGGCATCACAATCCCTGACTTCAAGCTCTATTATAGAACTACAGTAAAAAAAAAAACAGCTTGGTATTGGCATAAAAACCGACATGTGGACCAATGGAATCGAATTGAAGACCATAACATTAACCCACACACCTATGAACTTATAATTTTTGACAAAGAAGCCAAAAGTGTACAATGGAAAAAAGAAAGCATCTTCAACAAATGGTGCTGGCATAACTGGATATCAACGAGTAGAAGGCTGCGAATAGATCCATATCTGTCACCGTGCACAAAACTTAAGTCTAAGTGGATCAAGGCCCTCTACATAAATCCAGCTACTCTGAACCTGCTAGAAGAGAAAGTAGGAAGGAGTCTTGAACACATTGGCATAGGAGATCACTTCCTAAATATAACACCAGTAACACAGACACTGAGACAAACAATCAATCAATGGGACCTCTTGAACCCGAGAAGCTTTTGTAGAGCAAAGGATACAGTCAACAAAGCAAAGCGACAGCCTACAGAATGGGAAAAGCTCTTCACCAACCCCACATCTGACTGAGGAGTGATATCCAGAATATATAAGGAACTCAAGAAATTAGACATCAAAACGACCAACAGTCCAATTGAGAAATGGGCTATAGAACTAAACAGAGAATTCTCAACAGAGGAAACTCAAATGGCTGAAAGACATTTAAGGAACTGCTCAACATCCCTAATTATCAAGGAAATGCAAATTGAAACAACTCTGAGATACCACCTTATGCCTGTCAGAATGGCTAAGATCAAAAACACTGAAGACACTTTATGCTGGAGAGGATGTGGAACTAGGGGAACTCTCCTCCACTGCTGGTGGGAATGCAAGCTTGTACAACCACTTTGGAAATCAATATGGCGCTTTCTTAGAAAATTGGGAATCAATCTCCCCCAAGATCCAGCTATACCACTCTTGGACATATACCCAAGAAATGCTCAATCATACCACAAGAGCACTTGCTCAGCTATGTTCATATCAGCATTGTTTGTAATAGCCAAAACCTGGAAACAACCTAGATGCCCTTCAACTGAAGAACAGATAAATAAATTGTGGCACATATACACAATGGAATACTACTCAGCAGAGAAAAACAATGACATCATGAGGTTTGCAGGCAAATGGATGGATCTAGAAAAAATCCTCCTGAGTGAGGTAACCCAGACTCAGAAAGACAAATATGGTATGTACTCACTCATAGGAGGATGCTAGATGTGGAACAAGGATGACTGGACTGCTACTCACATCACCAGTGAGGCTACCTGGAAAACGGGACCCCAAGAAAGACATGGAGAAATGGATGAGATCTACATGAACAGCCTGGACATGAGTGGGAGCAATGAAGGGTGAGGTTCGAGGGAAAGAGAGTGGGAGATCCTACCTGGATCAAGAAAAGAGAGGGAGAACAAGGAATAAGAGACCATGGTAAATGAAGACCACATGAGAAAAGGAAGAAACAAAGAGCTAAAGAGGCCCCCAGAAATCCACAAAGATACCCCCACAAAAGACTGCTGGCAATGGTCGAGAGACAGCCGGGACTGACCTACTCTGGTGATGGGATGGTCAAACACCCTAATAGTTGTGCCATAAACCCCAGCCAAGGACTGAGGAATCTAGATGCAGACAACCACGGCTAGGCCCTGGGTGGAGCGCTGGGAGTCTAATTTGTGAGAAAGAGGAGGGTTTATATGAGCGAGAATTGTTGAAACCAAGGTTGGATAAAGCACAGGGACAAATAACCAAATGAATGGAAACACATGAACTATGAACCAAAGACTGAGGGGCCCCCAACTGGATCAGGCCCTCTGAATAGGTGAGACAGTCGATTGGCTTGATCTGTTTGGGAGGCATCTAGGCAGTGGTCTCAGGTCCTGGGCTCGTTGCATGTGTTAGCTGTTTGAAACCTGGGACTTATGCAGGGACACTTGGCTCAATCTGGGAGGAGGGGACTGGACCTGCCTGGACTAAGTCTATCAGGTTGATCCCAGTCCTTGCGGGAGACCTTGATCTGGAGAAGTTGGAAATGGGGGGGTAGGCTGGGGGAAGGGGAGGGGGGCAGGAAGGGGGAGAACAAGGGAATCTGTGGCTATTATGTAGAACTGAATAGTATTGTAAAATAAAATAAAATAAACCACTCTGTAGTTGAAGCTTTCCTGTGTCCACCCAGCTCCTGCATCCTTGCATTTCTGCAGCCACTCAAACCCAAATAAACCACATGGGCTAATATTATTTAAAACTGCTTGGCCATTAGCTCAGGCCTACCACTGACTCGCTTTTAAACTCAGCCCATTTCTGTTAATCTAGATGTTGCCACATATTCTGTGGCTTTACCTATGTGCTTGTTACATGCTGCTCCCTGGACAGTGGGCTGGCGTCCCCTGATTCAGCCTTTCTGTTCTCACAATTCTCTTCTCTGTTTGTCCCACCTATACTTCCTGCCTGGCTGCTGGTCAATCAGCATTTTATTTATACAGAATGATATCTACAGCAGCACTCTTAACTCTTGATGTCTACCACTGTGATCAACTTGTGGACAGTTGAATAACTAATTGTTATCAGTTCATTTTACTACAAGAAAATGTTTTAGAATAAAAAAAGAATAGAAATGCAATTTGTTCAGCAATGCCGTGTTTCTTTCTTTCTTTTTTTGTCATACACGAAAAAACAAGGTTATTAAAATTCCATAGTCTAGTTATGGCAAGAAAACATTCTGTAAGGAGCTAAAATAAGGCAGACTAAGCGAGGTTGAGAGTGAAAGATTTGTTTGATTTATGCATGTGTGATATTTAGGCCTCTTACTGTCTGACAAATTGGATGAAGAGACATTTAATTAAGGTGCCATGGAGAAGGTGAAGGAGTCATCATGAGTCTGAGGAGACAAAAGGTTCCAGGAAAAGGAAACATATAGAAGTCTTCAACTTGTGGTCTGCGAGGTAGATTGGAACCAAGGGAGCAGGCATGGGAGTAGATACAGATTGAGGAGGAAAAAGTAAATTCCATATGATCTGAAATGATTTATTTTTGTTCAAATATTGTTAAGTTTTTATAGATCAGTGTCAGCTGATTGTTAGGTTTATAGATCAGTGTAAGCTGATCGTGTCAAAGTAATATTGGTTACAGACAATTCCTTAGACTTACATTATCCATGAAGATTTCCTTCATAAATGTAGGTATTTTTCACCTCCACCATCTAGATCACACTCTAATATTTACAATTAGTATGTAATTATACAACCCACACTTATGTTGTTTCAAATCATCATCTTATCTGAGCCAAAGAATTGGCACAATAAAATACCAAGGCTCAAATAATACATATTTTTTCCTAGTTTCGAGGGCTGTAAGTCTGAGGTCAGAGTAATTCCATCATGAGGTCCCTGCTGCCAAACCATCATCTGCATGTGACTTCCAAAGGCCTTGTTTCCTAATACCATCACAGAGGGAGTAAGGATGTCAGCATAAGCATTTGAGGAGTGCGCAGTTCAGTCCATAGCAATCTATTTTTGAAACTGAGACTTAGTTAATTTGAGTGTTATATATAGCCCTGAGAAGAAATAGAAATAATAAAAGCAGAAGGAAATAAAATTAACCAGAAATAAAAGATGTGATTTAAAAGTAGCTATATACAATTATAAATGTTATTTATTAGGGCATCAAAATTGAAATCAACAACCATTAAAAATCATAGATTGTATTAACATTTGGTCTACTAAATCTTAAAATCAATAAAAACTTTCTTTTGATTACATTTTTATTAAATATGATGCCCTTTAAAAATTATAACCAGTCAAATTCTATACTACAAGTTTTATAGCTGTTGTGTCTAATGTGACCAGATAAACCAGTGTGGCTTATATAGCCAATGCCAAGTGAGATGGAGATCCAAGCTGCAGCTCCATGAAATTGTGGCTTTAGTAACTAGATATTCCTCTGATTTAAATGAAGTTAAGTCAGGCTGATGTCAATTAAAATTGTAAAGTGACTCCATTTGGGTTCAGTGTTTAATAAGGATATTTGTTATGTTTATTCTGTATATTTCATAAACACTTGTTGATTGGTTGGCTAGCAAGGGTAAATTAAAACCATGAAACTAAAGGGAAACAATCCTGCTTCTATTCATTAACCTGCACATTTTATATATTAAGAAATGACTGTATATAACATCCCTAGCACACACAAAATAACTCAAGAGATTCAAGAAGTTTCAGGTATTATTATTGTTCTGGTCAGTCTCATCAGTAGGAAACTGGCAATAGTACTACTGCTATTTACATATTGGTACCACACTGGCATGGATTTGCATAATGTATTGAGGCTCTATGCTCTAGAGGGTTGCATTGTAACATATTGGTGCTTAATGAACTCTGAAAAAATTGATTTTCCACAGAGTAAATTAAGGAATGCATTATAGCTGTTAAAGCAATCTTAAGGGAAATCTGAAGCTTCCACTGCAGCACCATGCTTAGTAAGTAATAAATTACATGTTATACTTATTTGCCTTAATTCATGCTAATTTTGTCCAATTAATGTATCACAGTAATTCAGAAGCCTGTCACAGGAGAGCTAATTATTTATTGGATTTTTGTGTTCAGCTCCCTAGGAGTCTACCAGCAAACAAACTTGAGACTGTCTTTCTCTTAGGTCCACAGTGACATTCTTATGTCTTACTGTGGGGAAGTAAGATTTTTGTTCCTGTTTCAAGTTTAAAAATGGATTATGAGGTATCTTAGTTAGATTCTTTCTTGATTGGTAAAGGAGTTTGACAGCCTGCCATTCCTTCAGGATAAGACACAATTGTCTTTGCTATCAAATATTTCACCTTATGAATGTCTGTCTCAGAACTTTTAAGGAGAGACACAGTAATCTATTTTTATACATTAAAAGTTTTGGTTTATTGTGGTGTTTCAAGCTATACTTCCACTGTGAGTTGGGAAAGGGAAGCATGTGTCTCAATAATTTACACCAGACATTGCCATTCTTTTGTTTTAATTCTCTGCATATTTCAAAACATTCCAGAGATTCTCTAGATAACTGTATTCTCTACTTCATTCTGCTCAATCTTGATTCAACCCTTAATAAGCCTCATGCGGTTCTGAAAGTATCAATTGAAAAAAGTATTTGTACCTAACTCACAGTTAATAATTGATGTTAGCTTACAAAAGCAGATTTCAGTTTTCTATGGTACACTATAAACTCACAACCACCCAAATGAGTTATTCATGAGATTAACTTGTACAATTCATACCTATAAATAATGTGGCAATTTCTAAATAGTTTGCACACTTTGCTTAGATGTGGATATCAGAGTTAGTAGGGCTGTAACTCATCATTTGTGAAATGTTTGCTGCTGCTTTCTTCTGGAATCCTGAGACCTGTGCCTTTTGCAGATGTATTTATTGGTTGAAGATAAAAAGCATTTGATCTCAGGCCGGGTGGTGGTGGCGCACACCTTTAATTCCAAAACTCGGGAGGCAGAGGCAGGTGGATCTCTGTGATTTCAAGGCCAACTTGGACTACAGAGTGAGTTTCAGGAAAGGTGCAAAGCTACACAGAGAAATCCTGTCTTGAAAAACCAAAAAACCAAAAAAACCAAAACCAAAAACAAACAAACAAAAAACCATTTGATCTCCTGGTTTGGTCCTTCCTGTGAGTATCAGGAGGCCATTTGTCCATTGCTTCTTATATTTTCTTCGGATAAAAAGGTGGTCATATCTCTTTAAATCCATAATGCTGTGATTTTTACCAGGAAGGGCTATCATAGTGTAGTGTTTCAGCTTAATAGTGGGTGAAATATACTTCTCTTTGCATCTCACACATGAAGGGTTCTCTTTGCATCCCACACATGAAAGGGAAAGGTATATTTTCACAACCTTGTTTACCTTGATAGAGAAAAATGCCATTTTTCACACAGCTAGTTTACCACAACCAAGTATCTTCTAATCAACAAATATCAAGTTACGTTCAGTTTTATACCTCAATATATTATTTCCCCATCATTCTATCTTATTCCTCTTGACCATTTATGTTCCTTCCTCGAAAGCAGAGACAAATGTCTTATTTACTCTCTTCATGTACAATACATTTGGGGCCATGTGTTCTCCCTTTTGTTTTTACTTTTTAACTGGGCCTTAGAAGATTAGGACGAGCATGTCACTTTCTCCTGGGTTGTTTCCTGACACTACAATAGACTGGTGAGTAACAAACTTCTTGGAGCCATGAGTTCACAACCATAGTTTCAGCCTTTGTTAACTTTGAAAAGCTAAAATAAGTGGAAAGTAAAATAAATTAGCCGACTTTCTACTAAATTGAAGTTCTCCAAGGAGTGAGCAGAAATGGCAAGGTGACTATTGCTGTTTTCATTATCAGTGATGACATATCCACTCTCCAACCTACATATCTCTGCTACCCTCACTGAAGTTTGCCTCTTAAGTGAAGGATTTAAACTCTTTGCTTATACTTCTTCATCATCATTCTTATAGGACCATGATATCAAACTCTTGAGTCCTTACCAAATGCTAACTGATATAACTGAAGCTCATTTCATCTGTTCTGTGTATTTTAGGTTAGATTCCTTTTATTTCTAGAATCTGAAAAATCTTAGGTTGTTAATGAGATGAAGTCAAACCAGAGTGTCCTTATTTTGCTCATTCTAGAAAAGCTGCAACCCAGCATGCAGGGCTGCCTATTGCAGGCCTTCCCTAACTAGGTTTAAATGGTGTTTGGGAGCTCCAGCTCTTCTGTTTTCTCTTGGTCCATTTGACCTGCTAGGGAGAAAAGCTCTGTAAGGCTTCAGTTCACAGAAGCCACAGTAGACTTGGCTGCTGAAGAACATCCCAGGTCTTAATCCATTTCACTTGGAAAGCATGGTCGTTCAACACAAATGATCCCTGAGCTTCTACATGCCATCTACCATCTTTTGTTTTTCTTCAAAGACATGGGTGATGACAGGCCTTGCCAGGGACACTTCCTGTCTTACTGTGACTCACTCTGGCAATAGATAACCAGTATTGTGAAAAACACTTCCTTTCCTCCAACCAGGATGTGTGAGTGTGTTCAAGTGTATTTGTCAATGCATGCACACGAGAAGGCCAGAGTTCCTTGCTGTGGGTAACATGGTCTCTCACTGAATCTGGAGCTTATGTTTCAGATAGACATCAAGCTGGTGAGGCCCAAGGGTCTGCCTGTCTCTATCTGCCATCTTGCCAGTGAGCACTGGGGTTGAAGGCATATTGCACAAAACTCAGCTTTTTATGTGGGTGCAGGGATACAAATTCATATGCTCATGCTGGAGCAGCAAACATTGAGCCATCTCCCCAGACCTCTTCTTCCAAACTCTTAAATTTGGAAAGAAAATGTTCGTGATTTCAATTTGGCAACTTGTTCTTCCTCTGATCAATTTGTCAAGGTAATTCGTTACTACCTGCTCCAGTTTATTATAGTAACACAGGGCGTTAGACTATAAACAGCTTTGCAGCCCCCAAACAATGTTAACCATATACTTGTCATTCACTTCTACTTCCTAAGTCTGATTTCTATGAATTGTACTTTGAGGAGGCTGGGTAAGCTGGGCCACTCCCAAATTGAGCATCTTCTGGAAAGAACCTTACAAAAAGTACAAAGCTAACATCTCTCATTTTTAAAGTAAAACTCAGAGCCTTCCTACCCAAACTCAGTTAACTTTATTTTTGTGTGAAACATAATTGAAACTAAAAATAAGACATCTTACTTTAGACAGAGCCATTTGTTTTCTGTTCTTTTATATGTGCACACTATAATGAGTTGTCAATATTTGCTCTTATTAAATGTGCTATGACAATAGGATTTTAAGGGGAATTACATCATTTTCAGTCTTTTCTCTTTACAAATAATACTTTAGTTACCATTCCCTAACTGGATCTATGCTGAGAACATAAGATTATACAACTTATCCGGGCCAATAACAGTGGAGCCTTGGAACGTAATATTTACGAGTATCCCCAATAGAGTTCAATGACGACCAGTTTTAAGAGTAGGAGTTAGAGAAAGAAAGAATGAGAGAAAGAAAGAAAGAAAGAAAGAAAGAAAGAAAGAAAGAAAGAAAGAAAGAAAGAAGGGAGGGAGGGAGGGAGGGAGGGAGGGAGGGAGGGAGGGAGGGAGGGAGGGAGGAAGGAAGGAAGGAAGGAAGGAAGGAAGGAAGGAAGGAAGGAAGGAAGGAAGGAAGGAAGGAAGGAAGAAGGAAGGAAAAAAGAAAAATTAATCCTTGGAAGTTATGAGTGACAACTATCATCACTATCACTTGTTGGGGTCCAACCCAATAAATCTCTCTTTGTCCTTGGCTGCTGCTGCTCAGTTTCTCTCTCAGGATCCAAACCTTTGGTTTTCTATCATTTTCACCTGACCTTGTCTATCATCCAGAGTTTGACTCCATTCGGAGTAGCTTAGATGTGACTTAGAATGTGAGTTAGCCTATTTCCCAGAGATAGTGAAGCAAGACTTTCAGAGTAGACTCTGATTGAGCTCCAGCCCCATACACAGTTCTCAAAAAACTTTGGTTGAATTCCAGAGCCATCTGAGTTCTCCACCATCCTCTTCCTATGGCAAAGACAAACAAATGCATAGTAAGAGTCAAGAAAATTAGGGACTGACCATCAGGCTTCTATAAACACAATTCTAAAAACCTTTACACATACAATATCCAGCAAGAATTTTCTCTGTACCAAAATATCCACTCCCTAAATGGAAGAATATGAAAGAAAGAAGAATATGAGCTCATAAATGGCATGAAGAGTCACTAGTTGCCTGATTTTGTTTGCACTTAGTGCTTATTTGGTATAGTCTGATAATTATCACTGTCAAGAATTAGCAAATAAATTAAAAAGGCTTTTCTTGGGTTGTCTGTTTGGAATTTCCTACTTTATTAGATGTCAAAGTTGGTAGTGGAAAAAAACAAACCCTCTCACTTCCAGTTCCAGGAAACATATTAGGCTGTGTTTTTTCAGATTGTCTGCTTTGTGGAGTCTGTTGAGCTGCTTAAGCCGGTGTGTCTGTTTTAGGCCTACTTGTCCTCCTGCAGTGGGAGCTAAAGAACCAGGCTCAGATCCTCCTCACTCTAATGACAGAGGACAAATGGCATTTTGACAATGAGCATACCCCACATCTGAGTCTGTGATTTTTAGGAAGAATGGTTCAGGCCATCTAAGCTTATTTTATACTTCTATGGACATATGTTTTCATTTTGTGAAATTCATTGAGTGTGGCAA
This sequence comes from Peromyscus leucopus, assembly GCF_004664715.2. Lineage (NCBI taxonomy): Eukaryota > Metazoa > Chordata > Mammalia > Rodentia > Cricetidae > Peromyscus > Peromyscus leucopus. The sequence continues at coordinate 11,398,934 of NC_051065.1, forward strand.
TATCAAAACTAACTCTAAAATCCTTCTTTTAAAAAAGTGCAATTGTCAACATGACATGAACTGGCACTTTTCACACACAGAAAGTGCTTTCATCCTTTCCTCCTGGAATGGAGGAATGAGCACCGGATTTGGAGTGCTTAAGAGATAATGGCTTCCAATTTTTTTCTCCTGCCTGCAGACTTTCCATCTCTAGAGTATTATATGTCACACTAGCTATACCCAACTATTGCTTTCAGTATCTCATCCTTGGCTTTTGTATAAAAGAATCAATGGTTCCCATTACAATCCACATACCCATACAAGATACCACTGAAACCCTTCTTTCTAGTAGGTGTAGAACATGCCTCAGTTTTCATAACTATTATTTCTGCCTGGAATTCTCTTCTCCAAGGCATGTTTGAGGCTCTGCTGCTCATCTCCTTTTCCCTTCCATTTCTTCTATAAGACCTTCTCTAATCATGTATTGAGGAATGTAAGCTATTCATACCATCCTTTCTTCTCCTTTACTTTTTTCTTCCTTCTTAAAATAAGTAAGCCTACTGAGTGTTTTTTATTTATCTTGTATTTTTTGTCAGATAATTTCCTTAAGTGAATGAGTATGTTTGTGTATGGAATTTTAAGCAAATTAGAAGGCTTTTTATTATATATAACATGCCAGTAATCACAATTGCACCTGACACCCAGGATGCTATGAACATTAAACTGATAGCACAGTGTATGTAAATGACTTTTCTTGGTATGACATTCTTGACACATACTCCAATAAATGTTAGGTAGCATGCTTCCCTTTCTTAATCTGTAAAGTGGAAATGGTAATGCCAGTTACCTGCAGTGACTGATTTGTGGCCTTCAAAGATAAGCTGGAAATATTCACTGAGTTGAGAGGAGAGAAGGACTTTGAAGATGTAATTAAGCTAAAGATCTTGAAATAAGATTATTGTGGACTATCGGGTAGGTTCTAAATTGAATGACAACTGTCCTATGTGAGATACGAACAACATGGGACAGGAGGCACCAAAGTGACAGGAAGAGATCAGAACGATGTAGCCCCAAGTTAAGTAATACCAGCAGCCCCCAAAGACAGAAGACACAAAGAAAGAGCACTCTTTCAGAGCCAGAAGTACCATGTCCTTGTTGGAATTTTGATTCCAGAGGTACAGAAGCATAGATTTTCATTGTTTTAAAGTTTTCAGGAACATGATAAGTTGTTATGGGAATCTTTTCTATTACAACTATAAGAATTTAATCCATTACCTAGTAGAATTACTGTGAGGACTGACAAAGTTGATGTGTGCTTAGCTCTTAGTAACAGCACACAATGAGTAAATAAATGTCATTGTTATGATTGATTGTCACCAGCCAAATTCTAACTCAGTTATAAACCTGAAGTCACTTAAGGAGCCCCATGAAAGAGAAGGTGGGAAGAGCATAAGAGCCAGAGGAGATGGAGGACACCAAGAGAACAAGACCCTCTCAATCAATTGGCAAAGCTCATATGAGCTCAGAGAGACTGAAGCAGCAAGCACAGGGCTGACATGTTCCTCTACATTTATATTATAGCTGTCCTAGTTAGAGTTTTTATTGCTGTGAAGACACCCCATGATCACAGCAACTCTTATAAAGGAAAACATTTAATTGAGGCTGACTTGCAGTTTCAAAGGGTTAGTAGTTCATTATCATCATGGTAGGAAACATAGAGGCATTCAGGCAGACATGGTGCTGGCTGAGGAGCTGAGAGTTCTACAGCTTGATGGGCAGGCAACAGATGTAAATATCACACTAGGCTTAATTGAGCATCTTTGACCTCAAAGCCCATACCCAGAGTGACCCACTTCTTCCAAAAAGACCATACCTACTCCAACAAGGCCACACCTCCTAACAGTGCCATTCTCTATGTACTAAGCATTCAAAGACATGAATCTATGGGGGTCATTCCCATTCAAACCACCACAACATAACTGCTTTCTGTTTAGTGTTCTTTATGGGACTCTTGAGTGTAAGAAGAAGTGGCTCTCTGATTCTTATGAGTAGAAGGGGCAACTGCAATCAGGATATATTATATGAGAAATGAATCTATTTTTAGTAAAAGGGAAGAAACAAAAACAATTTACTTCAAAAACACAACTGGAGTCATAAAAAGAAACAAAAATAATTTACTTAAAAAAAACACAACTGGAGTCATAAGTTCTCAGTCTTGGTAGACATCATGACATAAATAACTAAAACTCCCATGGCTAATTTCCTCAATCTAAATTTTAAGCTAATATATTTCACTTTCAGTTGCCTAAGGGAATTTCTGTAGGAGCTTTGTTGGCCCTGTGGCCAATTTTAACTGTATTTGTAGTTCAAGGCCCCAGGATTACATAACAAAGGGCACTAGAGCATGTAAGAGTGCATTGTCCTCTGATGCTCCAAAACAAGTATTAATGACAGTCTTAAAATTAAATAAATTCATCAGTCTAGTTTGTTTGTTTGTTTTTAACTTGTTTAAATTCCCAGAATATCTGCTCTTTGAATTTAGCTTGACATAGTAATATTTGGATAATATTATTGCATTTAACCTTCGCTCCTATAATATGTCTGAGTGATAACTTAAATGAAGAATGCTTTTTCTTATCAATCTGTACCATGGCAGAATAAATAGCTTTCTAGGGTGCTTTCTAGGTCATAAACCAGCCATGACTCTGCTCTATGTTTTCTGTAAATCATTCAGATTATCCTCATGTAGATGACCATTTTGCCCCATCAGTTCAGGCCAGTGGCCTGGTGTTTTAGTGAAGCACCCAATTTATATGTTAAAAAAAAAAAAAAAGAACAAAGTGATTCACAGCATGACAACTGAGCCACAGAGCTGGGACTGCAGGTGAACACCCAGGGAAAAGTACTATGCCAGGCATCTACTTCAGCTTGGAGTGAGGAGGCAGTGCCCTGGGCTCTTCATCCAATAAAGTCATTTGGGGAAAAGGGGGAAGGAAAGGGAGCAGAGAGTAAATCACTGGCCTCCAAATTCTCAAGAGGCCAGGGTTACTGTAAGAGAGAAAATCAATCAGGGTGTTTCTCTATTTCTATTTCCTTATTAGAAAAGGACCACACAGAATGAGCATCAGTAACAAAGCACAACTGTGAAAACAAGATGTTGGCAGGAAAGAAAGGTGTGAGCAGGAAGGTGAGAAGGGCATATTTGGAAGTAGTCCACATCATTTTCCCCGGGAATAGTTGGTGATCCAGTAACATAAATCAAGGAAATGCTTCAAAGCATTCATTATCTTTGAAGATCATTTATTATGTACATCTGAGGCCAGCTTGGTACTTTATAAAAGAACAAGTTGGTGTATAGTCAGTGTACTTGAATTAATAAGAAATGAAATAACACGTTGACTCCTTTTAACAACAAAAAATAGTCTCTGTTGAGCAATATATTTCAAAATCCAATGAATAAATACAATTCCAGAAGGCATTTGCTCTTTCTAGAATGTTCTAAAACCAGAGAAGTAGGATCTTACTTCTGAGTAGATTGCTTAACTTTATTTAGAAAGCAAAACTTGTTTTCTTTCCTGATTAAAATAGTATTTGTCTAAGAGTGTAGTATTTTCCACATCTGTATAAATAGAAGGTACTTCAGCTAGATGCTAAAATAGTAGGAGATTAATTTTATCCTTATCAGTGTTTCTGTTCATTTACTTCACAATTCTATTTCATACAAAGGTCAGTGAAGGTCATGGTGTTGAGTGTCTATATAAGTAACAGGAGCAAAATATTTCCCTTAAACCAGTAAACATAAACAAAGTATCAGGCTCCAAATGAAAGTCCTGTCTATTTTAAAAGGTAAACATTAGCTTTGGAAGAACAAATGGAATGTTCTTCACAGGTTTGGCAAGATGAGTGGAAACTATTATTCATGCACATTTTTTTTCTGAACAAGTGATAATTTGTGACAGGCTAAATTAGTGTTGGAAAAACAAGTTATGGTAGATGGCAAGCAACAATTTAATGAATATACCATAGAGACTCAGAAACTGTAAGCCACAGAGAATTGTCCCTAAATATATGGTAGTTATTACCTTGAAAACCTCGCACAGCTCAAAAACATATAGATCATTATCCCTAAAGTTATATTGCTGATTATTTTTACATGTGTACAAAATATACTCAAAGCCTTGACTGTAATTTTCTTTATATATTAAATATACATGGATTATCAGTGTTTGGTTTTTTTACAAACTATTAGTTAGCAGCTATAATTCAAACAGACACATTTTTAGTTGGCAGAAATTTCAAGATATTGAGCAGAATGAACTGGAAATGGAAGTTTAAGTAGGTTCTATGCCTAGCCTTAGGTTAGACAGAGATAACAGGAGAAATGGTATGCCCCTAATCTTAAGAACTTTACATATTTTACTAACATATCAAAAATAACACTCAAGACAATAAATAGGAACATATACATATAAAATGCCATGTATGTTCAAGGGAAAAATAAAGATCACTTAATCAAGAGTGAAGTCAGAATGACTAGAAAGTTTAGGATTTAAGTTCTGTTTGAGGGTTTCCAAGGGGTAGAGAATATCAATTTCTTTAAGTGTGTGTGTGTGTGTGTGTGTGTGTGTGTGTCTGTGTGTGTCTGTGTGTGTGTGTGTCTGTGTGTGTGTGTCTGTGTGTGTGATATTTAATTAGAGCATAACCAATTTTAGAGTCTATTGCATTAAAAAAGACTCAAAAAATTCTTTTTTCTTTCATTATTAAAGGCAAGTCAAATTTTACAAATCTAAATCTGGTGGATAAGCAGCAGTCATGATTCTTAAAGTGAAAAGGAATAAGGACTGAGTTAGACTGTCTGGGCATTGAGAAATATCAAAAAAGGACGTAGAGTTGATAGGAGAACACTTCCAGTAGACGAGCAAGGATGGAAGGAGTAGAAAATTCCTGGGCTATGAGGAGAAAAGCTGAGTATCTGGTAGTTAAGAGAGCTGTTGGTCACTGTGAGACCCTAAAAGATGACAAGCCGGCCGAAAAGTTTAAGCATGAGTTGTTGACTGAAAAAAGGATCTCTCATGACTCTGGAGTGTGGGTGTGGTGAGACGAGTAATACTTAGGAAAGGCATTATTTCTTATATCAATGTACAGGATGAAAAAAAATTGAGACTGGAGAAAATGGATAAAGAGAGATGAATTAGAAATATATTTGATAAACACAGCCAGGATGATCCAGCCATGGAGATAAAGTAAAATTAACAGAATTTCTTCTGCTCCAATGGAAATAGAAAGCTATGACTTCAGATCTGTGAAAATCAACTGATTTGTTATAGCCAAGCCTTCTCTCCCAGTTCTTCCCTCCCTTGTGTGCATACAAGTGTGCTCCTAGAACTAAATGGCAGTTAGCATGGGAACAGCATTCATAAATTAGGACACATCCTGATTCTAAGGGCTCAGTATATCTATATCTCATGTCTTGTCACCATTCCTTTCTCTGAGTTGGTACTTTCCTTGTTTTACATTGGTAAAAAATAGAGCTAAGCTGTAGAAAGGATACTCAGTTTCTCTTTCAAATTTATTTATATGATGGTCTTTTAAACTTGAGCGGTTAAATAAAATACTTTTGTTTGTGTGTATGAAGAACATAAATCATGTTTTCATTTATTTCTTTTTCTTTTCACTTGTGTTCCTCTTCTAATATACAGTCTACCTCAGATGATTGGAAAGAGTTATACTGTAAAATCTCTGTTCAAATAGTATTTCGTCATTTCTTCCCAAGTAGTTTTTTTTTCAGGGGCTTCAAAAGGTTTCTACAAATCTATGTGACCTGGTATATGAAAAAGATACAAATTATGGATTTAAAGTTATATAGAATGAAGAGAACAAAACACAAAGCATGCAGTTCTCATATCTGACTGCTCATAAGTTGAGTACCTGGGGTGTTGGATAGAGAAAAGTGGGAAGAATTTAAATGAATACAGTTTGTGTCTCTGTTTTCCACAACAACAACAAAAAAAATTAATCAAAACCAGATCTTTTGTACCAAGTTATTTTTACCTTGGAATAGTGAGGTATGATTTTAAATGCCAGTAATATAATTGTTTCCACTGTCTTATTTATTTTTCTGTTATGGAATAATCCTTTTGTACACTTTGAAGATGTGTTTGGTTTAATAAAGAAGCTGACTGGCCGGTAGTTGAGCAGGATAAAAATAGGCAGGAAAGCCAAACTGAGGATGATGGGAAGAAGGACAAGGTCAGGAGTTGCCAGCCAGAACTGGAGGGAGCAGGAGATGAACATGCCATAATAATAAAGGTACCACCACATGGCAGAGCGTAAATAAGGGATGTGGGTAATTTAAAATGTAAGAGCTAGTTAGTAATAAGCCTGAGCTATTGGTCAAGCACTTACAATTAATGTATGCCTCTATGTAATAATTTGGAAGCAACTCCTGGGATGAGAAAACTCCACCCACAATTTTCTCTTACATAAATAAATAAATAATATGTGGGCTACCCCAAGGGCTCTGTGCTGTCAGTGTTGTTTTTAGTGGTGTCCAGAAGCTAGTTTTTAACAAAAAAGACAAGTCTACAAATGTAATCGCCACTGCTTCCTATTTCCAAAGCATTAGGGTAAATTATTCCATGCTTAGTGCGTCTTTGTGTTCAGCATGCCACCACTTGGATACTATGCTTAAACTCCAGGAAATTAGCAAGATAATTAATGAGGAGACTATTCACACAGTGCCCAGCTGTCAGGGATTTTTGGATTTGGAAGACGTGTCAGTGGGATCTGCTGTTTTGAAAAAAGCAACAAAAAATACGAAAAAAAAAAAAAAAAAAAGAAACAGAAGAAACAGCATATAAGGAAGAAAGAGCAAAAATTATGGAAATTGAGGATAGTGTCTGCTGACATCTTAGGTTGTAATTCACACACTTCTCTTCCAGAGGACCCTATTTAGTTTCCAACACTCACATGGCAGCTTAGAACCTTCCCCAACTCCAGCTCCAAGGCCACCTTCTGGTCTCTGTAGGCACTAGGCACAAAGATAGTACACTTACAAACAGGTAAAACATTCATACATATAAAACTCAAATAAATACATCTTGTAAAAGAGAATTACATTTCATCATCAGAACTGCAAAAGCACATTACTTTCCAAGTTCTCTACTATCCACAGTTCCAGACATCCACTGGGAGAAAGTTCTGAAACTCATTTCCCTTAGATAATGGGGAAAACTGTACAAGTACTTGAAAACAACTAGAGAAAGTAAAGGCTGCCTCTCCAGGACAGATAAAGCCAAAAGTCTTCCTGCTGCTCGATTCCTTATCAAGAGACTGAGGGCTAGGGCACAGGGCTCTTTGTGTGTATATCTGGGAATATTCTTCAGCACAGCTGTTGATTAGCCACACCATCCATCTTTGTCCCAGATATATTACCATACAAAAGAAGGGGCAGAGAATGTCTAAAAACCAGACAAGAGTTTGGGAGTACAGCTCCAAACTGCTCCCACCTTTCAAAGGGTCCGTGGGTGAAGGAGAGATTAATGAGAAAATATTAGGTAGAAAGATATATCTGATGACAAGAAGATGGAGATACAGTATAGCTTTGGGAGGGCATGGGTCAATACCCAATGGCCCAGTGCTTTATTCAAATGGGCTTTTTATAATATGCCAAGGGGAGAGGCAAAAGACCTTTCCCTTGCAAGATCAAAGTACACCATACAGCCAAGTGTAGACCCTTCCAAACACTTGGTAAACATGCCTGTGGCCAAATCATCTCCTTATGCAGCCCTGCTAGATAAAGCAAGCTCAGATTCTCTGACCCTGAATAAGGTCACACTAGATAACCTCTGTGAGCCTCCACAAAAGAGTCTACTCTTGTACAACTTTCACATGTCTTGGGGAGAAAACATAAAATAAAATAAAAAGTAGATAGCTTTGCATAGGATTAGAAATTAAAAAAAAAAAAAACACTGATGCTCGAACATAAGGTTAGGTTTTCAAACAGCTAAAATTGTGAAAACTTGTGGGATCTGGCTAAGATAAAGAAAGATAAAGAGGAGGCTGAATAGAGGACATTTCATAATTATTTATTTTATGTTTTAAAATCATACTTTTTGCATAGCAATACATAAATTTTAGGTATAGCATTATCACTTACATATTAAATAAAACTATAATAGGATGATTTGTTATAGTTTTAAGCAAAAGAAGAAGAAAAATGTAAGGTTACCAATCCCTGCACCAAAACAATTGTTAAAAGCACTATTTCTGACTGTGTAAATTTATGGAAATGAGTAATATTTATTAAAATAATAAAATCTTTCTATGCTTCATGAGATTCCTCACTGAAGCAGAGAACTCTTTCCCATCAGCAACATGACACTTTGCCTTCACTCTACATTTGATCTTGCTCTTTTACACAGATATAACCATATCTCATTTCTCATGCCTATTTCTTCCCCTAGAACTCAGTTCTTGTCCCAGACATTTTAACAATTTTATTCAGAGTTAACTTTCTATTGCAGTATTCACTCACAACAAATATGTAATTAAACAACTGTTAGTATTATTTTGTCACTTCAGTGAAAAACTCCACACTCCATAGCTACCATGTGCTACTTCACAATCCTTCAGCATTTAGTATCTACTATGTTTTTTGTCTTTCAGATGTATCTATTCATACCAATTTAAATCCACGGAATCATACAATAAGTCATCCTGTTTTACTTACTAATATTTGAAGGTGGTATGAATCAGAATCTAAAATTTTTATTTCTATATAATAATGTAATATAAGGATATACCAAATTTTATATCTGTTCATCACTAGATGCACATTTGACTTGATTCCCTCTTTAAGCCATGTAAATAATGCTGCATTGTATGAGAATTATATAGACATACATTTTTATTATTTATCATTGTGTAGCTTATGGTGGATATATGTTACATTATGGGCTCATCTTTTATGGAAAAGACTGTTTTCCAAACTAGTCATTCCTCTTGCAAAGAAAGCACAATGAACACTTACTATTACTTGTTAGCAAAGCCAGGAGTATCTGTTAAAAGGGTATCAAGGATTTATTAAGATATAAAATGGGGAGAAAATACATTTAGGGCTACAGGACAAAGTAAACAGCTGGCACAGTCCTCTGTTCTGCCTGTGCTGAATGGAACCAGCAGTCCAATCTCCAAGCACCACAAGAGAGAGCAAGCACACCCTCTCTCCTCAGTTATGCAACCTGTCAAAAGGCCACGACCTAAGGCTGGTACTCCAAAGCCACTGGTGTAATGGATACCTACAATACTTCCCCTTTTTGTCTAAATAAGAAGGTTCTAAACTTAATACAAAACTATATACAATAGGAACAACTATCAAGTATTATCTAGGAGAAAGAAAGAGTAATAACATAAAAAAAATGGAACTACAACCAACAAGAACAACATCAAGCAAGAAACACATAGAAAACATCCAGAACATAGGTAAGTGGTAAATTGCAGAGATTATTACTCCAATAAGCTGTCTTATCCTGAAGAATCTAAATCTAGTTCCTGATATGTTCTTAACTAAAATTCGAGAGGAATGTGACTATAAACATCTAGTCCTCAACCCCATCAAAGACCTGTGAAGGAAAACAATATTACCTGAGTGAACAAGAAATGCAAGCAAGCAACTTCTGAAAAATGCAAGAAATGACAGAGACAGCTGACATGCTAGGCCATCATCCAATGTTCCTCTGCAATGTTGGGGCATCCAATTTTAGTTACAGGCCTAGAGTATCTGACAGACCATTTTCAAAAGCAGGAAAATTTAAGAGACTGTCTTACCCTGTCTTGGCAAGGTTCAGCAGTTGCTTTTCCTTGGGTCTTGCTTGTCCAGAATGAACAGCATGATTACTGTCAGCAGCGGAGGCAAGGGCAGTTCTTTACCCAACAGGCCATTTTTTGCCAAGAAGAAGACAAATTCCATATGGAGTATCTTCGATGCTCAATGCTATAGTTCATGTCATTGGCATGATAGTGATTTTGATTTGCATTTCTCATTGTTAGTTATGTAAAAATATTTTTGTTTATCCACTCAAATATTTGTATCTCTTCTTTGAAAAACATCAAAATGTAATCTTTACCCTTTATTTTATTTCTTTGGTTAATTTTTATCATACATTTTAGAGGTATCCTCAAAATGTAATCTTTACCCTTTATTTTATTTCTTTGGTTAATTTTTATCATACATTTTAGAGGTATCCTTTAAACTATAAGACATTTTGGTTTTGGTTTTGGTTTTGTTTGTCAAGACAGGGTCTTTCTACATAACCCTGGCTTTCCTAGAATTGTATAAACCAGTCTGGCCTTGAATTCACACAGATTTGCCTACTTCTGTATTCCAAGGTCTAGGACAGAAGGTGTGTGCCAGGACACCCATCTAAACTATAAGACATTTGAAGTATTCATTTTGCTGATATCCCTGTATCTTCTTTATATTGTTTTTTGTCATGATTAGAGATGACTGTCTATTTTAGAGTCATAAAGAATAAGTTCAGCTCTTTTATTTAGGTATTTGGTTCATTTTTTAGTTAATTTTACGTATGTCATGAGCTAGGTATGCAACTTCACTCTTTGGTGTGCCAATTTCCAATGGTCTTAAAGCTCTCTATTGAAAAGTCTGTTCTTTTCTCCAGTGAATTGTCCTGGCACTAGATTTTAACTTCAGTTTTCTGCTGAATTTTTCTCTACCTAATATATTCTTGGCATATTATTTTTTACTATAAATTTTGACAGCCCAAAACTGATGGTGAACTTCTTACTTCCCTGGTAGAGGCCTAGAAACTTTAGCAACTGGCCACCAGTGTGAGGTGTTTTTCCCCAGCTTCCCAATCATTGCCTTTAGAAACAATCACATCTACCCATGGTGCAGTTTCTAAGTTGTGTTCATGCATCCTCTAGCCCATAGCTAATGATTAATAACCTAACTTCCCCAAATGTAGCTTTATAAAATAATCAGTATTTCTCTAAACTATATCCTTCTCTTAGGTTCAGATTCTAAATTTTTAACCTCCTAGTGGTATCTACACACAGATCTTTGGTTACAACTCAGAAAATATGGTGTGCATCCATATATCCCCTTTATGTAAGAACCCTGAATTTAATCTGGCTAAGGGTCTACTGTACTCTTGGCATAATCAGCTCTTAGCTATTATACCTGTAATGGCCTTGTCTCCTAAAATCATATTCAGATTTCCTGGTGCTTAGAAGTTTAACATAGAAGTTTTGAAGGACATGGTTTAACTCATTGAAAAGATAGAAGGAAACATGAGATTAAAGAATCCTAGAGAGATAATCTTGACAATACCAGAGTTCAACTGTGCCACAGCCAGTACAGTCATAAACACTATAAAGTAGGATGATGGTGGATAGACACAAGCCTCTGGATCTACTTCAAGGATGAACAAGTTGTATTTTTCCCACTGCTGTTTGTACATTGTTGAGTTATATACAAGAGATACACTGCTAGCAGAGCTTGAGCAAACAGTCCCTTTGAAGCCTTTTTATGAGATTTTTCCTTCTGCACTTCTCTGCCCTTGTGTCGCTGTTGCCTGGGAGGATGGTCCTCCTAGGCTTTATCTACTGCCTGCAGCTTTCCAGTTACAGGGCCACATCTGGGTCAGTGTTTGCTCCCGAGAAAGGAACATCAGACCATCTGGACACCAACACACGAGATTTCTATACTTTCCAAAAGTTTATTCTGTTCACGGGATAGGGAACCCCTGTAAAGAAGCTGTAAGACTGAGGCTTGTATTGGGAAAGTTTGTTAAGGAATTGGAAAGGTTTCCTGTGTAGAGATATTTAAAGAACTCAAAGATTTTATAGAGTATTCTCATGTAACATGTTTACTTAAAGAAAAAAAAAAAGATACAATGCCACCGACACAAAAAAAAAAAAGTACTGGCAAACAGTGAGATCAGAAAGACATCCAGATGCTAGTTCACAGGGGCTCTTCCACATGTACAGACCCTGTTGCATATCTGGATCAATCTAAGATATATGCAGGAAATCTTGGCATTGGGGGACCTCAAAGTAGATGCTTCAATAAAACTTTTATTCTTCTCTGGTCATGCTGTTAACCCAAGCTATTTAACCAGATAAATCATTTGGAAATCATCAGTAAAAGAAAATGACCCAAAGGATTGGTACAGAAGTTACATGCTTTTAACAGCATGTGATAAATCCCAGTGCCCAAGTCATGGCCAAGAGTCAACGTCAGACATCCAAGTATCACTAGAAGTGAAGTTAGCATTTTTCCAGACTACTCTTGGGACCAACACTTAACGAGGAGGGTGTGGATGGAATCGGCCTAGAAAGAAGATGAACAGCAACCGAAGTTTCAGCCAAGTCATTAACCAATCTTATGGCTATGCTTGGCAAAGACTGTCAGAGGTATCCCAAATTGAGACAAGGGGACAAAGAAGAAAATATATATTGCCTTTTCAAGTTGGCACAGTATGAGAGTTGAATATGGCTAAACATATAATATACCCTTAACCAAATCCACAATCCTAGAGAAACACCTTTCATCAGTCAAGTTCAATTCCAACAGTAGTAGTAAGTTTGGAGCTGAAATATGTATGTCTCAGCTGAGGAATGACGATATCTGTTCTGGAAGGTCAGAAACCAGAGTAATACAAATTATTATACACTCTGAATTCTCCAAGACTTGCTTCTTCTATTTCTTTCCAAGAGTTACTGTTTCACTCAGAGGTAATTCACCTAGCTAACCATCAGTAAAATTTAACAGATCCAATCCTACTTAAAAGCAGTTCCCAACTTTTAGTAATTTCATTTTTATTTTCTATATCTCCTTGTTGGGATAAAATAATTGCCATGCATATTGCTTTCAGTTAGTATAACCTGCTCCATCAAGAGAAAGGCTATATTTATATTTATATTCCAAGTAATAACTTCCATAATGTTGTAAACATTGGAGGTCCTTAGATGAGAAAACCGGACCTCTGATGAGAAACATAACAATACTCTCCAGATGATCCATGCCCTGGGAACAGGGATAAGAAAGTAAAACAGCAGAAAACCATCCACAAGTTAATGCAATAACTGTCATAAGAGTCTTACTTTGTATATAGACATAGTTATCAATGACTTAAAGAGAGAAAAATGGGACTCATGTAACAATAGGAAGAGGCAGTCAGTCTCATCAATCCAAGATGAGATAGCAGATTGCCAACGGGTTTATACTGTGCAATAACAGATGAAACCAGGATATACAGGACTACAATCCTTGAGCAGGTGATCATTCCAATAGTAAGCAACATTTATATTCAAGGGGGTCAGGCCTTACCCTCGGAGTTGGCGTTGAAATATAAATATCTCTTGCAGGACTAGGTCCTGAACAGAGCTGGGTATACAGATTTAAAGCTCTTGTGAAACATGCCCATGGCTCTGGATCCAATTCTTGCACAGGTGAGGAAGAAGAGAAAGAACAACAACAAAGAGTGAAGAGGAATAGAGAAGACTGGATTTATGTAAAGACATCAAGCTCTTGTGTTGATTTTCAGGGCATGGCACCTCTACTGAGCAAGAAGGATTACTGGACCAAATTTGCAAGCCACAGCAAAATCTAGGTGGCAATGAATGAAACCCAAGTGATGGAGAAGGAAAGATAGTGCTTTAGAAATGACATAGGAATTGACCATTGAAGGAGCCACAGAGGGAAACTCAGAGAAAAAGAAAACTAGATGAAACCTTGGAGCTTGCCGAAGGCAGTCATGTTTTTTAGTGTAATCCCAGAGTCCCATTCCATTTAACACTGGCCTGAACAAAATGCCTGACATCCATGACACTTTATGATTACCTGACCCGTTCTATGATCTGAAGAATGGGAATCACAGTATATCTGGAGCTGTTGCTCCACAGCCTCTCACTATAGCTGGGATACTCAAGAAAAGAGGGCAGCAGCTTTTGTGGATTTCATTACCCAAAGACTCCAAGTGTTTCAACACTTGGTCCCCAATAGCTCCACTGTTTGGGGGAGTTGTGGAGTTGGGAGGAAGAGCTTAGCTGGAGAAAGTAGATGGCAAGAGAATGGTCGCTGTAATGTCTAGTCTGCCCCACACTGCCCTTCTGCCATTTCTTGTCCTTCTTACAGTTCCTGGTACATTGAGGTGTGGGAGAGCAACTTCATTCTCCAGGTACCCCAGCAGTTTTCCCCACTCTGTCCACTCTGCTTCCAAATCCACTCTGATGGTCTCTATTCTCCTGCTGTGAGCCAAAATAAATCTCACCTTCTTAAAGCTGTTTCTTATCAGACATCATTTGGTCATAGCAAGGGGAACTCTATGTAGCATAGCAATTCATATTTCCTCTTTACGCTCTGCCACATGGCAGTACCTTCTTTCAACATAGCACAATCATCTCTTGTTCCCTCTGGTTCTGGCTGGAGACTGCTGACTCCACCCATCTTCATCCCAGCATTTTTAGTTCAGTTGTCCCACCTATACTTTCTACCTGGCTACCAGTCAGTCAGCTTTTTATTAACAATGAGAGCAATACATATTTACGATGTACAACGATTGTTCCACAACACAAATGCACTCTGATATTCAAGTACAAGTTTCTTGTATTTCTTGTATTCTCTTACTATTAGGGTTGCATTTTTTAAAAAAGAGTTTTAACACTAATGCCTTGATATAATTAATGGGTCCTCCCCAAATATGACATTTCTTGCTTCCCTTTAATTTTTTTCTTCTTATTGGAAAAATAAGTTTGTTGCTTTCAAATGGAATTGGTGGAATCTGGCATAGGTTAATTTAACTGAAACTGTTGTGGTGAAAAGGCAAAAGCAAACCTGTTTGGAGTACAGTAAATACGATGGAAGCTGTGGTATGTCAGTACAAAAGCCATCTCTTCAGAGGAGGCTGTCTCTACTGGAACAGAGCTGTGTAAACCCAGGGAGGGTACGCATTTGGCTGATTTACTTTAATTCAGGTGAATTCTATAGCTTAAATTTAACATCTCTGCTCCTGGGAAGCCCGGTTCTTCAGAGACTGCATATCTTAAATCCTTAGGCCAAGGTAGAGTCTTTAATTGAAAAATAATCTTATTCTTTCTTTTTTGTTTCAAGGGGTAAAAAAATTAAAATCACTATATTTTTCCTTTTTAATCCTAAGAGAGGTTTCCCCATTCATGACATAATTGAAGTTTTCAAACCTAAAACATCCTTAAATCAGGAATGAATCAAGGCTAAATAGGATCCCTCTCAAAGCTTGTGGAGCTACCATGAAACTCTCTGAGGGCTCCAAGTAGGACAGTGTCATAAGAAATGAGGCTAGAAATAAGGGCAGGAGGCCAACAGGGAAAAGGGTTTAGCAAATAATTACCTCAGGAAACATTTACCAAAACTTGCAAACTTCATAATCTAGGTGACCACCAACATTAACTTCATGTTTATTTCAGTTTACATGTGAACAAGTAACTAAGAAGAAGTATATTCTCCAGGCATTGTTTCTTATATCTGGTTACTGTAAGATGACAGTACAGTGTGTTGGTTAAGAGTAAAGCTGAACTTTATACCCAACAAGGTGTGCAACCCATGAGCTCTCTGTTTCAGCACCTGTAAAACATCTTTGGCCATAGCATTGTGATGTTGGAAGACTTCGTCCAATTAACATCAGATCTTAAAGTACTTAAAATTATTTTCTCTAATCTGTTTTTTATTCTGCCAGGCAAAGTCAAGAGAAATTTTAATGACTTCTGGGAAAGGATATTTCAGGTTTCCCACTGACTGAGATGGTTTTATTCATTCAGCTTTCTCTATATAATCACTTCCTGAACTCCTTTTCTACTACCCCCATTCAAATAACAGTTGACTCTTGCACACATGGGGATATTTATCCACATAGTCTGGACAACAAATTTGCTTTGGAAGAATAATGCTTCTGTTTCCAATGTAGTTTTAGAATCCAAGGCATGTTCTTCATCCTGAGGCAGAGTCACTGCCACATGCCTCTAACAAACTAATCAAAGCCACCTGACTGCTATTTAAGACCCAAGTGATAGAAGAACAGATGCTTTAGTGCCTAAATTTGAGAACTTCTTTCCTGCAAATGACTTTAGCTTTGCCTTTTTCCATTTGTGCTTATGCTGTGGTGTGTGTGTATGTGTGTGTGTGTGTGTGTGTGTGTGTGTGTGTGTGTGTGTGTGTGTGTGTGAATTGTATGTATGTTGGGACATCTATATGTGGGTGTATTTGAATATGGATGCCTGTGCAAGTAAAAGCCAGAGGTTGATGTCAAGAATCATCCTCCATTAGTCTGCTTTATTCATTGCAGTGGAGTCTCCCAATTAAACCCAGAGCTTGCTGATACAGTTAGTATCTCTAGCTAGCTTACTCTGGATCCTCTGTCTCCATTTTCCAAAGCTGAAATTATGGGGAAAGGGGTGATTCCACATTTCCCAGGCATTTTACATGGGTTCATGGGTCCTTATGCATACACAGCAACTAGTTTAAATGTTGAGCTTTCTCTTCATCTCCTAGTTCTTAAGAATCATAGATAAATATAATTAAGCTTCTAGAACAATTATTTAAAGTATTGAAATATTATGAAGAATAGGTTACACTGAATGAGTACAGTTTTTTTGTAAATGAATATCTTACTATTTTTGTGAACACACACACACACACATACAATATATGTTAAATTTATATGTGTGTTAATATTTTCCAACGAGGAAATCATTACCAATGAAAAGGATTTTAGTAACTTTTTCACTGTCCTAAGTTTGTTACCTCATAGGAATAAAGTTGGTACAAACTTGCCTATCTTTGGTAGCAGTAACAAGGCTTGCATCAGGAAGATTGTTAGTTTCAAGATAGCTTGTAGTGGATAAGCAGACCTTTAAAAAAATGATTAAATATTAGTGCATTTTGTTCTGGGAATGTAAAACAGTCCTTGACCCTAAGGACATTTTGCTTTTTTGAATAATATTTCAGATGCTACTCGAGCTTTGCAAAAGTTGAAGTGAAAGAAACACAGCACGCTAGTACACATACACACACACACACACACACACACACACACACCACTAATGAGGCTATATCTCAGAAAGAAAATTCAAAAATGAAACATATTCTTTAATCTCTGTGAAATTTCATAAAACATTTTTGACTTGAATAACAGTCTCTTGAAATAATTTAAAATAGCTATAAAAATTATAAATGTACTCAATTCAGAAAATTCAAATAGGTAAGAAAAAGAAAACACTTTTGTTGATTAACTGCTAGACCCAGCATAAAATAACTAGTTGTAGTGGTTTGAATGAGTAGGGCTCCCACAGACTCATACATTTGAATTGGTCCCCAGTTGGTGAAACTGTTTGGGAAGGATTAGGAGACAAGGCCTTCTTGAGGAGAGATGTTGCTTGGGGTGGGCTTTAATGGCCTAACCTTCTCTGGGGAGCCTCGAGGACACAGTACTTGTATCTCATTAATTTGCAGAGGTTAGAGAAAAACCCTTGGTTCCTCACAGAACTGTTCTAGTGGAGAGTATAATCAACCCCATGTGTGCTTGCTGTTGGAGTCATTGGCCTGACTACAAGAACAAAAGAATCAGCGTTCTTCAAAAGTAAATAGCAGAATCCAGAGTCACTACAACAAATCATTATAATTGTTTGTAGCTGGAAGTTGCCCTGTGTCTCGCAGCAGCTCGATCCCAAGTAAACACACAGAGGCTTATATTAATCACACACTGTTTAGTCTATGGCTCAAGCTTCTTGCTAGCTAGCTCTTTCATCTTAAATTAACCCATTTCTGTTAATCTATGCATTGCCACGTGTCTCATGGTTTTACCTGTGTTGCATTACATCTTGCTCTCAGCGTCTCCCCCTACCCCACCTTTCTCCTCCCTGTATCTCTATTTGGATTTCCCACCTGCCTCTAAGCTGCCTTGCTGTGAGCCAAAGCAGCTTGTAAGAGTAACATATATTCACAGTGTACAGAAAGACATCCCACAGCAATTGTTAATGTGTATGTAAAAAAACAGGAATGTGCAGGGCTATAACCAAGAAACAGAAGCAGTCAATAACTGAGCTTGAAAAACCTCAGACATTATGTTCACAAGGATGTTTTTAAGTAAAACAGAATATATATAAATTTATATTATATGAGAATATTTTATAATTATAAAAATTTAAACCAAAAATAAAACTTAAAAATAGAAAAAAGAGACTAAACAAGACCCAAATCAGATTTTTTTTAAAAATTCAAAACTCCAAAAACAATCAAAGCAAAACAACAAAACTAATATCTTAATTTTTAATTTCACCACTCACAGCATACAGTGTCTCTTTATCACAGACTACTTTCAGTGAAATATTAACACATATTCATTTTCTGTATATAAGTTGTATATAAAACATTTATACTAATTAATTCATACTATGTATCCTGTACAAGTACACACTAATATTAAGTATATATTCATATTCAATATTCTTTGGCATGTAATTATTAACAATAGTCACATCCTGATTTTATCAACCATATAAGGTAATGCACACCTGTAATACCACCTACTTCAGAGACTGAGACAAGAAGATGGCAAGTTTGAGGCTAGACAGAAAAACAGTGAGAACTTATGTCAAAACCAAGTAAAATGTGTCTGGGACTATAGCTTAACAACAGAGCATTTCCATAGCATATGTTAGGTCCTTGGTTCAAGCCCCATTTTAAAAAAAAATCAACAACAGCAACAAAAACAAAAAAATAAAAAAGAAAGAAAATCTTAAATTTTAATTTCACCTTTCACAGGACATTGTGCCTCTTTACCCCACTGTTAGACTATTTTCTCAGTGATATCAACACACATTCATTTTTTTTTATTATGCTTGCCTGGTAAAAAGTTACTGTTGTTTGAATTTCTGAGTCTTTTAAAGGATTATCTCAGTCACAACATCTAACTGAATTTAATTTAAAAAAACCTAATCCTACTCTAATATGACATCAAGTGTTTTGTCCCTTGGAGTTTTGTTGGAAATAAAGAAACCATGGCAGTTATTTAAACTGGCAGAATTTAATACAATAAAAGCAGTTGAGGACTAAGTAAGCCAGATGGAGGCAACATGAGATAGCAACTAAAGGCAACAGCAATCAATCCTAAGCCTGTGACATTAATACTGTCTGGACCTTCAGAGCTAGAAAACTGACAAGTTAGCTCATGATATTTCTGACCAATGTGACTGCTCCCGTGACTTGGAGGAGAAGATCGCCTAAGCTGGGATTCACACTTTTGAGGGGCAGTTACTGTGTGGCTCAACGAGGCTGGCCTGGGAGTGTGCAAAGAACTTAACATCAGGAACACATCTACTTTCTGACGTGAAGGAGGAGTCCAGTAGGCCCAGGAGTCCTTCAGGAAGACATAAGCCCCTCCCACTAATGCTACCAGCAGAGTGTCTGACAAAAAAGACAAAATTGGTAGAGTCTTGGTCCAGGAAATCACTGGGCAGCTTACAGAATATTGGGTCCAGAACCGAGAGAGAAGCTTCATAATTGGCACACCATGACTTACAGTTTTTGGTTGTTGTTTACTTTTTTTTCTTTTAAATTTGATTGAGTTTACCAGTGTTTATGTAATTTCAATGCTAAGCCTGTAGACATTTTGTATGTACTTGAATCTGAGAAAAAGCATTTCCTTGCTTTTGAGAATGAACAGCAACTCAATATGTTGTGGGCCGCAGGAATATATCATAAGAACTCAGCTGGTTATGGCAAAGTCACTACCTGGAGAGATCACGGAATTCCTCCAGAGGAAGCCAAATCCCAAGGAGTTTTTGGTGTTACTTGGCTTGTTATATATCAGCTGTATTCTGTTATGAAAATCATGTGTGCCTTCATAGCTTTCCCAATTGACTTTTCCCTAAGAAGGACTAACAGTGTAGACAGAGCACTCTCTGGACATACACATTCCAGGTAATTTGGAGAACAGCCTCAGGGAAAGGCTTTCTCTGGAATCAGATATCTCCCTTGGCCACTTTCAAGGACTACAGGATACACCACCCAGGTGGACGCCCAACTGCCAAAGACTAACAATGATAACAGCCCACCTGAAAGTCTCCTGACTTAAATTCCACAAGGAGACACCACCCAGGGGGGCGCCCAATTTCCAAGGACTAACAAGTGATAGCAGCCCACGTACAAGTCTCCTGACTTACAGTAAATTCACAAGAGGACGCCGCCTAGGCCAGGTGGACACTAAGTAATAGTTTTACACAATTTAGCTTAGGCCCTCCTTTCTTACAGCCTTACTAACTTTATAGACCTCTAACTACTTACCTAACCACTTCTAGGAATATTTAGATAACCCTCTGTGCTAACAGCTATGCTCAGCCAGAACTCCCAGTTCAAGCCTCCCTGTAATTATCATTATTGGTAGCATCTGGCCAGGTCCATCACCGGATGGAGGAAAGTACCTTATCAGAGATACCTTTGTACTCTCTAGAACAGACTTAAGTATCCAGGCTACCTGTTTGAGAAGGCCTGGCGGATGTGTCAATTAAGCCTATTTTTATCACCCCTCCATTTGACCCTGGAAGCCTGGCTTTACACTGCTAAGGAAATACTGCTTGTAAGTGTATATATACCAGAACTCCCAGGGCAGGAGAGGACACAGAGGAGAGAAGAGAATGGAAGAACGAGATGGGTAAGAACTTGAGAGGAACGAGCTGAGATGGGGAAGAACTAGATTGAAGAGCTAAAAGAGAGGACTAGAAGAACGAGATGGAAGATGAGGAAGAGCCAGATGGGGAAGAACAAGATGAGGAAGAGCCAGATGAGAGAGAAGGAGACAGGAGAGGAGCTGATAGGGGAAAGAACTAGATAGATGAGAACCTAGGAGGGACAGAACTAGATGAAGGAATTAAGATAGAACATAGAGGGGACAGTAGATAAATATAGAGAGAAATCAAACAAGAAAGGAGCTAGACATGAGAACAGAACTGAAGCTGTGTATAAAGGATGTTATGCCAGAGGAATTAAAGCAAATGGATCAAAGAACTCTGAGTGCGTAGACTGATTTACCGACCCTAAAGATTCTGTGCTGGTTGATAGAGCCTTCCGCGGACCCTGGGAGGGGACTATCGAGGGGCTGGACCCCCATAGTCCTCGTTATCAATATTTATAAAATCTTGGGTTAAAAGTAGGGTGGTGGTGGCACACACTTTTAATCCCAGCACTCAGGAGGCAGAGCCAGGAGGATCTCTGTGAGTTCGAGGCCAGTCTGGTCTACAGAGTGAGATCCAGAACAGACACCAAAACTACATAGAGAAGCCCTGTCTCGAAAAATCAAAAAAAAAAAAAAATCTTGTGTTATAGCTATCTCTTTATATTCCAATTCCACTGAGGTTATTCCACAGTCATTAGTAATTTAGTGTCACAGAGGACATGTTGATTGTCTTGAGGTAATCAATTTCTCTCCAGAATTATTCCATTGCTACTAATTTATGTAACGGGGCCTCTACATTGCTTGGTGTGGAATACAGTAACTCTTCCAAATATATCACAGTCTGTGACTTGGGAGTGTGAGTCATTGATTATTGCATATTTTTCATTTGTTCTATTTTGTTTTCTGCAGATTTGGAGTTATTCAGCATTGGGTTTCCAGTCATTCATACTTATTTCATTTCCATTATTGTAAGAACCACCATTCAAATACACACTTTCTACTTTTTAGTCAATCTTTTAAAGTACCATTTCCACTAGGACTCCTTAAGGTGTTCTTAATTTCTTGAAATTCTCCCTGTTGTGTCTTTTATTTCCCCTCATATTCTATTATTTCATAATAATATGTGCTTTGTATCTTCCTTATGAATTTCAACTCTTTTCATAAATATCACAACTCCTTGAAATTTGTTGCTGAAGCCAACCATTTTTTATTTCTTCTAGAATAGTCACTATATAATATTTAGAGGTGCTTTCTGCTTTTAAAAGTCCTACAAATGCTATTCTCATTATCTCTTTGCTCAGTACATGGCTCTGGTATTGGCTTGTGTGTTTTTCCTAAGATATATACAAAAATGGTATATCATCCTCAAATCCAATATTTCCACTCATGAGTGGATTGTCTGTGTAACAAAAATCACTTTAGCCACATTTCAAGTGCAAGCTTGTGTGCCCAGCTCTTAATCAAATTCTCAGTTTGCCCCAAATTTCGGATTGTTGACTTCTGAGGGGAAATGTTTTACTCTCTGTTTCCCTGTCTCTTCAGTCTCTGGTATAACATGCCATGGAATCATCATTTCCAGCCTGTCAGCACAGTCACATATGAAGTCTTTTCCTTCATTATGTGTTTCCTTTCAGTGTTTATCTCATCTCTATTCAGTGGACTCCAGGTATTTAATGGATCCCTTCCATGTCTGCCATAACTATACACTTTGAGTGGCGACTATTTGTTCTTGCTTCACCAGTAAACAGAATGCTTTCTCAGGTATCCAATTTGAAACTGAATGAAAATGTACTTTCTATTAGGAAAACAAAGTTTCTTTATAAAAAAGAAGGCAGAGGAACCAATGGGTTAGCAGTTTAACAGTTTAGATCAGTTCAGTTTCACATGTGCTTGATCCCAGATTCTATGGAAACTGAATCATGGGACAAGACTTTTGGGCTCTATGAACTCCTGATATCAAAAGTAAGGCAGAAGGACGGCGAGGTAAGGCATAGTGTTAAGGAACACTAAGGCATGTGATACCTACAATGTCAGCCATATTTCACTGCCACGATCCCTTTGAAGATGCTTCAACCAATGGAAAGTCCAAGAGCTGGGTTAGGAAAGACCTGGGAACAGTCCTTCAAACTGAGGAAGGTGAGGCTTATTTATTTCCAAGTGCTTTTCTTTCTCTCATGTCCCAGTGGACTAAGTGTCCTGGAGAAGAAGCTAACACTGTTGTGTGACCGGGTTGTATCAGGTGCTTAGATGAGAGAAGTGTACATTTGATTCAGGTTCGGTGGCAGGAGAAACTAAGTCTAAACATAGAGAGCTGCTCATCCTCATTGCACAAAATTAGTGAGGAGGGAAGTGTTGGCAATCTGAAAACCAAGAACTCCTTGGATGTCTCTGATGAAATCAGTGATCCTGGAAGAGAAAAAGCTGAGGCAAGCAGAGATAATTAATATATAATATATAATATATGGTACCTTATAACTAATCATGAACTGTTGATTCTTATATTGACATATATCAATTAGGTTCAGTATTACTTCTCCAGGTTCTTAGTATGTTGGGGGCAATGTTTTGGCTATATTGGAAGAGCAGAGTTTTTTCTTCCAATAGGAGATTTTTGGTGAGGGTATAGGGGTTGTTGATACCGAGTACTTATGGCCATAAGAGTAACTTTGATACTTTTGTGAATACTTCCAAGAAATGTAAGGTTTTACTCTCTAGCTGCCTTAACGCGTAGCTAATAATTATCAGTATGTCAATTTGTAAAATTATTCTAGCTGGTTTATTCTTAATGAGAGATGAACTCTAATTTAGTAGTTGACATTGTTTAATTCCTTTTCAAATTAAAAAGCATTCATTCTCTGCTGGAATGCTGAGCATTTGACATGTCACAATTTCTGTTTACATTTTCTTTTAAAAGAGTTGGCTGATTTGATGAAATACAGAAAGCTAATAAGAGGTATCAAGATAAAGTATGAAATTGTTTAATGTGGTGAGATAGATGGCTCAGTATGAAAAGTGCTTGTCACTCAAACCCGAGGACCTGAATTCTACAGGTTTCCTAAATTCATGTAGGCTGGGCACAGTGGCTCACATCGACAACCCCAGTACTCCTACAGTAAGATGGGTTGCAGAACAGGGGAGCCCATGAACATGTGCAAACCAGCTAATGTGGTATATGCCGTGGCAAACCACAAAATGAATGAAAGAGAGAGGGAGACAGATAAAGGGAGAGATTGTTCCAATCATGGTAGAAGGCAAGGACACTTGATGTTGCCTTGAGAAGTGGCTAAGCAGGGAAAGGCACTTGCTGCCAAGCCCCAAGACATGAATTTTATCCTCAGGACCCTTATGAGAGCTAACTCCTGTATGTTGTCCTTCGTCTTTCATGAGGACACCATGGCAAGTAGGAGTGTGTGTGCGCGTGTGTGCATGCCTATGTGTTTATGTGTGTGTGTGTGTGTGCGCGCACATGCATACACCCACCACAAATAAAAATAATGAATAAATAAAAATTTAAAATTAGGTAGCAGTTTTTCACGTTAATATGCAACCTTGATTACATAATTCATGATCTGTAATTTACAAGCTAGACATACAAAAATATGATCTGCTTTCATTGTTTTAGTAGGTAATCATAATAAATCACTTCCATCTCTAGGAATCTCAATCTGGAAAACCAATGACCCAATCTTTTCTCTTGACCAATTGTACATCACCTTGTACAATATAGGCAGTGGTACTAGTACTCCAAGCAATGGAAAATGCCTCTAAGATAGCTTTCTAGTACACAGAAAGTGAATGTCACAGACCACAGTCCACTCTGGCACACTTCTGCAGTTATCTGAAGCATGTGTTTATGAAGAATTTGCAGGTTTCTTTGTTCAACATAGAAGAGAGAGAGATAACCTGCTTCCATGCACTGTATCCCCAAACATACAAACAGTTCTCCTCTGGATCAATGACAGAAAGGGTAACTTAGCAAATTATATACCTCTTGAATGAAAATGTTATCAAATTTAATTTGTTCCTAGCCCATTTTAACCTTGTTTTCATTTAGGTGGGGAGGAGAGGGTAAAGAATGGGAAAAGAGTAGAAAAAAACCCATGGCCATGGGGAACAGGAATTGAATATTAAATCTAAAGACAATTGAGAAATATAAACTGAATTCATCTGCAAGTATTAAAAATCAGAATTAAATACATAAAGAACTCAATCTAGAGAATCATTACCCACTTCACACAAAGAAAAACACTAGATTTATAATTTATAGAAAATCAACGTTCAAAATGCATTTTTAAAAAAAAAATAGCTATCCCTAATTTAATGGCCATCAAATTAAATATTATATACAACCCAAATTCCTGGACGATTTTGTATAAACAAAGCCATTTTATGACAAATATGTTTACACTTGAGCAATAAAATCTTCACCTAGCAAATTCTACCATGCAGAACACAGAATACGGGACAAGGTTTTTCTGTGGGTTTCTTCTCTGAATCTGACTGTACAATGTGACCTTTACTGAAGGCTGGCATTATGTACAGCTATTTTGATATCTCAATTGCATGAAAACACTCTTTAATAATTTGAAAGCAGTGACCTGTCTCAAGTCATATATGTATAAACCACAAAAATCTTTCCAATCGAATGAGGAGACTGTGGAAGAAGGGGCATTACACAGTGTTGGAGTAGCTTCATTGAACAGCTGTGCCAGGGAGGAGTTATAAGGCGTCCTCATCCTGTAATGAAGACTTTTAATAGAGAAGATAAAAATAATGAATAACTTCATTTCTCAAATTTAGATTTCTCTTAAAATGTGCTTTAGCTGAACTCCATTCCACACACCTGAATAATCATAAATTTCTTCACGTGGTCCTATCTGCCTTCCAGCGTCTGCTTTTAGAAAATCTACCAGGACAACCCACATGAAAAATGTATATACTCCTACAAAGAAACTTTTTTTTTAGCCAAATGACTTGTTACACTTGTTAGAAAAGAGAAACTAACAGGCTTTTCTTTTTCTTTCTTTCTTTCTTTTTTTTTTTTAATATTTCTGGTAGCAGAAAGAGGTTTTCAGTTACTCGACAGCTACACCTTATCTCACTGCAATTCTCTCAGGCAATGCAAACACGTTTTGTGTCCTTTCACAGTGCAGTTCACTTGGAGACAAAAGCAAGAAGAATTTGTTTCACTTGAGCTATTCCCTTTTAACATATGCTTTCCAGCTGACTAAAGTTATCTCTTAAATTGTAACAGTCAAAAGGGCATCGGCCATGACCATGAAAGTTGTTACATTTTTTTTTTTTTTAGCCTTTTAGTATTTAATAAAGGGACAGGAATTTTTTCTGTGTAATTTGTTCATTAATGTAGTATTCTCATCTTACCATGCACATGCATAGTCCTACAATTATCTACAAATTAACTGTTTTAAAAGATACCTGATTTTACAATATCATGTTCAAAACTACCTCTTATGAAATATGACCACTGGAGAGAAAAGAATTCTTATGTTGCCATTCTAAATAAGAATATCTCATTGGCCTTGCTGTTAAAAGAACAATGGAAGACTAATTAGCTCAACTATGTATTAGTCCCAGCGAGGGAACTCTAAAGCCCACAGTAATTTTGACACAGATGTGTGCCACATGATACCTTTATTATATGCTAATGATATTTGACCAGGAAACATAATAAAAACTTTTTGAAAAAAAATCAATTAGAACAATTTCACTATTATGGAAAATAAATGCTTTATGTTCACTCTAATTCTTCTAATATTTTTGCTAATTTAATTATGCCCTGCGTGTCTCTATCAAACATGCTTAATATCTTTAAATGACCATTTGCAATGCATAAAGGGATATGGAAATGTATATGATCAGTTAGTTAACAAAGAATTCTGTTTTTTCTTAGTTTTTAAAGGTATATCACATCTTCCTTTGTCTTGACAAGAACTTCACCTAGGGTACAAATTTATTTAGTTAATTAAGGAGAGAAGAAGCTTTGGTTGTTTGGTCGTGGTGGTGGTGGTGGTGATAGTAGCTGTTTGTAGCTCAGATCAGGAATACAGGATAAAACTTGAGAATTAGCAAGTGTGTATCTTTTTCAATATTTGTTGAGCTTAACACATAGCTTCCCATGATTGTTTACTATTTTTTCTATTCTGCTAACTTAATATTTTTTTCTGTCAGACTTTGTTTGCCTGTGAATACTTTATATCACACTGAGCACCCCGCTTTGGCAACATTTCTGGAATCCCTTGATTCCTGAAGAAAGGAAGAGCAATGTCATGTTCTCAGTTGTGAGGAACTAATGACACCGCAGATATCATTTTCAGAAATGTTCCTCATGTGCCGTGTGCAATTAACTATCAAGGAAAAATTATGTGTGCGTGATGAAAAATGACAACACTCCTGATTACGGAGAAGCGCTGTCCTCAATCTCAGCTTTATGTGGGAACTGCCCGAGCAGTTTCACAGAATACCGTTGCCTGGGTTCCACACTGAGCAATTCCATTATAATTGCTCTACGATGGAGCCTGGGCATTGTGATGTGTAAAGTCTTTCTGTGTAACCGTGATCTCGAGCTAACGCGAGACTCTCTGTTCTACAGGAGGGTCGCACAATGGCTATGATGAAGGAAGAAAATGTCAGAGCAGCTGTCTCACAATTCAAACTTAGGAAAACATAGAGGGTCCTTTAAAGCCAATTTTAGGTGATATGCACACTCTTTCCAGTTCTGCCTGACACACGGCATGAAATCAGATACAGAGAAATATCCTGAAACGCTTTCCTTTGTTCTTGTCTTTACACTTTAAGTAGTAAATTACAGAAAACAAATAGTTCGCAACAGAGCTAAGTTGTAAATTAGTGACAATGCAGTCTGAAGTTAAGGAGCACTGAGGAGATCTGTGCATTCCAACATAGTCAAACATTACCTATTGTTCTGGAGCATCATCTCTCCTTCAGAAGACACAAACACAAGGGCTGGTGAGATAACTCAGCCAGGAAAGGGAACTACTATGGAAGCATGAATACCTATGCTCCCTGAACCCACATCATGTGTCTGTAATCCCAGTGGTGAGGAAGTGGAGACCAGGAGATCTCTGAGTCTGGCAGTGCAACCACCCTTGCCCAATAACCTCTTGGTTTAGTAAGAGCCCTTTTTTCAAAAAACAAAGCAATAGGAGGCCTCCTGAGGAAGCAAACCCATGTTTTTTCTATTTGTCTGTATGTGAACATGTTCTTATGAAAACTCACACACTGGTGAAATAATTTAGTTAAGAAAGAGGTGCCAGTTTGGCATGGTGCTGCAGGCCTTTAATCCCAGCACTCAGGGAGGCAGAGGCAGGAGGATCTCTGAGTTTGAGGTCAGCTTGGTCTACAAAGTGATTTCCAGGACAGCCAGGGCTATTAACACAGAGAAACCCTGTCTCAAAAAAAAAAAAAAAAAAAAAAAAGCCAAAGTGTTCATGTCTGATCACTGCTTACTATTGGTTTTAACATTCTACCAGCATTAAAGATCACTTAACTCATATTTACCCAAACACCTTGAAATTAATGTTATCATTAATCAAAGGATGAAGCCCCAATCCTATACTTCAGAGGCTCATCTCTGTTCTTCCAGGGTATATATACTGATAAAGTTTGCATATCTGTGATGAATACTCAATGACACACTGTAAAATCAAGAAACTTTTACTTCAGCTCACGGTATCAGTTATGTTCAGTTTCACCCATTGTTTTGGGCCTGCCATAAGTCTGAACGTCAAAATGTGGGAAATGTGATAGAACAAAGCAGCTCCACTGGTGGTGGGCAGGAAGCAGAGTCGGAGAGGAATGGGCATGGACCATGAAATATCCTCCAGAGTTACATCCTCCAGAGACATGGGTATGTCTCTTTCATGCAAGGACCTGTGAGCCACCTCCACCAAATCCACCTACCTCCTAATGTTCCCTCCATCTCCCAATAATAACCTCAAGTCCCTGGGTTAATCCACTGACTAATTGGGAGTTTTCATGATCCAGCCTCTTCTCAGTGAATGAGTTCACCAGCTGCAGACAAAACCATTAACTCTAGAGAAGTATTTTTTATCTAAACTTAACAGTATACAAACTCTATGACTGTTTTCCACACTAAGAACTGGTGCGGCACAGAGCACCTAGCAGCTAGAGAAGGTACTTAATGTTCAGGGTCTTAGACCCAAGTGTAATTAACACAGTTTTTCCTAAATTTATCTTCTTAATTGTTCATATGGTTAATAGCCTTCGAGACCTTTTCAGGCCCTTATGTTAGAATTTTTGATACATCTAAGAATAAGAGAAGACATTTAAGTTCAAATGCTAAAAATTTAGAGAAATAGAGTGGCATATAGTGTGTGATAGGGAGATGCAGCAGGAGATGCAGTGTATAAGATGTATATAGATGTAGAGGGAGATGTAGTGTATAAGGGGGAGAGAAAGTGAGGTAGAGAAAGTGTATGAGGTAAAGATGGGGGAGGATGGTAAAAAATATCGTTAATCTATACCATTTATTGACTTGTGAAATGGAAATATTTTCTGTAACTGTTTTGTCATCTGCAAATTCCTATTTGGCAGAATGGCTGAAAGAATTTGACAATGCACCAGAGGAATGGATCCTAAAATACAGCCACAATCATAAAAGTTATTATTGCTACGAATAAAAATGACCTTCAACGCATCTTCAAAAGCCTATGATGAGCCAAGATGAATCTCACAAGCAGTGTCTGAACACCCCGCTCCTCTATTTTATAAAGAACCTTATTGATGCAGTCTGAAAGTTTTCACTAGTAGTTAAGTGGAGGGAGAAATGGAGGTTTCCTCTTTGGCAGCAAATATACTTCCAAGACGTTGCCTCAGCCAGCAATGTAACAAAAAAAAAAAAAAAAAAATTACTTCCTGAAAAGGGAAAGAAGCGTAGCAGGATTTTCTTTTCTTTCTTTTTTTTTTTAAATCTATTTTAACCTAATTTTTAAAATACTTATATTTCACAGTAGGATTGCTTCAGTTTCAACAGCTCTTTGTATGCAACTGCCAGGCAGGTTAAGAGTTTAGAGCACAGTTATTATGACATGATTTTTTGACAAGAGCAATCAGCTATTGTTAGTGAATGAAGGTTGAAACGATTGGATTGGTCAAATAAAAGCACTTTAGGCTGGGAATGCAATTGAGAAAAGGCAACAGTCAAAACACTGCCATGGTGATTCATGATGCTGGAATGTCATCTGGATCAGGTCAGAAGAAATCTTAGAGTAGTGTCATGGTTTACAGCTCAACTTCAGTTTTAGATTTTGATAATCTATGAGTTAATGGAAAGTCTGTAAATTTGGTCATACTAGTGATGATAAAAATGTTTATCACTTAGAACAGGGAATATAGAAAAAACTGAATAAAAGTCCTGCTTTAAATTCTCTTGTCAAGGATAAATAACATGTACATGTATTCTCATATAATGGGTTTTATTTTTAATGCTCCATGTTTGAGATTCTGAGGCTGTGTGTGTGTGTGTGTGTGTGTGTGTGTGTGTGTGTACCTTGGAACCCCACATTTGTTCTGAAAGTAATTGTGGTATGAGTGATTAATTTATTTGGAGATATATGAAATTTAACAGCATATAATGTAACCACAGCATTTAAAGAAATCAGCAATTCCAGAAACTAGTGGCTCTATTCAAAAACTACAGAGTTTTTCAAGTAAAGGTTATAGAAGAGGCTGCCCACGGGATCCGTGATAGCAGGAGAGTGGGGTAGAGTGGAAGATGATTTGTTTATTTAACTCTATCATGTTAGAATGACTACTAGGCTGCTTGTGACTTTTTAAAATTAGACTCTGAGATCAAAAGATCTGCCTCTCAGTGTTTTGTGCCAAGCTACCTTGACCCTGTTGGCTTGAGCAAGACTAGTCATCTATGTATCCAGTAAGTGTATATTAAATGCTTTCTGAGCAACAAACCCATGGCTGCACAATCAGGAGGTCTAGTGTATGTTTTCCAAGGTACATTGTAGAACATGGCTTAAACGTGTAAAGAAGTCAACCCTCCCTTGTACTCCTGCTTCTCAATATTTGGTCTTTCTTTCTACAGAATATGGAAATAGCTACAAATAGACACTAACACGTAAAGGGTCATCTTTCTCATGAGTTCAGAGAATTGGGCTGTGGGGAAAGTTTTAGATTAGCACACTGGAAGTGGGTGGTCCTTATGAAAGTAGGATGTCTTTTTGCACAGGAGAAAAGAAAGCCATGCCTACTTCTAACAGGTCGACTCAAAGCAAAACAGTTCTGAAAGGGCTACTTCAGGCTTGTTCGTGGCTGTTTAACACTCCCCCTGGAGCAGTAAGGAAGAAAATGGTCTTACTAATACTATACACTGCCACTGGGCTGAAAAGTAGATCCTCTTTCTTCCTATAGAAATATAAAAATTGGGCTCATCTTAACAATGATTTGGTAAGTTTGAAAGACAAGCATGATTTTATTAAAAATAGAATAAAGAGAATTTGGGATAGATATTCCAAATAGGAAGCTAAGACTTCAAAGATTGTAGCCTAGGACAGGAGCTGAAAAATGGAGGAAGAGGGGTCCAATGAGGACAGAGGGGTCAGGAGATCCTAGGATTCCCATTCCATCACTCTACACTCTGAGTAATGCGCTTCTGCAGCACGGTTGTGGGATGAAATTACTTTGTTTTCTTATCTTATATAAGGAACAAGAAATTCTAATATCTAAAGTTCAAGTTGAAATAGTTTGCTCTGTGTGATGAAGAAATTTCCAAGAATTCAAAGCAAGTTTGAAATCCAGACTATAAAGCAAGGGTTTAAAGAGGTAGGTGAAAAACTACCTTCCATCATAATGTGCTTTTCAAACTGAGGGACTCAGCTTGGTTTACAAAGCTCCACAATGTCTTCCTGGAACAGGCAATTGACTGTGGTAGGAGAATAGGGATGGACTAGAGCTCATACATCCTATCAGTTACATTTCTCTTAAGAAACGAGGAAAGAAAACAGTAACACAAATGATTGTACAAGTTGGGCAGGCTGTCTTCCACACAAACACCCAAGCAAAGGAGCGTGCAGGGGGAACTCGAGTCACCTTCACACCATGCTACTTCCATCCTGACATCAGGCTACAGCCAAGCAGACAGCTTACCCATTTCTTGTTCAAAAGGCGCATGTGACTCACAGCTGACTTTTATCAAATTTCAGCAACCTCTACTGTAATTAACTGTGGGAGGATTGACCAGTTCTAGACCAACCTTTCATTAAATAAGTTACATCAACTATATGTCATTTTCATCTAGGTTTCACCATGAAGTTCTGTTAGTTAAAACATTGCTGGGATGAAACAGTTTAATTTATTACACTCTACCTAAGATGAATACACCTTGATTCCACTACTAAAGGATATCACAAACTAGCCTATCAGACGTGGTAAACACAAGTCACAAGCTAGTGGAAAGAGCAATGGAGGTATGCCTGGACAGTACAGCATCTGCCTAGAAGGTGAAAAGCTCTGTATTCGGTATTGAGCAACATAGAAAGAGAAACAGTGAGGAACAAGAAGAGAGAAGGAAGGAAGGAGGAAGAAAAGTAAGAGGGATGGGGAATGGAAGAGGAGACACAAACATTGGAGTAGGGAGTGGGGGCTGAGGAAGGAAGGAGGGAAGGAGGGAGGGGAGGAGGGAGAGAAAGAGGGGAGAAAAGAAGGAAAGAGAGAGAGAAGAGATGGAGGGCAGACAAGGTGTGAGAGAAATGTTGTTTAAAATCTTCCTTAAGATTGTTTCCTCTGACAGAGGAGATATTTAAGCAGGTGTTGAAAGCTGGGCAGAACTTGAACAGCAGAGGAGAAAACACCAAGCTGCACACACATCTGGGGGTTGGGGGCAAGGAGTCAGCAGGCATGGGGAGCCAAAACATTGGGGCCTTTCAGGGAGACTAGAGACATTTCGAGTAGAATGAGCAAACTCAATCAGCATTGGTCCAGAAAGATATGAAGGAGATCAGGAAGACTTCCTGCAACCCAGTCCTGCCCAGCCCAGCTTCGTCAACTAGAATAGCCATGTCACAGAATCAGCTGAATGCGAGATTGGTGAGAAGCTTGGTAACAGTAAAAGGTTTCTCAACACGCATAATTGAAATTTCAACACATAATGAGTTCGAGGTATTTCTGGAGTAGCTCACTCATGTTGCATTCTGAGCTTCACTGTCACCTTGACTCTGATGTACTACACATGAACTACCCACTGGGCCACATGCTACTACACACTGCAACACACAACTGAAACACCTCCCCCCCAGATTACCCAACCAGGGCATATTATAAATGTCCATATTTGTGTTCTATGTACAAGGTTTTCTGATGTTTATAGAAACATAATTGTAACCAGAAGCTTTTCTTTGTCCCACCTTGTCCTGCAGTTGCTTTTGAAATAATCATTCAGGGGCTTATATTAATTACAAACTGTTTGGTCTATGGCTCAGGTTTATTGCTAGCTAGCTATTACATCTTAAATTAACCCATTTCTATAAATCTATATTTTGCCACGTGGCTGTGGCATTACTGGTCTGCTGGCATCTTGTTCATTGGGCAGCTGGGTGGCATCTCCTTCCACTCTGTCCTTCTTTCTTCCTGTATCCAGTTTGGCTTTCCTGCCTAGCTATATTCTGCCTCGCCATAGGCCGAAGCAGCTTTATTTATCAACTAATGAGAGCAACACATATTCACAACATACAGAAAGACCATTCCACGGCACATAATGGTTTAATTATGGAAACAAGAACAATATTTTCCTTGGCATGTATCAAATTGGTGTATTTTAGGATTATAATGTGTTTAAATAGTTTAGTTGCAGTTTGAGTTGTTGACTTGATTTTTTTTCATAAAAATGGTTAAGTGAAATATAGCTTGAGTTTAGGGAAGAAATTCTAACAACCTTTGAGATGGCCCTAAAAATACTTTTTCAGTTTGTACTACGTATTTATGCTAAGTTGCATTCTCAGCAAAGAAGACCATAAATGATCAACTCTGAAAAACACTGAAGACGCTTAACATCCCATAGTGTCAAATATTCAGCCAGGGTTTAATTCTTCTTGTAAAAATACATCTCTCCAGATAGAGGCAAATTTATTTTTCCTTTTAATATATGATAAAGTTATATGTGAACAACATTGCTTTACAATAAATTTCTTTATGATTTACTCTAAGAAAATGTTTGGTCAGCTTGCCTGTTTTATACACAGATATATCCAGACTCACACGCAAATTTGTCAGGAGAGAGGATGTTGCAAGCCCTGATCTACAGAAATGGTT
Organism: Peromyscus leucopus; assembly: GCF_004664715.2. Classification (NCBI taxonomy): domain Eukaryota; kingdom Metazoa; phylum Chordata; class Mammalia; order Rodentia; family Cricetidae; genus Peromyscus; species Peromyscus leucopus. Next base: position 11,432,959 of record NC_051065.1, read on the forward strand.
GAGTATCTGCAGTCATCTAGTCTATTGGTTGAGCTTTACATTGATCAGACATAACAGCTGAAGTCACTCTTCTAACATAACCTCATTTTCAAATTGGAGAACAGATGTCAGAAGAGAAGCCCAGCCCCCATCACTGTTCGAGTTTCATTTCTGGCACAGTCAATAATACCCTGACAAAAAGCAGCTTAGTAAAGAAATGTTTCCTTGGCTTATGTTCCAAGTTGCACACCATTATTGTTGGGAAGTCAAGGCAGGAAACTGAAGCATCACATCCACAGTCAAGAGCAAAGAGAGATCAAATACATAATCCTTCCTTGCTTGCTCAATACACAGCTAATTTTTTTTTTAATCTATAGAGTGCAGAACACAGACTATGAAATGGTAACATCACATTCAAGGTGCATCTTCCCTTCTCAGTTAACAACCAGGACAACATCCCCACAGATACGTTCACTGGAGTAACCTGTGCCAACTAATTTCCCATTACAGCTCTCTTCTCAGGTGCTTCTGGGTTGAGTCAAACAGTTAAAAGTAACTAGTATGATTATATAACGAGAAAATGGAAGATCAGGGCTAGAGCAAAGGCTTTGGGTCTTATTTTCTTCCTCCTCATTACAAAAGGCTAACATCTCGAGGGTATCTGTCATAGTATAATGAAATATTTGAGCTACAGAGTGATCAAGTTGCATTTTCTGGAATACAGACAGACTTATTATAATAGAAAGTAAAAGCAATTATATCTAAAGCTAACTATAGGAATCCTCCCTTCTAGTTATTGGTCAGGGGAGATGAAGAGACTCACAAAATAATATACACTGCTTCCATTGTCACTGGTTGCCTCCCAAGAACTTGAAGGTAAGTGCTCATTGCTAAAGACACCTAAGCTAGAAGCCTCCACCCTCAGGACAGTCTCTCATTTTGTCCTAAGATACCTTGCAAATTGCTAACAGAGAAAAGCAGTCAATATTCCTACCCCGCTATAAAGACTACAGGCAACAATTACCAATGTGAGATATATTACTAGGGTTGCAATAGCGGCATCTAAATTTCAAGGCTAACTAACAACTGTCCATCTGGCCTTATGGCCCACTCAGTAAGAAGGAATTCATGCTACCTGTGGCTGATGAGGTCATGGGCACGACAGGGGAACCTACTACTGCACTTTCCTAAATTTCTAGGGGCTGGAGAGATGACTCAGTGGGTAAGAGCACTGACTGCTCTTCCAGAGATCATGAGTTCAATTCCCAGCAACCACAGGCTGGCTCACAACCACCTACAATGAGATTTGGTGCCCTCCTCTGGCCTGCAGCAACACATGCAGGCAGAACACTGTATAAATAATAAATAAATGAATAAATCTAAAAAAAATTCTAACTGCATTCTGAATATTTATCCTTATATCCACAGACAAATGTAGCCCTTACTCCTCATCAAAGAAGCCTTTTTTTTTTTGTGGCACACAGAGACCATTACAGAAATCCACAACTGGTCAAATGCAGAAAGCAACTATGGTATGTTTAGCCCCCAATGATACATGTACAACATAATCCCTGCACATAAGGCTCAGGAACTACTGTGGTAGATGAGATAGAATGATTGTATGAGCCGGAGGACTAGGACTCCTGCTCTGAGATAGTGTCTTGTTTATAATTCAGGCAAGTTGTACCTATGGAATCCAAACAATATGATTGATTAAAAAAGACCTGAACAATGTCAACACCAGTCTAAGACCTAAAGGCAAGTAATGGCTAACGAGAGAGGAGGGTAAGTAGTCTTCTCTGGTATGAATGCCCTGATAGGTTATCCAATCCCAAGAAGAACCCTAAACCCAAACACATATAGACCATGCTAAACAGACTCAGCAGGCTGTATCTGTGTGTGTGTGTGTGTGTGTGTGTGTGTGTGTGTGTGTGTGCTAGAGAGTGTGCATTTGTGTGTTTGCATATACATATAAATAATTAAAGAAAGCATGAATTTGGAAGGGAATAGGGACACAGAAGTAATGGGAGAACGGAAGAAAAGGAGCAAAAATGATTTAAATACAATACTAGAATATAAATTTCAAAACAATCGAACTTAATTAAAAAACTAATGCACAATTTTGTTTTTGTTTTTGTTTTTGTTTTTGTTTTTGTTTTTCGAGACAGCGTTTCTCTGCGTAGCTTTGTGCCTTTCCTGGAGCTCACTTGGTAGCCCAGGCTGGCCTCGAACTCACAGAGATCTGCCTGGCTCTGCCTCCCGAGTGCTGGGATTAAAGGTGTGCGCTACCACCGACCGGCAAAGGCACAAATTTTTAAGATAAAGGAGTAAGTAGCTACATTAGGTATTATTGACTTCTAGAACATATATTGTTATTCTGTCTAGAAACAGAGGTAAATGGATAGAATATTTTAAGAAACATTCTGTTACAATGAATTTGGAAAAGAAGTTTGTTGACAAATTTTGGAGGTCCCTTATAGTGTTGAAATGTAATTCATTGGTAAATAACTATAAACTTTAAATTTAAACACCCAAATGAAATTTTTAGACCCAATACATATTTTACATTTATTTAATTTAGTCTCTCTCTCTCTGAACTCAGTGAACACATGTAGTCAGAAGACAACTTGCAGGATCAGGATTTGATTCTCTTCTTCCACCATTTAGGACCATGGGATGGAACCCAGGTTGTAAGGCTTGGAAGCAAACACCTTTACCCACTGTCTCTCAATTTGTATTTACATTTAATTGACTTATTTTGACATCCCTATTGTTTGCTCTAAGTATGATAGTAAGATTCTCTTAATTTTGTTCTAGCACTGCAGTATTGGCCTCACAGACATAGTCTGTTCCATCATTCAGGATGACTTTCCAGCAATGGATGTTTTCAACTTTATTAAAAAATTCCCAATTCCTGTTTCTTTTACTTTTCAAATGTCATATCTTTTGTGGTGCTTTCTTATTCATGCTATTGTTTTAAAATGAGGCCCAGAGACTCCTGATCTCAGCAAATATCTTGGTGAATACACTTTTGCTTTGGGGCAACTACAGCTTAATATTCATAAGCCTTGGGATTGCAGAAGCAGAAAGTGCAAAGAATCATTGCGGTTCCCAAGCTTCAGGTACTGGGGCTAAATAGCTGATGTGAACAACTTATCAAGGGATTGGCAACATTATTAAAGTATCATGTAAAAGCCAAGATTGCTCCAAGTTTCAAAAATTCAAGGGAAGGAAAACTCTAGTACTAGCTGACGTTTCAATAAAATATGGCTAAGAAGAAAATGCTTTGTATCAGGAGATCTCGGTGGGCTAACTCAGAGAAAAACAATAAAACAAAGACAAATCTGTAAAATGAAAAGCTACTCCAGTGATAGTGGGTAATATCAGATATCAGTTTGGGGCATTTTGAAGAGATACATAATTAATTTCATGAGTTGTTTCAATGAAAATCATATCAATAAAGTACCTGGATGTGTTAGCATCCCTTCACACAGAGCTTGATTATTAGCTGTAATGCTCACCCAAATCATACAAAAAAAATGGACAAATTATCAAAATTTGGTTTTCTATTTCATGAAAATAGTAATCAGTATACAGCACAGAATAAAGCACAAGTACACAGGGTTGTGGGTTTGGGGTTTTATTTTTGTTGTTTGGGGTTGTTTGTTTTTTGACAAGGCATAAATTAACCTTTAAAGTCATAACAATGAAAAACAATAAGAACCAAAATATATCAATCAGAGTTAGACAGTTCACGGTCACTTAGTCTCTTCATTTGAACTAATTGTGGATCTCTGAAATGGTCTCCATTTGCTGCAGAAAGAAGTTTCTTTCATTAGGGTTGAGAGCTACATCCATGTCACCGAAACATATGTGTATTTCTCTCACTGCTCATTTACCATCTGATCTACTTATTTAATAAATGAGGTCATTTACCATTTGTAAATTTACATAGAGAAAACATAGAAAATATATTCGCTTATGCTAGGAAATTGAAATAGGTTTATCTGTGTATAAAGAAAAAGGATAACTTTGAAATTTCAAGGATGGGTGGAGAAACTAATCAGTGGGTTAAATGCTTGTCCAAGCATGCGGACTTGAGTTTGGTTCCCAGCACCCACAGTAAAGCCAGGTAAGATGACACATGTCTATAACCTTACTACCTTACTACTGGGGAAGCAAGGATAGGCAGCTCCCACAACTAGTCTGTTAGTTGCTTTAACCAAAATAATGAGCATATTATTAGCTACACTATATGGAAAAATTAAGAAGTCTAATAGAGTTACTTGTGTGAGCACACAAAAAAATTAATGTCATGGAAACTAGAAAAATGACACAAAAGAACAAACAAGTAAAAAAAATCTACTCTGGAAATAATAATATCACAGGAAAATTCCCCATGGAAACTTTGAATTCTCTTCTATAGGAGCTGACCCAAACATTAATTTTAGTGAAACAAAAGTATTAAGAAAAATATAATAAACAAAAGATTGAATGAGTGTTAAATAACAGAACCAAGGAATCAAGTTGTATACTAATTATCTGCTTATTACAGAACTAATTACATTTTACTAGTATAGCTCTAAGACCCAGTAAGAATGTTAGACACTTAGAAACAGGAAAGTTTGAGTGATTGAACAAGGAAAGACATTGAGACTATAAGGACTAAGAGCAATGGTAGGTAGAAACAGCCAGTTTTTAAACAATTTAAAAACCCAGCAAAGAAAAAGATTATAGCTAAATTAGGACAGACAAGAAGGGGAAGATTTTAAAAGGAAGAATTGAATTTCAGGCCCCAAAGGAACATCAAAAAAACTTGTATCAACTTGTGCAAAAAAAAAAAAAAAAACCCAAAAACTTATGAGGGTGAACTCAATTGGTCAATGGATAAATGACACCCTGAATTCCATCCCCAGGACTCACATGATAAAAGGAGAGATCTATTACCATAACTTGTCCTCTGACCTCTACACAATGCCACACACACACACACACACACACACACACACACATGCATACACACTCATGCATGCACACACCCTCACAGGCACACACACTTTTTTTTCTGATTAAAACTAATCTTTCTTAGCCTCCAAATTTAAAATTTAATCAGCATTAAGATTTTTAATCACATTAATTAATTAATTAATTAATTTGTCGACGTGTGAATAAACAATGAAACAAGAAACAGTTGACTGGTCTCAAACTTCTACTAAACCCATCCATAACAGAAGATATCACAAGACAAGGGACAGAATGTCAGCAATATCCAATACATCAGAGTAACTAAAGATGACTACACACAACCAAGTTGTTAAGCAAGTGTTAGTGAAACAGATAGACATTTTTATTAATGAAAACTAAGAACATGCAAACAAATCTTCAGGGAATGTACATGAGAGGGAAAATGCTGAGGTAAAGTTGAACACCATGTGTCAACATTGAAGGATGGTGGTACAGTAGCGACAATACAAAGCAAGGGTATATTGTATGCCCTCACCCTTTTACCACTCTGAGACAAAAGTGTGTTCTCATTCATGAAAGAAACACAACAGGCATGACTCCCAGAGGAAAACAAAAGGCCGAATCAAGTGGATAAAACAAACAAATATCAAACCAACAACTTAATGAAACCCTGTTCCCAGAACCCAGAATCAAGGATAAAAAAAAAAAAAAAAAAAACTGATAGCATGTTTTGGTTCCACTATAATAAAAAGATAAAAATGCACAAATAAAAGAAAATTCACAAGCCTGGGCCAGTGGGTGGTAGGACTTTAATTCCAGTAGTCAAGAGGGAAAGGCAGGCGGATCTCTGTAAATTACAGGCCAGCTTGATCTACAAGGGGAAAAAAAGAAATGGAGCCAGCCTGGATGGGCCACAAACACACTATTTAGAGTTTAGTTAGGAGAGAGACAACCAGAAAAAGGCACAGTATGTGATCATGTGATCAAAAAGGAATCCAGAATGGAAAGTCTTTCAAGGATAAGAGGCGGGCAGCCTTGTTGAAATAGTCTTGGTCACATGTCTCTGGAGACAAACAAACAACAATACAACAACTTAAATCATATATTGTTTTAGGGAAAGAATTTTCTGGCTAGTTAAAAAACAACATAAGACTAATTTCAAGAGCCAGCCTAAGATGGGAAAGTTAGCACTCCAGGGAGGGAAATAGATTTCTGACTGTGGTTAAATACCTAATCAAGACATGGAATTACTATGGGGCTGAAGAGATTACTCGGTGATTAAGAACATGTACTGAGCTGGGCTGCGGTGGTACATGCCTTTAATTCCAGCACTCGGAAGGCAGAGTCAGGTGGATCTCTGTGAGTTTGAGGCCAGCCTGTTCTACAGAGTGAGATCCAGGACAGGCACCAAAACTACACAGAGAAATCCTGTCTGGAAAAACCAAAAAAGAACCTGTACTGTTCTCAAGTTCTCAAGCATCTGAGTTCAGTTCTAGATACCCATGCCAGACAGCTCACAATCACTTGTAACTTCAGCTCTAAGAAATCCAATTCCTGTGTTCCCTGAAGGCAACAGTACTCACATGCACATATACCCAATGGCATATACATACACGTAATTTAACATTTTTACATTGTTATTAATTTGAAGTAAGAGCAGACATTTCACTTGTGATATAACTAGTAGTTTCCAGAATTAGGCATAGAGATAGAAGATGTTCCTATGGTTAAATTGGGATTATGAGTATGATTATGATTTACACAGTTAAGTATAAAATGAAAGAATATGAGTTTTCTCAGTCTCTGTTTATAATAATGTAGAGAAAAGTAATACAGAATTTGGTGTGGGCATGAGACAGACACACAGTAAGTCAGTTACTGTCAGCCCAGCAAAGTATCAAAATGGCCACAGAAGGGTTCATGTCAAGGGTTGTGTTTGAGGGCAGTGCTATGGATGACTTCGAAATCCAAGATGTGTCAACAGGAGTACACAAGAAAAGGACTGCCTTAATGTATGACACATAAAAGTGCGAATAGGAAGGGGACAGAGAATACTTTCCTAAATTAGATGATTAAACAGAGAGAAGGACAACAACTGTTTGCACCAAGGAGGGACGGCTGGGAGAGTTCTCATCTTGATGGTAGAAGGACAAAATAGAAGAAATGTCAGAGGCAGCAATGAAAGGAGAAAACTTAGGTTGTGCTTGTCAACTTGGTTGGACTGAGATGTACCTAGGAGGGTAGGAATCACACCTCTAGGCGGGTCTATGAGGGCTTTTCATGAGACAATTAGATCACAACACTGTGACTGAATGAATGGTTCAATTTATCAATGGCCTCAAAATTTGAATGGACTATTGGGAATTTAGTTTACATTAGTTATATTCTGTAACTGGGAAAGGTACACTCCTGGGTTTTTACCTTTGAAGGCTACATCAGGACTCTGAAACTTTCCTACATTCCTCCATTCTCTTCTTAGCTGTCTAGGAGAAACATCTCTCTTCCACGTGGCTTTTTTCCCAGAAATATTCTGCCTATGTGAGGGGCCCATAACAATGCAATCACCTGACCATGAGTAGGAACTTCTAAAATTGTGAGCCCACATAAAGGTTCCTCCTTTATGTTCTTTATCTCTGGTGTCTGTAACAGCAATTAAAAGTCTGACTAGAACAGCCTCCATTCTAAAGTCTAGAGATTGAGAGAAAAAGAACTGGTCTATCTAAGAGTACTACATGAAAACAGTGCCTTCCACAGGAATATTCGGAGAAGGCACTGAGGACATAAAGGGGGTTACTGAGCCCACATATGAATTCTGAGAGGGCACATAGATTTGTGAGTAAGAGGGTCAAGTGAAGAATTCGTAGTCATTATAAGCAATATGGAACTGAACCATAGATTTCATGGGTAGCCTGGAAGGTCTAGACTATGTGATTGTAGCAACACAGAATATAAATCTATCACACCCCCTGTACTTATCATGATGGGTTAAAATCATATTTCAAAGAGAAAGGAGGATTTTGAAAAAGTGTGGCCTGTGTATCTTATGTTAGTTCACCATGTAGTAGAAATCCATCATAAAATATAGATGGGAGTTTTCCTCGGTATAGACATCAAATAAATGGGTTGACTAAATGATTGAGAATGCAAACAGAAATTGTGGATATATTCAAATTTAGTCTCTAAGATCAGGTCCATACTGTGACAGTCTGGTCACTGAGATTTTCCTTTCTGTAACAAGGACTGTGAGAGTCAGATATCCAAAGGATCAGTGGTCTTCTTCCTAATTTATATTTATGCCACTATTATTTAAGGCTTTACTTGCTTAATACTATCTTCACAGAAAAATTCACTTACATATTACTTAAAATTAATGTCTAGTTAAAATTCATGGATTAGAATTCAGGAGCACAGAGAACCCAAATTTTGTTCCCAGCACCTACATCAGGTGACTTGCAGATACAAGAAGAAACTAATAGCTCTGTCTTCTGTTAATATCTGCACTTACATAAATACACACACACACACACACACACACACACACACACACACAAATAAATCATAACACTCTACATTAAGGATACTTCTCTTTGCAACAGACATAGACTGTTAGAGAAAACTAGAACCAATCAAAATGTGGAGGTGTGGAATCCAGTCCCAAGGGATACAACACAGTTCCCACACCTAAGACTCAAGAATCGTTGTTGAAGAAAAGGCAGAACATGTCTATGAGCCAGAGGAAGAGAGAGTTTGCTGTGAGACTGTGTTTCCTAGGAATATCAGAAGCTATACTCATAAAGTTTCACTAGGCCTCAAACCCAGTTAAGGAATTATAGTCAACTAAGGAGTTCTAATAGGAAGATAAAGAACTTTCCACAGGGAAAAACACACCAGTTTGTTATCTAATATCAAATAACTAGCACTGAAAACACATGTATGTAACATTATACAAACTGAGCAGGTTGCATTTATGCATGAAAGGGTGAATGTATGTAACAAGAAGTAAAGAAAGAGACCATGAATTAGAAAAAGAGCTCGAAGGGTTATATGAGAAAGTTGGTCAGATAAAGGGAAAAGGCAAATGATATAATTGTATTATAATCTCAAAAAATTAATATTTTAAAAAGAATAAATCTTTAACTTTTTTCTTTTAACTTGAACTATGTTAACTTTTTTCACTACATATTGTACCAGTAAATGTGTATAACATGATATTTTGATACAGATGCACACACACACACACACACACACACACACACACACACACACACTGAAATAGTGCATAGCCTTAGCAGGTTATCTGCCATCTCTATGACTCTGTCCCATATTGCTGTATAGTGACCGCAAAATTTTCATATTGCTTTCTCACCCAAAATGTTTCTCTGTGCTCTCTGAGATTTAACATCCAAAATAAGCAACTTATTTTATGTCCTCGGTGCCTTTACTCTTCACTTCTGCATCCTACAGTATGAGGTCATTCAGTTGTGCAAAGACGATTGATTCAGAATGGGAGTGATATTTGAATTTAAAGCTTTATAATATTGTCTATTTTAAAATTATCTCTCTTTCTGTGTCTCCCTCTATTATGTATACAATTTTTACATAACTTTCTACATATAGTTGAAGTGACAAATATTTCAATTTAATATGTTGACTTATTGCTACTAGTAAGTAAAATAATTTTACAACTTGCAAATAGGATGCAATCTTAATAAGATTTGTTAAAATATCTTAAGGAAAACAGCAGATGATCATATCGTTAATGGGATGTCACAGATATATACTTTTTTCCAGCTGTCTCTCTACATTGCATCAAATTTGGTGACATGATATGTTAACCTTTTACCCAACATGTTTTAAGCTTCTCCAAGGTAAAGGAAAAAAAATATATAACAATTTTCCCCTAAAGAATAAAGAACCAACACTTTGTTGTTATGGTAACCAAAGTTGTAAAACATTCAGAGAAAAGGAGTTCTTCAAAAGTTTCCGTACTCAAACATGAACAATGCCATTTGTTTGAAATGCATTCATTGTTACATGATTATAATTGTCCCCAGATTGCTGCAAAGGATGTCTAAAAGGACTTACTCAAAGTCTTTCTGAAAACTAGAAAGCCAAGTATTTACTGCTTTATTAAGAAAATTATCTTTTTTTTACAATTAAAAATGTGTTATGAAATTAGCCTCCAATTAATCGGTTTCCCTAAGTTTTTTTTCATAGACCTTTAGTTTGATTAATCTACCTACTACCAAAATTACCCTGCATGGGAGGACACTGACACTTTTAGAAGACATGGGTTATTAAATAAAAACTGCAGCACAAGGAATTCCTCCCTAGGAGCTATTAATCAGGAAATACCCAGAGGTATACAAAACAAAACAGGCTATTGACATTGCCCTTCATTGCCTCCCATAACTACATAGCAAGAACCTATTGTTGAAAATATTTTTGACAGCAGGACATAGAGAAATGAATCTCAAACTGACCAGGAAATTTCCTTCCAGGTGGCTAGCTTTCATAGAGTCTCAAAGTACTATACTGTAGTATATACTATACAGGCTGCTGAAGTAGAAAATACATCAGTGATCTTACCCAGCACTAGACTATGTGTTCTGTAATATTAATCTTGCAGTTAAGTTTCTCCCACTGGTGCAATAATGGCATAATTGTTATGAGGTAATCCACTACTTTCTGATTGGATTTGAGGTCTGTACCACAGGAGAGACTTTCATGATAATACGGTCAAAGACCCATGGCTGGGAAGGTCATAGGCCCTAGGTTAGAATCTACTGTTGTTATTTTACTAAGTGGTTATGCTGTCAAATTGCCTTCAAAATACTAGTGCTTGTACCCACAGATGTAGGTTGCTTTCAACCTTGGCCATAGAAGTTTCTTTTTGTAGTGGAAAAGTCAATGAAGAGATGCATGACTGGTCAAAGTGCTGAGAATTAGAGACTGAGTGCTGATCCCTAAGTGGGATATATGTATTGACTCCACCACTGCCAGGACTTAGGGAATATTGAAGAAGAAAATGTGGATGACCTATAAGATCCAGAGAATGGGGAGGAAGGCCTTGAATTGCTGTCCTTTGGACATGACATGGCTAATTGCTCTCTTTCACTAATCATTTTCATCGTTCAACTAGTTAACTCTTGTCACTGTCCAGATTCAGCCCCAAGTCCCCCACCCCCACCCAGAAGCCTTATCAGAACTCCTACTCTAGTCTAAGAGCTCATAGTGAGGGTTAATGTAGTTTAGCATTTTCTGAAATAAAAAGCTTACAATATTGTATTAAAAATATGTATACAGTCTGAGGAGACAGTTCAGTTGTTAAAGTGTGTGCTGCATAAACATGGTGACCAGAGTTTGGGTCCAGCCTTTTTGTAAATACCAGGTGGGCATGGTGCTCCTCCTACAGTTCCAGCCAAGACAGGGGATTTGCGGCACGTACTGGTCTTCTAGCTTAGCTAACCTGGGAAACTCTGGGTTCAAGTGAGTGACCTAGTTCAATATATAAGGGGATAGAAGAGAGTGATAGAAGAAGATATTCACCCCAATCTTGGACCTCTCAAAGTATGTACATGTAGATCCACATCGGTCCTACATATATGTACTCTTCACCGACACACACACACACACACACACACACACACACACACACACACACACACCTGTGTGTTTTTTCCAATAAAATTCAACACACAGACACAGCAATAACTGTGTTTTCCAATAAAATTCACAATAAGAGTAGAAGCCTCACAAGGCCTTGCAGGGTCTTCTGTTGTTCACTCATCCAGGCATTCATGCACAAAAATAGACTGAGTCTCCACTGTGGACCACATCACAGCCGTGGCAATAAAGCCACAGTGTTGAGTCTGGGGTGTGGTAGGTACCAACCAGTTGTTGATTTAGACCCAAGAAATCAAAAACCAAGCACCCTCTGCGACATTTTAATGATTGACACTTTCGTATGTTTTCCTTCCTCCTGTGAACATGAAGTGACCAATTTGCCACAGGCTCTGCATAAAAAAAAAAAAAAAAAAATTATCAGCTAATAGTTTCCTGACTAAAGATTAAAGATTAAAGCAGTATGTATGTTTAGCATCAGACGGACATGGGACTTGGAACCAAGATACCTCTATTAAAAGTGAGGGGGAGGCTCAGGGGTTGGAGAAATGGCTCAGCAGTTAAGAGCACTGGCTGCTTTTCCAAAGGATCTGGGTTCAATTCCCAGCACTCCCATGACAGCTCACAACTGTCTGTAACTCCAGATCCAGGGGATCCAACACCTTCACACAGACAAAAAAAAAGGAAAAAAAAAATGAGGATGGGAACAAAGCACAGGAGGAAAAATGACAAGGAAGTCCATAGCTGCAATTAACAGAAGGAAATAGGCCAGGGAAGCTGTGAGGAAGTAAACCACTAGCAGCTTGTCTGTGTAGATTCCTTGAATATCCCTCAGTAACTACAGACAAGTATGAGATAAACCTGACAGGAAAGGGGGCTGGAGCGGGACTGAACGCCAGGAGAGTGAGAGCAGTGGACATCACCAGGCTTCTCCAGGAAATACACACTGAATTCTTCCCAGGTAAGATCACTGGGAAAATCACTAGTTTTATTCACCCAGAAAGATAAATCTTGTAACCTGGAGCTTTTGATTTTTTCCCCTTCTTTTGTCTTATACAGACATGTAAAGAAAGAAAGAAATGAAGCAAAAAAGAAAAAATACAAATGGGTGCGGTTAAATTTCACCTGAAGCAGTGACTGTCTAAACAGAGACTATTTTCATTTTGGGAGCTGTCCAACTCTGTGACAGCAACTGAAACAGGTTTGAGGACAAATGAATGCTTTCAGGGAGGAATTAGCAACCCCACAACAATGGCAGCTTTGGCAATCACCCTCTCCACATCCTGGGAGCCGCAGAGCACACAGCTGAGCTTCTCTGTGTTAACAGAGGATTTTCACATGTCTGTTGGTACATTTTACAGAGACAATTCTATTTTATGTGTAATTTTTAAATTTGGGGAAAATAAAAGAGTAAGGTAGCCACTGAACCTTAAGATTTAACATATTCTTTTGCTTTAAAAATAACCATGTAGCCAGGTTTGGTGGTGCATAACTCCAGTCCTAGCACTCAGGAGGACAAAACAGAAGGATTGTCAGTCTGAAGTCAGTACAGGTTAGGCAGTGAACATCTGTCTCAAAAACAAACAAATAAAACCCCAAACTTGATAGAAAAAAATTCATGCTAAGTAAAAGAAAACATGAGAAATTGATGCTTTAACTCTATTTCATTCTATTATTTAAAAACAAAACAAAACTGTTTGCAGTTTGGTGTTTATTGAGACTTGGATAAATTTTTAAAACATTGTTCTTACTAATATTGTACTGGTTACTTTTCTATTACTGTGACAAAACACAATGACCTACGTGATGTATAAAGAAAGTGTTTAATTTGGCTTACAGATCAAATGGTGGAGCAGAGGAACAGGTGAGATCTCACATCTTGATCCACAACCACAGGCTCACCGAGTAGGGTGGGGAATCTCAGGAATCTTTGGAATTCTCAAAGGCTACCCCCAGTGACACACCTCCTCTAACAAGGTCACACACCCTTATAATTCTTCTCAAAAGAGTTCTACCAACTTGGTACCAAGCAATCAAATATATGAGCCTATGAAGGCCATTCTCATTCAAATCACCACAAATAGTTTTCTATTTCAATAACTGATGATGAAGTTCGACAGAATGTGGTTGATTTACTGTTACACTGCTGCACATTGATCAGAGATACAACTAATCCTGGGATGTGCCTCTTATACTCTGCAAAACTCACATGTCACTGTGAATATACTGGATGATAATTCCACAGGACACTAACTGTTTTCTTATCTTGATCCAGTTTCCTCCTTTTCGTTTCAGAAAAGTTGCATAGGTTTGTTTATGCCACACTTTGAGAGAGTTTGTATCTCCAAACCCCAATCAACATCTGAAATCATTGTTCTTTAAACTCTTAGCACATATATAAAACAGTATATAATGCTGACTTTTGTAGCTTAAAAACAACATTTCTCTTATTACTCCCTTTGTTTCACTACTTGTAACCACTTTTGAAATTTTATTTTTGCTGTTTATCCATTTTCCTTTTATGTTGATTTAAAAAATAGTTTGGCAGGAACATATTTATATTGGACTTCCGCTGTGTGCATTTTTCCAAGCATTAAATTTCCTATTGGTAATTTTCCATTTCCAAAGACGTTTGAGTTTTTACCATGGTTTAACGTAATAAGAGCACTCATTGAATAATTTCTGTGTGTCACATTCTGTGCTAAGGACTTTTAGTACAAAATAGACAAAATTTTCACTATAATCCCATTTAAGAACTCTTATTGTGTCCACTCAGAAGTGAAAATCAAAGAAAAGAGGAAACAGAAGATGTGCTTAGAATTCAGAAGCCAGTGTCAGCTGGTGGAAACTAGAACCAAAGCAAGACTTCCCCAGAAAGCTGGGCACAGACAGAGGGCTACAGGTGAGAGCCACTGTCCCACAAGCACAGAGTGGGCAGGAGTGAGCATGTGGCTTTTCCCTCCTGTCCTTTCCTCTTACTAGGGTCTCTCTAGGTGTGAACCCAGCCAGAAAGTAGCAGGCATGACACCTTAGAAAAGCACTGCAGAACAGAAGGGCAAGAAGAGAACATTCAAGCAAATAAGTGTGTGTGTGTGTGTGTGTGTGTGTGTGTGTGTGTGTGTGTGTGTGTGTGTGTGTGTCGGGGGTGTCAGTGCATACATACTATCCCATACTCAGTCCTGCCATATTTCATACCACTGTTGGAGGGATCCCACTTGAACAATATTAGTCATTTCACCACGTTCCTTTCTCTTATCGTAATTGTGTGTTTTGTGTGTGTATGTGGAGAGAGAGAGAGCCAATGACAACCTTGGATGTCATCCTCCTGAACTCCCTTGAGGCAGTCTCTGTTTTGGAAGTAAAACTCTCCAGCTGCGCTCGCCTGCAGGCCAGCAAGCCGTGGATACCCTCCTCTCTGCCTCCTCAGTACTGGGATGACAAATGCACAGTCAGCATTTTGTGCAGGCTCCAGAGAGCAGACTTGGGGGGTCACTTATATGCTTCAGTTTACCCCTGAGCTGACTTCCCAGCCTGCTACTTATTTTTCTAATTTTTGTTTCTATTTTCCAGTGTACTAAAATGTATGGACACATTAATATGACATGCTGAAGAATAAGATGCAATGTAAGAAAATAAGTATAGCTTCTTTATTTAACCCTATCAGTAAAAGTTGTTCATTTTCTTGTATAAATGTTATAGCGATGTATATCTTATATACATGTAATTTTATATAATTAAAACTCATCATCTAACATATTGACAAAATAATCCTGAATTTACTGAGAAAAAAATCTTGAAAGATAACTAAAACAATGACTTAAATTGTGGTAGTTTGACAATGGCCCCCATAGGCTCAAACATTTGAATGACTAGTGACTAGGGAGTGGAGCTGCTTGAAAGGATTAGAAGGGTAGCCTTGTTGGCATGGGTGTGGCTTTGTTAGAGAAAGTATGTGACTGGAGGCATGCCAGGTCTAAGGTTACATTAAGAAAATGATGTCAAAAGATTTAAGGGGTTTTTTTTTTTTTTGTTTTTTTTTTTGCCCTAGCATTTATCATTACCTTGGTAATTGGGTTGATTAATTTTAATTGCTGTGACAAATGTCTGATCAAATCAATTTACTGAAGGAAAGATTTATTTTAGTTCATGGTTTTAGTCCTTTGTTATTGGTTCTGAATATAGTGGACAAACATCTGTCATTAAAAAAAAACCAGACCCATTCATACCAACTGCCTCTCTTTGTCTTGCCAGCTAGGATCTTTCATGACCATATATTTCTAGCAAAAAGGTTTTGCTCCTGCAAATATCCAGAGTGCTTCTCTTAGAAGTGCTTGGACATGTGCCTATAGACTACCCATCTGTAGTGGAGGCTGACTGGCTTAGCTCTAAGTCACATATTCCTTCTCTTAGATTGGGGCAGGCTGACCTTAAACTGATGAGAGTATGAATAAAAGCCATCGTGTGAAATTCAGAGGCCCTGGTTGCAGATACTGAACAAGTAAATAGCACATAACTAATAACATTGTCTCTGCATGTGTGCTTTTCCTAATTTTGAAGATTGGCATGATTTTCTATGTTATTGGAGGGTTTTTGTTTCCTTAAGGATAAGTGCTTTCCTATACTTGGATAACATTCTTTAAAATAGAAATTTCAAGTTTTATAAAAATGAAGTTTCATGTCGATGTAATGAAAACATCAAAACATTGGTAGTGGTCATGGCTGTGGAGTTTGTAGATAAACTAAAACTCAATGAACTGTAATTTTAAAAGGTGAATTTTATGATTTTTATGTATATCACTTTTCCCTCTCCTTTGCTCCCACTGCTTCTCCCAGGTACCCTTCCTCCAACACCTACCATCTCCTCCACTCCCAAGTTGACAACCTCTTTTCCTTTTATTATTATTTTTGCATATTTATTATTTTTTAATAATACTTTCAGTCTGTCTTTCATTTTTACTTGTTTGCATCTGTCTAGCTTTCTGTCTTGAATGTTATAAGTTCCCTATCTGTTTGTATCTTTCTTTTAATCATGATAAAGCAAGAGACAATAATGGCATGGTGTAAGAACAGCTTTGCAATGACCCATCCCTAGATAAATCTAGCACCTTATTTATTCCAACTCTGTTGCTGAACAGTTTCCAAGTGTCATGTGACACAGCCATACCAATGAAGAACAGTTTCATCAAACTCAAATAGAAGAATGACAGTTCCCTGTAAAAGATAGGAGAGTGACATCCTTATAAAAAGACATTTTAAAATTCTCTGAACTTGATCCTATTTACATTCACTAATTTTAGGGGTTTGTTTACATAACAGAAGAGCGTTGGCATGTGAGACTAGTAGGTGCAATCAGCATACATAGTTTTTTTACTCGAATAAAGGGCATATGAGTAAAATGCGGATTATTTATGGAAACACGCATTGAGTTATTTAGTGTTCAATTTATAAACCAGTAGATTATTGTTACATTTGTCTTGTGCTACAATGATATGTCTTTAATTAAGAGGTTCTAAGCACTCTATAGCTGCTCCACAGAAAAGAACAAATCCCTTAATATTAAGAATAGCTACCAAGTCGGGCAGTGGTGGTGCACACCGTTTAGTCCTAGCACTCAGGAGATAGAAGCAGGCAAATCTCTGTGAGTTCAAGGCCAGCCTGGTCTACAAAAAGAGTTCCAGGACAGCCAGGGCTGTACAGGGAAACCCTGTCTCGAAAAAATAACAACAAAAAACAACAAACAAACCCCCAAGAAGAGTAGCCACCTCTGGCTAAGGATAGCCCCAATGGAGAATGGAGTGAGGTCATTTGTAATATCTTTAGGCAACCACTGATGTAACTATCAACAGTGCTGCTCTCTGTGTCTGACCAGAACAGTTTGTGTTGTCATGAGTACTGCAACAGGAAAGGCCTAATGCCTTTCTGATGCTTTCTAAGTAATTCTCATGTGGTTCGCACTGAGCAGTTTTTTGATCATTTTTTAAAATTATATTGCCAAATGTGATCAAATCATCAAAGTTGGACTTTTGTATCCTAAAAGCTTTTAATGGCAACATTGCAGTCTTCTGACTAAATGTAAATAATCATATAACTATTTGTTCCATCATAGTCAAGGAAGGAAAAAAAAAGATGTTGGCCGCAGCTGGCATTGACAATGAGTAAATGAGGAACACCGAAGATGAAAAACCTTTCACTTCCCCACACAGTCTGACTAGAGCATAAAAGAGGTTAATTTGCCAAACAGCATGACATTGACCCTGATGATGCTTCAGTACATTAATCTTGTGGCCAAGTGGCAGACTGGGAAACATGAGGACTCATGTTGCCTCATGCACCTTAGAAGAGCAATACATAAGCAAACGTGGAGTAAAATTCTGAAATTGCATGCCGTGTTCTATGTGGTGGTTAAGAACAGATCTTATAGACCCAGACATTCTGGGCTCAAGTTCTGGCCCTCCTGTAAAGTGAATCTGTGATCTTGGGTAGTGTCTTCAACTTTCTGAACATTTGTGGAACGGGATATCATAGAACCTACTTCTTGATCTCAGGAACTTTAAATTAGGAAGGTTGAATGAGTTAGGTTATACAATGCTCTTTCAAACATGTCTGTCTTAGAATAAGGACTGTGCTTTTGAATTTGTTTTTCTTATCCATCTTTCTATCTTTCTTTTTTTCTTCAATGGAGTCTTCAAGCTTAACTCAAGGTGACCCAGAAATTTAAATTCTCCTGCCTCAGCTTCTGAAATGCCAAGATTTCTATGTGCTCCCCTATGCCTTGCAAGTATTATACTGATAGTAGGGCTGCTCACATTTGACTTCTACCTTAGATTACTGTTTTGGACCCTTAAGCTACAGCCCATATTGTCTGAATGTTTAGAACAGTGAATCCTAGACCTTGAAGGATGTCTGAACCAAAACAGCAAATAGATACCAGTGCTTCTCTGAATGGAGCTGTCCCTTTGTCTTCAGAGAAATATGTCAGAAATAACAGAGGCAGTGGCATATTGCTTCTATTTCTCTAGCAGTTCAGATCTTCTTAATCTTGCATTGCTGGGCTAGTGAATCTAAATTCCCATGTAACCAATCAGATTGTATGAGTGAACATAACTTCCTGGCCCAAACCAGACTCGTGCACAAATCTATGGGGCTCTCAGAGCACCTGTACAGAGACTTGGCTTCTTCTGGTTGCTTGTTGCTGATTCCCATCACTCTGATGTTTTCTTTCCTGGCTACCCATAGTTGACTCTGCACTGCACTCTGGCTTCAAAGTCACAGAGCCAATCTGGAAAACTTTTTTCTCGCAGTGTGCTTAACAACTTGGCTGGGATTACAATCCTGATGTAGTTGCAGTCATGGACTGTAAGAGGAGTGTTTGCTGGGACAGCTGGCTCCCAAATAACCACATTAAGACTTATTATTAATTATAAATGCTTAGGCTGGTCTCCAACCAGCTCTTACAACTTAAATTAACCCATTTTATTAATCTATGTGCTGCCCCAAGGTGCATTTACCTCATCTATGAACTTCCAATGTTACTTCTTCTGTGTCTGGCTCTAGATTCTCTTCTTCTCAGCATCCTTTCTGCCCCCAAAATCCTGTCTAGCTATCAACCAATCAGCTTTTTATTAACAGTGAGAGCAACACACGTTTGTAGTGTAGAGAGGGATTATTCCACAACAATGATCAGACACTTCTACGGGTGAGTCTTTGACAGTAACATCCATTATTCTTCCAAGAAAATAAGCATGAAGAGAGCCATGGAGTTTTGAACTATCCTCTCTAGACACTTTTCTGTCCCCAAAGCAAGGGACTATAATGGACCCTAAAAGTATAGTTCCAGGTTAGTACTCAGAAAAACACCAAGCAAAGGAGCCAAGGGGTTAAAAGTGTTGGCACATTGCCAGTGAGGCATGAAGTTCTGTAAATGAAATTAACTGCTTTTTCATCATTATGATCATGATTCAAGAGCTCTAGAAGGAAAAAGAAATTCTCTGCAGAGAATTTTCCAACAGCCTTAGACGAATCAAATCTTAAGAAGAGTGTATATAATCTTGACATACACAGTTAGTTCTTGCAGTGAATGAAAGAACTTCAGCAAAGTTGGCTTATATGTTTAAAAAGTAAAAATGTCACCAGCTGGTCTTTTCTGAGTCTCTCAGATTCCTTCCTCCTTTTTCTTTGATTGTCTGCTTCCTCTTTGGCTGAAGGAATTCCTCATTGGCAGCCTTTCATATTTCCAGACCGACTTGGCACAGAATCTTGACCCATACTTCTCAGTTTATTCCATTTGGACTCTAAAAGGTATTCCAAGTGTCCATTTCAGTTCTAAAGCATACACTACCTTAGCCCTGTGAATTGTCCCTAGCATTGCCTTTTGGAGTGGTCCTTAAAAGTGGTCCTTAGAAAAAACAAAACAAAACAAAACAAAAAAAAAAAAGCCGGGCGTTGGTGGCGCACGCCTTTAATCCCAGCACTCGGGAGGCAGAGCCAGGCGGATCTCTGTGAGTTTGAGGCCAGCCTGGGCTACCAAGTGAGCTCCAGGAAAGGCGCAAAGCTACACAGAGAAACCCAGTCTCGAAAAACCAAAAAAAAAAAAAAAGTGGTCCTTAGAAGTCTATTGTTATCCAGAAAAGACAGCTGTAGGAAAGCGCAGTGGGATCTCCATGCAGATACTGCAAACACTGAAGCAAGCATCATCAACATCTGGACAATTATAAAGTTGGTGAAATCTTTACTGACTCAGAGACAATACTCTGAAAACAATGGAGCCTACTGTTATCAATTCTCCATACAGCAGGTTTGGATATTTCAGTTAGCATCCCATTGTCCAGTAGGACAAGGGTTTGTTTGAGTCTTATCAGTGTTTATTGTTCTCAAAGAATTCCGAAAGTATATTATTTATAACAACTTCATCAGAATTTGGGTTCATAAAGTGGGAAACACATGCACACACACACACACACACACACACACACACACACACACACATACACACACACACACACACACACATGCATACGCTAAATAAAATAACAGAATAATTTACTATTACCTCACAGTCCGCGAGATAACACATACCAACAAATCAGTAACAGACCCTTCAGTTATATATGCTGCTCTCTAAAGACATGTCCTACATTTTTATTGTTATAAAATGAATCAACTAACATGAAATAATAACTTCTAAATTAAGGTAGCAGCCTTATTAGCAGGGGATACATGCACAGACTACTACAAGGGGCTTGAGACCATGAGTATATAAATATGATGCTTTTCTGAATATGTACAAGCTTATAGTAAAATGTTTTTGTTTTGTTTTGTGTGTGTTTTATCAACCAAAAGAATGGAAATTTCCCGTGGAATTGTGTCTTCTAGGAATGTCAGAAGCTAGACCTACGAAGATTCACCAACATGCTGCCTAACCCTGAACAAAAAATGACAACCAATGAGCATGCTAACATAGAAGGTAAGAAGTTCATGAGGCCTCAACACTAGACAAAGAACTACAAGTAACTAAGGAAGGCTGAGAGTAGGAGAAACAGTCTTCCCCAGGGAAGAGCACACCAATAGGTTATCCAATACCAAATGGTCAGCCCTGAATACATGTGTACAAGAAAAGTTTAATTTATATATTAGAACCAGAAAGAAGTTAATAAACATAATTAATAGTAAAACATAATTATTACAACAATGTGTTATAATAAACATTACATTAATGTGGTCTCCATCTCATACTATCTTACTGTAATGTATTCACACTTCTGTATTTGAGATGTGATACAATACAAGGCAGTAAATGTAGATAAATGAAAAAAAAAAAAACAGGAGAAACCAAAGGTAAGGGGAAATTACTGAACTCTTTTCTACCCTCTGTAAGGTTTTTCATGTTGCATCAATTATTTGTCCACAGATTTCTTTTGTCAATTGTAATCTTTTTGTTAACGTTTATTCTCTCCTGACTTTTAATGTTCTTAAATTAGAGCTCATAAATTAAACTTTCAGCTTCAAATAGAGGATTTAAGTTTATACTAAGTGCTGTTGATTTAAAAATTAACCTAGCCATTTCCATCATGTTGCGTTTACAGATGAGGAAATGTGGTTTAGTTATGTTATTTGATGTAGTGAAGACAATGTTTTTGTTTAATGGCAAGAAAAAAGTGAGTACTTAGCCTCCTCACTCTTAGGAGTTGTTACTTCCCTTGTATGACAATTTGATTCTTTTAGTACGTTAAAAATGTGGTTCTCAGCCTTAAGTGCACATTAGCACTACCTGAGAAAGGTTATGAAGCCCCAATACCCAGGTCACACGCTTCATCAATTATTCAGAATCAGTCTACTTCAAATTATCTACCATATTCTAAAGTGCACAAAATTGAGAACTTCTGTACATGTCTGTTCATACATATGTGAAATACAGGTGTGGAAGAGAAGGTCCAGAAATTGAGCTTCACTTAGGAGTAAGTGAAAAATCAGGCCACATTTTAGAAGGCTGATTTGCAATAGGGTGGTTTTATGCATAGAAAGTCAACAGTGGATTGGTTGGTGGCTTGTATAGTTCATGAAATAAGAGAGGATAGAGACCTGGATTCAGGTGGCAGCAGTCACACTATTCGGGAACATGGAGACTATCTGAGAAGCTTCTGGAAACAGTTCTACAAGACTTGGAAACACTGTATGTGAAGGCTACAGGGGAGAAAAATGCCAGAGCCTTGACAATTGTGCCTAGCCCAATTCTGGGAGTAATTTGTTGCCCACATGTGGTAAATTTGAATGACAGTGTACCAATTTGCAAATTACTTCTTTCAGAGCATTAATGACTACAGAGTATAATCACCATGGCATTATTTTATTGGCATTAGCATTAATAAATATTTCATGAACCACCAAAAATTATAGTCCCAACATTTTGAAGAATAGACATTGTTCCAAAATATGAAATCCCAACTTTAAACTCTTACCAGTGACAACATTTTCTTTAAATATTTATAAATAAAATAACAATTCATTTGAGTAGTAGATTAATTGAGATGCGTTTCAATTATACTTAATGTTAAGTAGTTTTGTTTATGTAATTATGGTCTGAAGGGCTTGAGGAATCAAGCAGCATGATTTTTAGAGCAATTTAATTGTAACATTAGGGGTTTCAAAGAGTCTCTTGGTCTCAGTTGCCTTATCTATAAATCAAATGAAATGCTTTATACATATGACAACAATAGTCTGAGGAAGGCATCCCATTTAAGGTTGAGTACTACAAAGTTTTACCTTTGCACATTGTTGAGATGTGTATCTCTTTGTTAATTACTACATACTGCAATAAAAAGCTTCTCTGATAAGGAATGGGTGATATACTGCAATACAGGTATAGCAGGATATATATATCATTCATTAGGATTCATTTTGTTGCTATGATCCTTTAGCAGAATAACATTAGGTTTTCCCCTAGGCCTATTACCTATCTAGTTTCAGGTTCTTAGTCACTTTGGCAATGTTGTGTATGGGTTCAACCTCACAAAGTGGGCCTGAAATCTAATCAACAAGTGGCTGGTTACTCCCATAACCCCAGTGCCACCGTTGCACCAATGGATCTTGCAGGCAGGTCTCTGTTGTCACAGGTCTGTAGCTCCATGAAATTGGATCACTTTTTTCCCCTACAGCGTGCAAAGTACCTTCCAGCTCCATAAATGGTGGTCAAGCTGTGAGTTGACTCCAAGGAAAGAGCCACAGACGCACATCTAAACTCACAGAGACTGGCCACACTCACAAGACCCATAGAGCTTCAAAACAGACAAAATCCCAGCACTGAAAAGTGGAAGTGGACACAGTGTCCCACCCACAACCAAGAAGCTATTTGCCACTGATACCTGCTAGGAAGGAGAAAGCAGTTTTCTCCAATGGACTGTCCCTAGGTATATCAAGCACACTACAGGGCAAGCCCTATGATCTAGGAGCAGTTAGCCAACATAACCATTTTGTGTACCTTTTGTGTCATTTTATTTTCACATTTTTTTGTCTTACTGATTTTTTTGTTTTCTTTGGTTTATCTGTTTTAATATTCTTTTTATGTGTTTTTGTGTTTTTTGAGAGAGAGTGTGTGTGTGTGCATAAAAGTAGATGGGTAGGAAGGTAGAGAAGATCTAGGAGAATTTGGGTTTGGGGAAAGAATATGATAAAATTATGTGGAAAAAAAATAAAAATTAGAAAAAAGTAGTCTGAATAAGATACTTTCCCATATTATGGCTTTTTTTCTGTTCACTTGCACTGCTGTGATTTTACTTTTTCCTCTTGTTAAAACTGGAAATACTTTTTTTCCCTCAAACAATGTACCTTGATTATAGTTTCCCTCCCTCTCCTCCTCCCTCTTTCCCCTCCCCCCACATCCATTCCCATTCTGTCTCTCCTTAGAAAGCATGGATTTCTAAGATATAACACCAAACATGACAAAGAAAAACATAATAAGGTGAAGCAAAAACTTGTATATCAAAGTTAAACCTGGCAACACAAAAGGAGGAAACGAGTCCAGAGAACAGGCAAAAGAGTCATAGACCCACTTGTTCCCAAAGTCAAGAGTCCAGTAAAAATACTAAGCTAATAGCTACAGCTATACTATATAAGCAGAGGACCTGGTGCAGACCCCTGTAGGCCCTGTGATTGCTGTGTCAATCTCTGTGAGCTCATATCTGCCTTATTAGTTGACTCAGAAGGCTTTGTTCTCCTGGTGGCCTCCATCCCCTCTGATTCTTACAATCATTCTGCATCCTCTTTTGCAGGATTCCCTGAGGGAGGAATTTGATTGAGACTTCCGATTTAGACTCCCATCCCCCTCCCTCTCCCTCTCCCTCTCCCTCTCCCTCTCCCTCTCCCTCTCCCTCTCCCTCTCCCTCTCCCTCTCCCTCCCTCCCTCTCTCTCTCTCTCTCTCTCTCTCTCTCTCTCTCTCTCTCTCTCTCTCTCTCTCTCTCTCATATCTGGCTGTGGGTCTCTACATCAGTTCCCAGCTGCTTCCAGATGAAGCCCCTCTTATGATGACTTGAGAAAGTGCTGATCTATAAGTAGTACAGACTATAATTAATAAAAAAAACAGTTGTGTTTGGTTTTACCCAAGATCTCTGTGCTACCCAATCTCTGGTTCTTGGTTACCCAAGCACTGTCGGATATGAGTTCCTTCTTGTGGAGTGAGCCTTATGTCAAATGAGACGCTGATTGGCTATTCCCACAAGTTCTGTATCACCATTGCCTTAGCGTATTTTGTAGGCAGGATGGATTTAGGCCCAATGTTTTGTGGCTAGGTTGTTATACACCTTTCTCTTTCAGTAGCATGCAAAGTACCTTCGTGCACTGAAGAGATTAGAACATAGTACTGGTGAAGGCTACATGTAGGCACCAGCATGGCTTCTCCATGTTCAATGAAATGTGTGGACATTGCTGTACTCACAAATTTTTTGGAAGTTGCTTTTGTGCACTTCCTGTTTTTATTTTTGTTAGGTAATATTATTTCCTTCTTGGGTCTCTGAGGGAGTTGAAGATTAGTTAGTTATAGTTGAAGATTAATTAGGATAGAAAGTGAATTAGATACATTTTGGACTTACTAAAATAGGATAGAAAAGGGAATTATTTTCTCTGATTCATCGTTTAGGTATTTGTTACTTGTATATATTGTATATAGTTATTGTACTTTTGTATATAGTTTTTCTTTTGTTAGTTATAACCTTTTGCCTTTTTTCTTTTTATTAAAATAGAAAAGGGGAAATATGGTGATATTTTATTTGTACTGAAATGTTATTTTAATTTTATGTTAATAAATAAAGTTGCCCTGGGGTCAGAGCTATTAGAGCCATAGCAAGAGCGTGGTGGTTAGAAGAGCTAGGTAGATTTCTGTGTGTTCAGGGATACAGCCAGCATTGGAGACATACGCC
The DNA here is from genome assembly GCF_004664715.2 of Peromyscus leucopus. Classification (NCBI taxonomy): domain Eukaryota; kingdom Metazoa; phylum Chordata; class Mammalia; order Rodentia; family Cricetidae; genus Peromyscus; species Peromyscus leucopus. Next base: position 11,458,435 of record NC_051065.1, read on the forward strand.
TTTAAGACCTGGAGGGCGGTACTTACAGGCAGTGATGAGGCAGTCATGTGGTTGAGTTTACAACCAATGAGAAGGTAGAACAGAAAGACTATTTAAACACAGACAAACAGGAAGTAGCTCTCTCTGCGGGGAAGTTAGGAGCACTGCAGGAGGTAAGATTTTATCTCTGAGCTCTGACCTCTCGGCTTTCTCTTTTACATTGGCTCTGTGTTTTTTATTTTAAAAAGACGATTGGTTACATCTACAGCTGTCATTTTGGGAAGAGCAACCCTTTGTCTTAGCATCAGCCTGGGATGTTTGGGAATTTCCCCAGGACTCCCTTGGCCAACAACTCAACTGAATGCAATCCAGTTCTGCCACCAGAAGCTTTGCTTGGCTACAAGAAATAGCCAGTTGAGACTACATATCTCCCATTACTAGGAGTCCTCATGGAATATAAAACTTTCAAGAAGGAATATATTACAAAGTATTAGAGAAAAAAATCAAAATATTAAATTTCCAGCAAATTGAGAAGATTGCTGCCTGGGTCTAAGAAAAAAAGGAAACCAATCATAAAACTATCCTTGTGTCTTTTTCCATCCACAGTTGTATAAAAGCCCCTGAACCTTGTAGTGGCAGGTTAAACCCTTTCTCTAATATTTTTAGAGTATTCTTTGATATATATGATTTTGTTCCCATTTTCTTTTTTTTTCTGTTTCTTTTTATTGAGAATAGATTCTTCTCTTATATAATACATCCCAACCGCAGCTACCCCTCCCTCCACTCTTCCCAGCTCTCCTCTACCTTTCCTCTCCCCTAGATCCATTCACTTCTGTTTCCTTTTAGAAAAGAGCAGGCCTCCAAGAGACAACAACTAAACATGATAAACACAAGATATAGTATGACAAGAAGAAGGTCCTCATATGAGGCAGGACAAGGTAACTCAATAGGAGGAAAAGAGACCCAAGAGCTGGCAAAAGAGTCAGAGACACACCCGTCCCCACTGTTAGGAGTCCCAACAAAACACCAAGCTAACAGCCATAGCATACACACAGATGACCTGGTATAGACACACACAGGCCTTGTGCTTGCCACTTCAGTCTCTGTGAGCTCATATCAGCTCTGTTTTTCCATTTTTCATATTTAGAGACTTTCCTTTGATAGATTATTAAAGAGAATTTACAAAAGAAGTTGTATGCTTCATACAAATGTGAGGCATGCAATACAAAAAGTAGTACTTTCTTTTTAGCATTTTTTTTCAGATATCTATTCCACAGTTGCTGTGTATGCATGTGAGTAAAATGAATGAATGGTTAGGCAAGATTGGCTTGATGAAGTGCAGCAATAAAGGCCAGCAAGAATGCGAGTGAATCAGCCTTTTATCTTAAGCTCCTCTGATGCTATAATACCAGAGAAATAGTCACAGTAAGAACAAGCCCACAGCCAGCACCTCTTGCCACTGGAAAAGATTCTTCCAGATTTCTTAAAGAATTATGAAGTGAACCTGACAAAATAAGCCAAGCTATCACACATCAGCAAGACAGGTCTGAGTGGCCGGTTAGCACCGTTCCACAGACACCTGTCATTTAGACAAGCAAGTGGGGAGACTGTGTAAGATGTAAGTGCAAATAATAAAATCCCTGTGTCATGAGCCATTAGTGAATTTAAGAACCCTTTTTAGGGAACAAATAGATTAAAAAAAACCCCTAGATTGTTAAAGGTATGATACTGAGGTCTGATTTTTAAAAAATTGCAAAATTATCAGAAATAGTAAGAATAACTCCAGTCATTTGACTTGTGGGAAATAAATTATTTGACCCCCAATTTGCTTTGATAGAACTTACATCTTAAAACACAAAAAGGAAAACACATTGAACAAAATAAATGAGCTACTATGTACTGTGTTGAAAAGGAATATGTGATGGAAAATGGAGAAATAAAGAGTCTAAGGTTTTAGGTTTATTGAGAGGATAGAATAGTCAGTATAAGCCTCATCTAAATGTGATGTGTGAACCAAGACTGGGGAAATCGGAGGGCATCTGCCCAGGGAACATGGAGAGGCAGAGAGGGCAAGAAAGCCAAAGTTGTGCAAAGTCAGAAGGAGTGGTTCCCTGGGAATGGCAAGAAATGTGGTGTAGAGGAAGGACTAAGAAGCACTGAGCAGAAGAATGTAAGTCAACATGAAGGTCAGAATATGGTGTAGGTGTAAACAAGTCACGTGATCAAATCAGAAGCCATCTTGAAGTCTTCACCTTTGCCTCGCATGGTGAAGAAATTACATTATTGCCACAAAGCAGCCCAAACTTCTGTGTTGAAAATAGTCTAGAGTGGCTGGAGAAACACTCAGGGGTTAAGGGCTTATGTTGCTCTTGTAGAGGAGTTGGGTACCCAGTACCCACGTCAGACAGCTCACAGCTGCTTATCACTATAACTCCAGAATCTGTTGCCCCTTTCTGGGCTCCCCAGGTACCTGCACTCACACCTGCCCATATTCTCCTCCCACATATACATATAATTAAAATTTAAAAATAAATTTAAAAAATAGACTGGAAATTTAAAAGCTAACCTTCTAGAAGGCTGTATATACTGCAGGAAGAGAAAGTAGCGCCGCTCTGATATAAACACAATCGTCATGGAATGGGCTCTGAGCTTGCTACATCTGAAGTGGGGGAGGGGTTCTGTGGTATGTTTCTTATACTCCCCCCACCCCTGGTTAATGTGTGTCCAAGAGCACATAAAATATGGTACATCTTTTGGAAGAAGCAAAATGAGTTATCCAAACTCAGAGATTCACTTCCACTCTCTTGAAGTATCTCTTTCTAAGAACCACGGTATTTTCAATTATTTTTCTTTAAATTCAGGCCCTTGTTTTCCTCTCTGAATTTAAAGCCATATCAGTATTACTTTACTCTAACCTGGGCTATAATTCCTTGCTTCAAAATACCTGCCAGTTTCCACTTGGTCATATGTTATTTCCTCAAATCAGTGTTTCCTATATTTAACTTGTCAACACCCAATTTAATTGTATCAGTCAAAGTGTCCACAAGTCTGTCAGCTGCTGTGGTCTGAAATCAGAAGCCTCTTTGAGTCATAGCACTTTATCTCATCTGCCTTGGCTGTCTTTGAATAGTTTTAATAATTGCTCCGAAGCATCTCTTGTATGAATTATATCTTCTGTTTTTCGGCATCTACCACCTACAACACATCTCACTCCTCACGCTTCATCCTAACTAAAGCTAATAAACAACATTTTTGTTGACATATAAAATATTTCAATGTACACAATATAAGCTGTCATTTAGAGGGAAGAAATCAAAAGTTTGTAAATATTATTTAAAAGTATCAGAGAAAAATATCAATACTTTTGATTTGGTGAAATCTGAAATTACGGTTTTAGAAAATGTAGATGTATAAAAATATTGATAAGCCAGAAGAATGAAAATTACCCAATTTTTATATGGGTCAGAAGTTTGAAGTGATTTTCTTTGGGACAAAATTGAAATGATAATAAGACCACATCCTGTTTCGGACCCACTGAAGGAAGACTATGGTCCTTTTCCAGCTCCCTGTGACACCTATACATTTAGCTCATGCATTCCTTCCACCTTCAAAGGCAACAATGGCCTGTATAGTCTTAATAAAATTTTCTATCCATGTACTCACTCTTTTGACCCTTTATTCCCTACATTTGATTGGTCTTTTTATTCCACCAAGAATACAAAATTATTTCAGGATTCCAGAACAGAAACCGTATTTCCAGATTAACTAATTAGCAATGGCAACTGTATCCCATTTCCTCTTAGCATATAATATGTAACTTAGTAACATATATCACAATGTATTCACAGGTTTTAGGGATTATGGTGTGGATGTATTTGGGGGCCCATTATCTTATCTACAATAATATATTTCAAATTGTTTAAATAGATACACACTTTTATACATACAAAACTATTCAAAGGCTAGATATCAGTACCTAATCCATAGGTTTGAATAAAACATACTTTTTCATGTAATATTTCATATCTTCTAAATCTCAGTAATGACCATAAAGATCAGGAAAAGAACTATTTTAGTGACTCTAATTTTGCTGTTATATCCATCTTAACCTCTTTCTATGACTTTTAATGTTAATATTTCCCAAGTTGATAAATCAGATTTTCACTTGTGTGTTTTTGCTTCTGGATTTCTCTTGCTGGTTTTCTTTTACATGACTTTCCTTTCATAGGTGCCCAGCCATCCTTCAAAATGAAGAGTTTTAACTTCAAAGCCTCCTTAGATCAGCACAGCATCCCCTCATCTGAAGTTCTATAACACAGCTTATACCATGAAATTCAACCAACTGCTAACCATTGAGGTTTGGAATGTAGTATTTGGCCCTACCAATGAGATGGGAAATGCAGATGCTTGGTAATGACAAAATACCCCCAAATTGTTCTCTGAAGTGTCACTTGAAACCTGATGGCAATGTAGTACACACTTAAAAACATTTGTCAAATATGCTTCTGAGTTTTTCAATTAAATGACTTTAATCCAAAAAATTTTTGAGTGATGTTTTTGGATTAAAGTCATTTTAATTCATTTTTAGCTTTTGTTTTATTTTCTCAGTGAATCCCATTTTGTACACGAAAACAATTCCATTGTCTTTATCTTTTTGCCACTAAATCCTGAAAGTCACCACACTGTCTACCTATCAAATCTCTCTTCCCTGTTTCCTGATCCCCTTTAATGATCTATAAATGTGATTGTCACCTGCAATTAAATAAAACTTTCTGCAGCTTTGTATTCCCTTCCATTGACTTCTTTCTCTTGACCCATTAGCAGCCAAGTCCTTTAAAACTCATGTTCCTAAAATAAATAAATAAATAAATAATAAAACCCATGTTCCCTGTTTTAATTCTCAAAGCTAAAGCTGCCTCTCAAATTTTCTTTAGATCTCTACCATAACACTGGCACTCCGACAGGTAACCAATAATGTTTGATAGACAATGGATCGCTTGTTTGCCTTTTGCTTTCTTCATTTTGTTTACTTTGTTGTTGATTTTTTATTTTCACAGGGTCTCATAGCCCAAGCTTAAGTGGAACTCTAGATAACCAGTGCTTCAACTTGTAACCTTCGTGCCCCATTCTCTCAAAAGCTAGAGTTAAAGATATGTAATATCAGATCTTGCAAATGAACTATTTTCATTTATTTATTAAAACTTAATATAAAATTTAGAAGTATTTATTTTACTATTTCATGTGCATTGGTGTTTTGGCTTCATGTATGTCTATATGTGTGTCTTTGAACCGTGTGTGTCTGGTTTCCTCAAAGTTCAGGATATCACCTATGACTGGAATTACATACAGCTGTGAGAAACCTTGTAGGTACTGGGAATCATATCAGGATCTTTGCAATCATGACAGATGCTCTTAACCACTGAGCCAAATTTCAAGCCCTGTGAATTGGTTTTAGTTTCCAACTCACTTAGTTACTTAACAGAACTTGATACTGGTGACCATTATCTGCTTCTTGACACTCTTCCTTGACTTCTAAAATTTCCTAAGTGGGCTCAGGTCTTGTTCCTAAGTGGTCATCTGATGAATGGTTAAAAAAAAAAAAAAAAAAAAAAAAAAAAAAAAAAAAAAAAAAAGATCATTCTTAAGGGTACTCTTTTTGATAATGGGAAGGTCTCATATTCTGACAACTAGATCTTTGTAATGTTTAGGAACATATACCGTGTCTATTTAAGTGGAGAAACTAAAATGTTGACTATATTTAATTTTAACAAATTTCAGCTTAAGCAGCAGTATATGACAGCAGCTCAGTATTATCAATCATAGTTCTTGAGTCTTTTTTGGCAAGAACTTCTCAAACAAACCCAAAGAGCACCTGATAGTTAAAACTATCAACACCAGGGTTTTATTTTGTGTGTTCATTTAAAATAGCAAGAGCCCACTCAATTGACCGGGCTCTTTATTACAGGTATTGAATGGTTTTGGAGAGATGGTAATATTTCTTCTTTCTTCTTACAAAGAGATAGACTAAAAAAGGAGGTACCATGAGACTTGAAGCAGGACTCCTCAATGCTCAGCATATGTAACTCCCAAAACCCAGAAACAATACACTTATGCCAGTTAGGTAGGTTAAATGTTCGGGGGCATGACGGAAGAATGAGAATTTTGAATTTTAGGTGATTGCCATGGTATCTGTGCCTTAAATTTAAAGCAGAAGTCACTTGGTCATGTTTTAAAAGATTTTCATGCCATGCTGTTTCCATTTCTTTGGTTTCATCTTATATATCACTACTTTCCTCTTTTCACTATATTTTATCCTATTGGCGAAGTCATAATAAACTACTTGTATTTAGGAATTCCTGTTCATTAATAATTTATGTGCCAGATACCTGTGATGCATGTGTTCTTTTCATTTTTGTATGATTTTACAAGGTGAAAGCATCACTTACTTTTTTACATATTAAGAATCTGAGCCTTAGTTTAAATAATTTCATTATTTTTGTTTTACCAATAATTAGTATTTCAGTAGGAAATACTAACTGTACAGGTGCAACATTAATAGATCTTCAAAACTTGATCAGATCAGATAAACACATAAGTAATATAGTAGACAATGTCATACATACAAAACTTCATTAGAATTCATTTAGCATAATTCATGTGAAGATGATTGATTGGAAAAGGAGGAGAATGGAATGTGTGAATAAAAGAAAATGGATACACAAAATTTAAAATAATTATAATACGGCATAGCTTAGTGATGGGAAGAGAGAAAGAGAGGCTGAGAGAGGGAGAGAGAGAGAGGGAGAGAGAGAGAGGGAGAGAGAGGGAGAGAGAGAGATAATCCCACTCGCATTAGACTACATTAATAAGAGCAACTGTGAAGCTCCCCCTGTTGTTTTACATACAAAGCTAACACAGTTTCTTTTTAAGCAGGTTACCTAACAGAAACACTAGTTGTCAAACGTGGCATCCTTAGTGTTGTCCATAATGTGCTCAGGTTACAGTAAGGAGAAGGGGCAGTAGGGACTTTTGCCAGCTCTGATTTGCTCAGTATTTATGTCTATCTGTCTACTCCATGTTTATTTTTAAGCATTGTTCCCTCATAAAACCAAAATCTATAAAAACAGAAAATAGTTTGTAGTTAATTTTCTTGCTATAGTACTTAATTTATTCTTGTGACAAAATCATATCTTTTTCTTTTAAATGTGTATGTCAGAAATTGTGTTCAGTTCTTTAATAAGCATAAACTCTTTCTGATGGGTAAGAAGTATATGACTTTCTTAATGTCTGGTTGTTTACCATCAAAGCTTATCATGGGTCCTGCTGAATTTAGTCCTGATGTCTAGAACAATCAAATAGGTGTTAGCACATATGGATCATTTCAATGATGTTAAGTTAAATCACGAAAGTTTAAACCATAGCTCTGTAAGTCAGAAAGTGAAAGAAGAATGATGCTCTCTGCGAGATACTTGATCTATATCAAATTATTTTTTAATATTTTTATCAATATTTTGCTTTTCTTGATGTTTATCTGAATTTACATTTCTCACCAAAATGACTGGCCTAAGGACAAAAGTGATATTAAGTGCAAAAAAATTCAACATTATTTTTCTTTGTTGTTGTTGATTAAATCTGGTTCTAATACTGAGAAGAATTTCAAAATATGACCCTAGAGCAAGGCAGAAAGCAAAAGTCAACATGTTTCCCAAGGTATTAAAGCTATCAGAAGGAAGTTCTAGTATTTCCTTATATACACACAACATAAAATGAATCAAGATATGATGTCATGCTTTATTGCAATCTTTATTTTCATTACAATTCACACAGTTCGTCAAGGTCAAAATGACATTAGTCTTACAAAAAATGTGGGATTTGAGTTACATCAATCATTTCTCACTCTTTAGAAAACAAACCATGAATTTTTTACAAATTCAGGGCATAATTCTAGGGAACAGATGGTCTCAAAATTCAAACACAAGTGGCAATATTTCTCTTTTTTAAAGCTTCATTGGAAAAAGTTAACTTTTGTAGTTATGTTGAAAAAAAAATGCAAAGACCTGGGCAGACAGTCCTTTTTTCTTTAGAAGTTGTAGAGGCCTTTTTTTCAGCAGTGTGATTCCCTGACATCCCCCCACTCTGCCATTCTACTAAATTTCCTCTCACATCTTCTATACAGCCCCCTCCCACATACACAGGACAGAAGCCGAACAAGTGGAGAAGAAAATGATGAGAGTAATGCCGAGGGAAGACAGCGGCGTGGTTAACATCACAAGATCAGAGGGAGCCCAGAAGCAGAACCTGGAAAAATCCTTTCACAGCATGCAATATAGAACAAAAATCCCCAGAAAACTCAAATACTACTATTATCATGTTTCAAAACAAGAAAGCTAAGAAAGGTGACAAAGGGACCCAAGAAAGGATTGGACATACTTTCAGCCACCTGTGTGCCGGGGGAAAGTTTTCATCAGATCCCTTGAATTCTTTTCTTTGATGTATAAGCCCAATCAAGACAATAATGTGTCCTTGAACCAAAATGAATCTCCTGTGATAGGCTATCACTCTGGGTGATAAACAAAGCGTTTAAAGACATAAACTAGCTCTGTAGGTGGCCTTCACTTACTCCAAGAAAAGCTTTTGATTAAAATAAAAATGTATGTAGGCATAAAGTTGAAGGAAGTCACCCACAAAGTTTTATTTCATTTGGAAGACATAAACACGGGAACAGGACCTCTTTACCATCTCCACAAAGGTGGACAGATTGATCAAACCAGTCAGGGAGTAGAAAGGAAACAACTTCCCTTCAAGTGCCTCCGTGTTTTTCAGTTTTAGGAGATACCATCAAGTGTCCAAGAGCCTCTGCATAATTCTTTTCTGAAGTGTCCCAAACTTACTCGACAGCAGACAGGAGCATCTGTTCAACGGGCTTAGTTAGGAAACTGGAAAGCGAGTTTGACTTGAAGGAAGTCTGTCACTTCTGACCTAAATGCAATCTATTTTGAGGCAGCCTTCTCAGATCAAGAGATGAATCCTGGGGAAAGCCACCAAAGAGCAGGCAAGAGAACGAAGAACAATGGGAAGAACAGCAGAGAAATTGGGGCCAGATTTCAGCACGAAGAAGAGAAGTTCTGACGGGAAGGAATTTCTTCTCACACTTACCTGTAGACGATGCCCATAAAACCAGAATTGCTTGCTGTCCAGTGTGAATGACAAATATGGAGACGCTACTTAATGTCCAATGTTTAAACAAAGCCAATATAACTGTTGTAGAGAGGACCATCTTAGACAGAGTCCCCTTAGGTCTCTGATGAAAAAAAAAAGTCTAAAAACAACTGGAGATAGAGGCACAACCATCAGCAGTGGTTTCTTAGTTTTCTCAGCTCAACTGTTTTGGTAAGAGAAATCCAAAATTGAGGGCACTGGTACTAGACTCTCCATTTAATTTATCAGTGTGTCAGAATGCTCCCAGGAGGCATAAAATAATGTCCAGCAAAAAACATTCACTCAAGATCTTCTTAAACAGCCACAAGTGAGAGGAGAGCACAAAGTTACTGGAATTTGGGTGAGAAGGGTTTCTTATTACATATTAGGGAAAGCTCAAAAAAAATGTAAACCATGAATAAACCAGCATTTTCAATCTGCCACTTTGTTTTGCAGGTGAGTTTGGTGGCATGTAGGGGAAAGATGTTCCTCTAGAGTTCTATGCAGTGAATTTTTTTTATAAAATGCCTTATTTTTCTTTAAAAATTATATATTAAAATTTTAAACATTGGAAATTAAAGACATGATGAAATGCCTGGGTTTAAATTCTGTCCTCCTGTAGAATCTAAAAATTAAATATTACCTTCTCATTTAGTGTTTTGCACTGAAATAAAAATGAACATAATTAGAAAATTGAACTCAAATTCTTCTGTGATTCTAATTAGCAGGCCAATCCTGCAAATTGTGTGCAATCAGAAATTAATAATTCTTTATTTGTCTTAATAATAGAGGACTAGGGTGGCAAGAATAACTTAAATCAATATGAATTACCCAAATCTATTTAAATCAATGCTTTTCATTTTTTCACTTATCCAATAATTCATATTTTAAAAAATTAAGTTTTGATAAGCACAGACACCTATAAATATGCTAACAGCCATTACTGTGTGTTTCTAAATGTTATATAAAATATACTTGAAGTCTGAAAAAAGTGTTAAGTGCTTGGAGGAAGTATCAAAGACATTTACAGTTAATTTGACCATATCAATTTAAAACTTTAAACATATTTGGCCTATAAACATTTTGGCAAGCTTTTCCTGACACAAAATATAAAAACTAGAAATACAGAACAAAGCACCAACAGTGTCCTAAACTCACCAGTTGGATAAAAAACACACTTCAGTATTAATATGTTTTTGGGAAAAAGAAACAAGGAATGAGAGACCAAGTCAGAGGAGAGAGAGACAGAGACAGACACAGGGGATGACTGCGGAAACAATCTCTAGATAAGAAGAAATATTTTATGAAAATGGATATTAACCTTTTTTATAAAAAGCAATTATTTGTTATATGAAGGACACATTTTGGCTCCTAATACTTATTGTAACATTTTTCCAGTTAGCCATTTTCTCAATAATTTAGTGGGTTTTGTGTGTTTTGCATTCAGCTGTTAAAATTTTTGGGAATATAAATTACTTTTTCTTAATGATTACTTCCATTGTGTTTAAACATAAAATATCAGTAATGATTTATATTGAAGGCACAGTTCTGTGTAGATGTGATCTTTGAAGCAATAATTCTTAAGTATTTAACTTCAAATTTTCTTTATTCTGTAAAATTGTTAACAACTCCAAAAATCTTAGATTTTTGACACAGCATAGTTTTCAATAAGCCGAAAGATTACAAAAACAATGTTTCTGTGAGTCTTATACAAATGCCTTCAAAGTTAACTTCTTACATGATGAATTCATCAAAACCAAATAACCCACACTGGTCCTTAGTTGTTCATCACATTCTAGACTCTGTTTGGATTTTGCCAACTTCCCCACTAAAAATTTTCCACTCAAATTAAATTCACGGTATGAATGCTGGTAGCTGAACTGGAAGTACAGCAACTGCTTTTCACCACTGAGACATCTATACTGACCTCATCATCAATTCAAAAAGTTATTATAATGTTCTTTTATTTTCCATAAATAAACACATGAAGCTGCATTTTTTCCTTCTACACTCCAACTAAAACACCATGTTGCAACAAATTTAAACCACAGTCAGACATTAGACTGACTCCTCTATTGATCTAGACAGTTTTGTGAAACTGTAAAACAGTGAAATCTTTCTTTTTTTTAATTAAGAAATTTTGTGCCTATTCTACATACCAATCACAGATCTCCCTCTCTTCCCTCCTCCTGGCCCCCCAGCCTTGTCCCCCAACCCACTCCACATTCCCTCCCCCTGAAAAGGTAAGGCCTCCCATAGGAAGTCAGCAGAGTCTGGTACATTCAGTTGAGGCAGGTCCAAGGCCCTCCCCCTGCATTAAGGCTGTGCAAGGTGTCCACCATACGTAATGAGCTCCAAAAAGCCAGCTCACACACCAGGGATGGATCCTGATCCTATTGCCAAGGGATCCCTTAAGCAGACCAAACTACATAACTGTCTCATTTATGCAGAAGGCCTAGTCCAGTCCCATGGGGGCTCCACAGCTGTTGGTCTAAAGTTCATGAGTTCCCACTAGCTTGGTTCAGTTGTCTCTGCAGGTTTCCCCATCATAATTTTGATGCCCCTTGCTCATAGAATCCCTCTTCCTTCTCTTTGACTGGACTCCTGCAGCTCAGCCTGGTGCTTGGCTGTGAGTTTCTGCATCTGCTTCTATCAGTTACTGGATGAAGGCTCTATAATGACAGTTAGGGTATTCACCGATCTGATTACTGGGGTAAGCCAGCTCAGGCACCCTCCCCACTATTCCTAGTAGTCTAAGCTGAGGTCATCCTTGTGGATTCCTGGGAACTTACCTAGCACCAAGTTTCTCCCTATCCCCATGATGTCTCCCTCTATCAAGTTATCTCTTTCATTGCCCTCCCACTCCATCCCTGTTCCAGCCTGACCATCCTGTTCCCTTATGTTCTCATCCCCCATTCCCTACTCTCTATTGTTCCTCCTCACAGCCAGTTTACTCATCTATTTCCCCTTGCCAGGGTGATTCATGTGTCCCTGTGAGGGTCCCCCTTGTTAGCTACCTTTTCTGGAGCTATGGTTTGTAGTCTGGCTATCCTTTGCTTTACATCTAGTATCTAATTATGAGTGAGTACACACCATGTTTGTCTTTCTGAGTCTGGATTAACTCACTCAGTATGATATTTTCCTAGTTCCATTCATTTGCCTGCAAATTTTATAATGTCATTTTTTTTTTTTTTTTTTTTTTTACTGCTGAGTAGTACTTCATTGTGTATATGTACCACATTTTCTTTCTTCGGTTGAGGGGCATCTACTTTGTTTCCAGGTTCTGACTATTATAAACAATGCTGCTATGAACATAGTTGAGCATGTGTCCTTGTGGTATGATTGAGTATTCCTTGGGTATATGCCCAAGAGTGGTATTTCTGGGTCCTGAGGTATATTGACTCCCACTTTTCTGAGAAACTGCCATACTGATCTACAAAGTAGTTGTACAAGTTTGTACTCCCACCAACAGTGGAGGAGTGTTCCCCCTACTCCACATCCCATCTAACATAAGCTGTCATCAGTGTTTTTCATTTTAGTCATTCTGACAGGTGTAAGATGGTATCTCAGAGTAATTTTGATTTGCAGTGAAATCTTTCTTGAAGTGTTTTGTTTAGGATATATTGCTTGTGATCAAATAATAAGATTTCTTAGGAATTTGTTCTTGCTATTTTGGCATGAGTCAATTAACTAGATTTTCAAAATCTATTGTAAATATCTAATGAGGAAACTATGGAAAGTTATAGCCATCAAAAAATATTTTTGCCCTGGTTTACTTTTCTGAAACCATTTAAGAATTTGCACTATTTTTGAACCATCTTAACCATTTGTCTGTTTCCAGGTCTTTGCTCTTGCTTTCCTTCTGGAAGGAACATTTTCCTCCTAGTCAGTAGAATGCATCTTTCCCTCATTTCTTTCAGGTTTACCCCACCAGAAATGCCTTCTTTGACTATTCTAAAAAGAAAGAAAGAAAGAAAGAAAGAAAGAAAGAAAGAAAGAAAGAAAGAAAGAAAGAAAGAAAGGAAGGAAGGAAGGAAGGAAGAAGGGAGGGAGGGAGGGAGGGAGGGAGGGAAGGAAGGAAGGAAGGAAGAAAGAAAGAAAGAAAGAAAGAAAGAAAGAAAGAAAGAAAGAAAGAAAGAAAGAAAGAAAGAAAGAAAGAGAAAGAAAGAAAGAAAGGTAATCACAGGCTGGAGAGATGGCTTAGCTGTTAAGAGCACTGGCTGCTCTTCCAGAGGTCCTGAGTTCAATTCCCAGCAACCACATGGTGGCTCACAACCATCCATAGTGAGATCTGGTGCCCTCTTCTGACCTGCAAGCATATATGTAGGCAGAACACTGTATACATAATAAATAAATAAATCTTTTTTTTAAAAAAAAAAAAAGGTAATCACAACCTGTTCCACTATAGCAGTCTTTATTCCATTCATTATGCTTAATTAAAAATATTAATTATGTGCATTTATGTGTGCCTGTATAGGAGTATGAACATGTTATTGCAAGTGCCCTCAGATGCCAGAACAGGGTGTTAGATCCTCTGCAGCTGGAGTTATAGGTGGCTATGAACTGTCTGTCCTGAACACTAGGAACTGAACTCCAAGAGTTGTATATTCTCTTAACTGCTGAGCCATCCCTTCAGCCGAGTTCCTTGCTTTTGTTGATTATGCCTTTTTGTTTTCATTGTTGGGCTGACTTTTGTGGTTGTTGTTATTTTTTTACATATTTGCCATCACATACTAATATGTCTACATGTGTATTGTCTCTTTCTCCTGGAGTATAATCCTCTAGCAACAGACTTTGATTGAAAGTATTTTATCATAACATTATATCTTTTGTAAATTTTTTATGTATGTCAAAAAATTCTAATGGAGACATTAGTTGTGGTAGAGTATACCTATCATACCTTTGTTTGGACATGTAGGATCACAAGCAATTCTTTAAACAATTTTTTTGTTATTTGATATTTATTAAAATCAGCAGGATTTTGAAAGCTGTATTTTTTCCCAAGAATAAAAATAGACTTAGAATGTAAAATATTAGTTGAGGTTATACAATCTCAGAAAGAAAAATAGTGCATTTTCTCTCTTAAATGATGAATCTACCAATAATATATGAATATATGTAAACAGTGGCACACATGGATACAGTATAATACATAGAAAATATAGCAAGAAAGGATAACTATTATGGGATGTGTAAGGACTTATGCAGGCAATGGACGTGAGTTGTGAAAGAGGGCATAAAGCCAATTGTTTCTGTAGTTGGAACTGTCATGGAGTTTTCATTTAGGGTGGTGAATAAGTGCATACAGAAATATTTAATGGTGTAAGTGTAACAACCAGTGTGGAACTCCACAGCTTTAAAATGGCTATTCTAACTGTATAGAAGGTTACTGAGTCTTATAGAATGTGAATCTGATTAATTTTTGTGTGTGATGTCCATTTTATTTGCAAGGTCTTTGAATAATAGAATTTTACAAAATAGTTTGAAAATACTGTGTATCTTCGAAATTATTGTGTGGAGGAGGGTAAAAGTAGTGAAAGTATACAGTATATTTGTTGAAAGTGACAATTTTACCTGAGATCCAATTAATAAACATCAATAAAAGTTAATTTTTCTTTTTTTGGTTTTTCAAGACAGGGTTTCTCTATATAGCTTTGGAGCCTGTCCTGGAACTCACTCTGTAGCCCAGACTGGCCTCGAACTCACAGAGATCCACCTGACTCTGCCTCCCAAGGGCTGGGATTAAAGGTGTGCGCCACCACTGCCCAGCAAAAGTAAATAATTTAAAAATAAATTTTGGAAATGTTTCTAGGACTGCTGGTCTGGGAAATCTAAAAGTAGAATCTTAAATATCTGAACCATAGACAGTTCTAGAAAAATAAGATATCAGAATGGGAATGTCTTTCAAAGACTATAACCACTAACTTGAGATTTGTTGGAATAAAAGAGCATCTTGAGTGGTAGGTCTTAGAAAATCCTATATTTCTGTCAATTTTTGTCAAGAATCTCAGGTTGAAAAGAACCTGTCCACTGACCTCATCTTCATAAGGGTGCTGTTTTTATGTGCAAGATGTACAACACCAAAAAGGTCTGGGAAGAGATTCTTGGCTTTTTACTTGAGGAAAAGTTTGTTGAAGGATGTATTTTTGATGTTTTTCTAATTTATCCCTAACTTTCTATGTAGGTCTAATATATATAGCTTATTATAATTCACATTACAAATAAGTGACAATCGGGGAGAAAAGCACACAGTATTAGAAAAGAAAGTCCTTCAAGGTCTGATTGCATTGTCCTTCACTAATTGTGCTTAGCAATTCATTCAAACTTTGAAACCTTTTTAAAAATTCTGCTTTACATAATTTACAAATAACAATAGAAAATTAAAGGCTATATGTTGTATTTTGAGTCACTGTACTCTCTTCTTAAAAGAAAATTTTCTTATAATGCTTACAATGTTATCAATGATAAAAGAATGTTTATTGGATTCTACCTGTATTATTTCTTACCTTTTAAAAGTACTATGTCTCAGATGGCTTTGGTTATCTCAAATAGAAATAGTATTTTACTTTTAGTATTGAAAGAGCTGAAGTACTTTAAAACTAAGCTTGCTGACTGCCTATCCCTCCTGCCTCTAATATGTCCATCCTCCCCTCCATGAACCCCCTCTTACCTCCTGCTCTAGAGAAGTTTGGATTTTGGGTAATTATGACCCATATATCAGACAACAATATTTGATACATGGCGAGAATATGTGTTCTAAGTTCACTGAATTATTGGGGCATGAAAAAAAAAGTTCTGAGGTTGGCTATATAACCAATAGTGTCATAAAATCAATAAATTTGCTATCTGAATAGAAATGAAGATCTTAGAATGAATTCTAAAATTTAGGTGTCTTGCATAGCCTTGTAGATGAATCATATTTCATACAATTTCCATGCTTCTATTTAAGTTTGCTTTCATTATGATGCCCTTGCATATTCTTAATCTAGTCTTTTAAGCTAATTATTCCTCTACTACAAACACATAGCAATGTGGAAAACCACATATAGAGGGAGAAGCAGGGTGCAGGAGGAAAAGAACAGAGAGAGAGAGAGAGAGAGAGAGAGAGAGAGAGAGAGAGAGAGAGAGAGAGAGAGAGAGAGGAGAAGATGAAGAAAGTCATTTATAAAGTTGAAGTAGGAAGGTTGTGAATTTGAGGCCAGTCTGGGCTAAATAATGAGTTTCAAGCCATTAAGACTTTGTCTCAGAAAACCCGAAGCCAAACACCAAAATAACAAATTAAATCAGAGCAACAATAACAAAAACCAAGCTAAGTGACTCTGGAGAAGAAAATGGAATGAGTATATCACACTGAATGAATGTGAGGTTGTAGGTTCACATTCTTCTGATGAAGGCAAGCAGAGCAGAAACTTAATTTACATTTATAAAAAGATGATTCCACATAATGTAGAGAACTTACCAGACCCTCCTTGGTTCTTAACACAAATTTCTGGATGTTTTTAATATGCTCTGCTCTAACTGTGCACTTGGGACCACAATTGCTTCAAAGACACACACTTTGAGAGGTAGAAAGAAGCCAAGAACAAATCTTATCAAGTCATTGACTTTCCTAGACTTCGTGGTATACAAGAATGTTTGCATAATGAGCATTACTGGAGAGAGATGACATCTCCTTCTGGATCACAGACCATGATTGTTTATTCTCCAATAAGTCAATTATCTCCAGTCAGCACAGAAGTGAATTGCAGCCATAGACAACTCAACACTTAGCATACAGGAATTGCTTGTTTGTCTTTGTATAAAATCTGAGGTATGGGATCTGGTACAAATTCTCATACTCTAGACCAGTGGTTCTCAAACTTCCTAATACTGAAATCCTTTGATGCAGTTTCCTCATATTGTGGTGACCCCCCAACCATAAAATTATTTTTGTTGTTACTTCATAACTGTAATTTTGCTACTGTTTTAGGTGACATCTGTGACAGAGTTGTTTATCACCCACAGGGGTCGAGGGCCACAGGTTTGAGAACCACTGCTCTAAACAGTCCTGCTATTGTTAGTAGTATCTCTTTTTGTGTATAACTCTGAGACTTTTGTCTTCTGCTAGTTTCCACCACTAACATTTAATTGAAAATATGCTCTTACATCCTTCACAGTTGACACTGTAAAAACATTGCAGGTGAATGTATAAGAATTATGTGGATAAACCTCTTATAAATATTATTTTGAGAAGAAAGTCTCAAAACTACATATGTATGCATGAATAATACACAAGACACTACATGTTTATATACATTCACATGTATATTTATGAATGTACACAAAGTGTAGACCCATTTTGAAACCAACATATACAAATAACCACATATATGTTCAAAGAAAGTTATGGGGGTTATACACCAAACAATTGTAGAGAATTCTAAACTCTTTGAAAAGAAGGTTACTAGACAACTGGGCTAGTGGTTAGGGAGCAATGAATAGGGAAAAGAAAGAATTCCTGAGTTGGGCTGAGCTTTGCTCAGACTCTGGATGAAACCAACCAGGTAAATATAAGTAAACAGTAAATAACACAAGTAAGTTGGTCAAATCTCATTGCCAAATGGATTTCCACGTCAATAGACTAATCGTATTTGCTGGGAGAAAGGGACCTTATGTACAGAATTCCCTTAGCAGGATTATTCCCATGTGAAAGGACTCATCATTCTAAACAGTTCTGAGATTTATGTGTTTGTGAGGAATCGTTCTTTGAAGAGTGCAGTATCAATCATTGAACATTCCTTGGTCTAAATGGAGATGAATATTTCACAGTCTAAGCTCTTCTTTTGTAAAGTCATTTTCGAAGTCCATATTTGGGAGCATCTAGCCAAATATTGCATCCTTATTTTTCTTAAAAGTAGTACAATTTTAATAACTCCTTCAATATATCCTGAGTATCTGTTAATTAGAACTGTCGTTTGATTCTGCCCACAGTTCTTTATTTTCTTGGAATCTATTGAGCTGCTGCTTCTTGGGTACAATGTATTTCTCTAACAAATCTTCATTTATTGAGCATTTATTGGCTGGTTTGCACATTTCCTATTTTGTGCTCATGCCATTCCACCGTGTGACACTGTCTCCTGTTCCCTACTTCCTCAGTTCATCATAGTATCCCTGTCATATACACTAAATGCAAGTTCTTGTTTAACACTCTTCTTTGATAGCAGCATTACCCGATGCTAAAATAATCCTCAAATATTTACAATTTGATTTTGTAGCTCTGGCCTTTCACTTATCCCCCACCCCACAACAAGCCCATACTGCATATCAAAGTTGGTACTGAAGTGGCCATCCTTGCATGTGTCTAGGATGTTATGTGCCTGTAGTAGCCAGCGGTTAACTTTGGATGTCATCCTCTTTCTCTGTCTGTCTTTCCAGATAGGATCTTTCAATGAATGTAGGGCTCACCAGTTGCTTATGCTGCCCACTCACTGAGCTCTGGGGATCCACACTGCACCTAGATTTTTTATGGATGCTAGGAATTTCAACTTCGGGCTACATGCTTATGAGGCAAGCACTTTACCCACTCAACCGTCTCTTCCAGTCCTGTGCAGCTGGTCATTCCTAGTACTGTTTGTTTTACTGATGTTCCTTATCTTGTCTGATACCATTATCATAAGGGAGATCTCTAAGATAAAAACAACAAGAAATAAAAATCAACTTGGGTACACTTTTGACTCTTTCAGTTTCTCTTATCAAGTCCCTTCCCTTAGACTGTAACTTATCTAGGGTTTGTCTCCTCCTACCCCAGTCACTTCCCTCTAACCCCATTCATTGTCATAGCCTTGTTAACCTCTGGTGCTAGACACTCACTTCCCTTGCTATAGTTACAGCCCTAACTGTCTCCCTAATCTCTTCCTCTTTTTTAGTATCTTCGACCCCATTTGCATAAATGACCCCTCTACCCTCACTTCCTGTCTAAATTATCACACTTAGAATAAAATCTGAATTATGTGGCATTAAAAGCAACAACAACAAAATACAAAGCAGAAGGAAACACTGGCCTACCTAAGCCCAACTTGTGTTTTCATTCTCTCCTTCCGTCCAGCCACTCTTGTACAGCTGTTTCTCAGCCAGGGCACATCCAGCATTCTCTGGTCTTACCACATCCTGTGATCTCTGCTATGTCACAGATTTGTAAATGCCATTACTTCTGTCTGAATGACAGTCTTTCCTCTCTTGTTTCATCGCAAATCATTTGAAGACCCACTTAGACAGCATATCCATCCCAATTCTTGTTTTATCCAACCCTCACCTTGCTGCAGTCCCAAACAGTTTTCAAGTTCCTCCAAGTAATCTCACAAAATCTCTTAAAGAAGTATTCATGTGTGCTGGAGATATGGCTCAGAGGTTAAGAACACTTGCTGCAACCTTATCTATATCTAATGTTGCATAGAACACATAAATATGTTTACTTGCTTGCCAGATATAAGGGAGTAACCTGTCTCAATAAAATAAGGTGAATATTATTAGTGAATATAAAAAAAAAAATGAATGCACCAAAATTTCACCTGCAATAAGATCTTGGCATGTGGATTCCATTTGTTAGTTCCTTGTTTGATATGAACAGAGGAGGCTGAAGCAGAACACAGGTTGAATGGGTAGGTATAGCCTATAGGTTAGATATGGCTTAGCTAAAATGAAACCAGTTGGGCATGGACACTGGTCTCCCATTCTGGATGTGAGTACTGATCCAAGCCTGGAGTTTGCAGGTAGATCTTGGATTTGGGGAGGGTGTAAGGAGGGGAGGGTCATGTGAACTTACCTAGGTAAGCCCTTAAAGAAGATGTGTCAGATACAGCTAAGAAAAGAAACTCAACATGCAATTTCTTTATTGTTAATCACTTGAAATTAAGTATGTTAAATTGTAAAACACTATTTCATAAAGAATAAAATTAAGATAAGAATCTCTAAGAGGAAAAAAAGGAACACTTGCTGTTCTTGCAGAAGACCCACTGAATTTCCAGTACCCACCTGGTGGTTGACAGCCACCCATAACTCTGATTAGAGGATCTGATGTCCTCTTCTGACTTTTGTGGACACCAACCACACACATGGTCAAAATATGCATATGAATAAATCTAATGCAAATGCAAAAAGATTTATTCACCATTTATTTTCTTCAGTCTACAGTGTCTTAAGTGCCAGAGCCAAGTGTAGCTTTTCTTGTCTCCCAAATGACTTGAAGGTAATAGCCTCTTAAAATATGTGTGTCAAACTGAAATGAGGTGTCCTGAGGATGTCCAGGTAGTAGATGCAGGACACAAGTGTAGAAAAGGCAGCAATGGAGTGAAGAGACCATATTTAGGTAATTTTGGAGAAGTAAAAAGAGATTTGTGAAAATAAGTCTTTAAGACAGAAGAAAAGCCAGAGGTTGTGAAAGAAAAATGTCCATGGACAGAAGGCAAAGGAAGAGCTAGCCCAGAAGACACAGGGGCCAAGTTCAGACATGTCACTAGAGTGAAAAGAGAAAATGTCCCATGAGTGACTGGTGCTAAATTTCCCAAGATCCAACATGGTTAGACCATTGTATTTTCAAAATTAATTTAGTTCGCCATTCCAAACTATTCTCTCAGAATTATTGAACACATAAAGGTAACAAGTACCTACGAATATCAGGTGATTTACATGTCACTCTCTTTTAGAAATGTTTTATGAACTGTCACTCCTCTTGGAGAACCTTGGTGCTCTGGGTTTGTTACTCAAGAAAGCTGTTGAGCATTGGGATTTTTAGCTTCTCATATTTTACCTGATTGGAATGCCAGAATCCCACGAGTAGTGGTATTAAGCTGACAAAAGTCTTGGAACCTTTCACAAATAAGAAAATCAGCATGCTCCCTCACTCAGGCATCTTCAGAGGGAACAGTTTTGATTTAAACTGCTAATTCCTTTTGCCAGACAGTAGTAGGCAAAAGGAGATGATTTGGAATCCTTCCTCATCTTAATAAAGAGGATATGTTGGAAGATAGCAGACTGTTATGTGTTTATGAATTCCTAAGAAAAGGGATCTGTCTTAACTCTAATTTGTAAGAGTCTGTTTTCCTCCTGAGTGCAGTGTATTTTCGCTGTTGCCTCACAGTACTTGCTAGTATATTGTGCTACAATTTGTTGTTCTGTGTATTTCTTTTCCCCAAATACACTACCAATAGCCTCTGACTATGTTTGCTGAGCACAGTATAAACATTTTTAATCTATTTTTCATCTGTCCATGTTCTATGTATAACTGAGCTGTTTTAACATAGATTTCATGGCTTGAGAAGAAAGAACAAGATTTCTCACGCCAATATTATACTCACATATTTCAATGGAAATATCAGCAAACTTTCTTCATATCTGTTATCCAACGAGGGTCCTGGGTGATATAGGTGATTACAATGAAACAAAGATATACACATAGATGTGTACACATACACACTTAGCTCACCGGAGAGTGAGGGAATTTTGCCTACTTACACAGAAAGAAGATTCAAAATTCAAGTTAGAAAATGTTAGAAGCATAACATTTAAAGTATGTGAATAATATTGACATATTGCAAACATAAACTTGGATAGCATGCTTTTTATTCTTCTCTCTTGATGAAGTTTAGTGTAAGATATTAATATTTCATATTTATATGTATATGCTCACGCATATACAAGTTTCTCCCATTACCTTGTAGGAATTCCTGAACCATAAACTATCCCTGAGAATTGATTCCACACTCCCTCAAATATGACTTTTCATAAGCCAACTCCTTTAAAAATATAACATTTCATATATTTCCCAGACTACCCATCAAATCTGTTGCATGCAAACATAATACTTTTACTACTTCCCTAACACATGGTGTTGAGAGGGAAAATTTTAATATATCTGTGTGATATCTACATTAATGCAATGGTGGAATATTGAAACCACTTTTATCTGCCATGTTTCTCAAATGAAAGTGGCAGCTAATTTTTATGGTAGTTAAACTGTGAACCTGGCTCACAATCTTGCCTCTATGGCTGTGCCCCTATGGTATTATTAAGGGCGTCGTCTTTATTCTTCATCTTAGACTTTCAAAGTTGCTATGGATATAGGAAGCCTATCATGTGGCCATGTCTGTACCGGAAAATGTGTGCAGCAAATTCTTAATAGAATCCACAGGCCTTTCAAGAGATTGCAGTAAAATGTCCTAGCGTTTCCAAGGTATGGCTATAGTGAGTTTGCCACTCTACCTGTTGCGTGTCTGGCTTGCCATCCATCTTATACCTTCATACTTCACACACCCATGGGTGAATTTGCTTGTGGTGAAAAAAGGCTGTCATTTGACTTTTGAGGTAAACATGGCAACTGTTAGCAGCAGTAACTTTCTATGAAAAAGGCTCTGCTGATAAGCAAACTTCTCTCGTGAATGCTTGAGTGGCTTGGAAAGAGATCATGCTCAAATATCCTTATGCTTTTATGTGAAATGAGCATGCCAGATTCCTTGCTGCAGGGCTGATAAACTCTTGTAGCACTCCCAGTCAACAATATCTTTTCTTTAGCTGTCCTGATTCAATGAATGACATTCAGTGTTGGTAAATCCCCCTCAGAGTAACTCGAGCTTACATGTGCCACGCCACAATGCCAGTAATGACAAGATCCTGAGGGGATTTGAAACCCTACCTCAACAAATTTATTTCTGTTTTTCAACATATATTCAAAGCAACACTTTGGCATTGTAATGTGATTCTTGACAGGGTAAGGTAAATTCATCATGCTAAACTGAAATGTTTCTGGCAGATGTCTACCCTGTAACAATCAAATTGAGTATACCGTAATATATGACAACCAGAGTGCTACCTTTAGTTGTAAAACTTACAAGTATAATACTTTATTAATGCAAACCTGGAATGCAATTACACAATGCATTATCCCAACATGTTTTTTCATTTAGAAAACTTTTTGCAGACAGAGTGCCAACTTACAAACAATGAAAAATTTTAAATGGATATAGGGCAGAAAGAAACTGTAACCTTTACGTCTCAAAGATATTCAGGCATTTTGATACATTTCAAAATCACATGCCTGCTGAAATTTAAGAAAGCATAAAAGTGAAATGTTTTCTCTTATTAAAAATTAACTTCTGCTCTCCATGCAAAAAGTCATTTGTCCCAGAAGAATGCTCTTCTTTAGAGAAGGAATGATTAAAATGCCAACAGTAAGCAGTGAACTCTTAAAAGTGGATAGTTTTTGCAATAACCTAAATATGGACACCATCTATATGCTTTAACATAATCGATCACATTTTTGCTCCAAGCACCTAAAACATATTTTGTTTGAAAGAAGTTGTCATCCAAATGAATGGTACCCTTTTGACTTCCTAATAAATTCAAAAGCTCTGCATGTGACTTCTGGTCTATGGCATATTTGCTCAAAACAAAAGCACTCACAGGATCAAAACATAAAAACCTTTTAAGTGTCTGCCACATGTAGCTTTCCGTGTTACAGTTTTCAGATAGCAACAACGCCTGTTGCCTTGCTTCCTATACTTTCCAAAAATATTTCAAAATATGTATTTGCATGAACAGATAAGCTACCAGCTCCTTTTTGATGACCCACGTGCCAGAGATAAATTGAGTTTCTGCCAGGGGATCTGCATTCTGACTCTCTTTAAGTATCTATCTCTCTCAGTAGAAACAACTCTTGATATGCCCCTCCCTCAAAGACTCCAAGTGGCATTCTCTTGCTCTGGTAGCTCTCCATCTTTTGCCCTCATTATTTGTGTTCTCCAAAGACTTCCTTGGAAGTTCTTAGATATTTGCAACTCAAATTTAGATATTTACATTGAAAGCTGATTATTAAAAAGAAAGCACAGCGATTCATTCAATTCCTCTTTTACTCTTTAGTATGAAAATAGAATAGTTAAGACAGGTTTGGTCATTTTATTAGAACTATGGAAAAATAAGATATGACACCTAGAACTCAAGGCAAGTTAGGTAACCTCTCCAGGGCAGTAAACAGCCCCCAGAACAACACAAAATTGGAACATCTCCAATTGGGAATTTGAGTCATGTAGAGTGGGTAGCCAGCCATTCAGCTTGGATCTGGAAGTTCCAACCCCCATTGAGACTCTGGCAATTGTCACGCCTACGAGGCGGGGCCAAGGGAGGCGTCTGGAGACCCGAGACACGGATGGGCGAGCGCTCTCTCTGTTCCTGGACCCTAGACAATGGAGGTTGACTGAGCAGAGCTCCAGAGAACACTGCTGGACTGTGATACACCTTCCCCAGACCCCCGCAATCTACCTATTCCTTCATTTGTAAGTCACCCACTAAATAAATCTTCCTTTTAACTATGTGGAGTGGCCTTAATAGTGGTGGCACACGCCTTTAATTCCAGCACTCGGGAGGCAGAGGCAGGCAGATCTCTGTGAGTTCGAGGCCAGCATAGGCTACCAAGTGAGTTCCAGGAAAGGCGCAAAGCTACACAAGAGAAACCCTGTCTCGAAAAACAAAAAAACAAAAACAAAAACAAAAAAAATTCATCAATAGAGTCAGGTGGTGTAAAAAGATAAAATTGGCATATAGCTTCGGAAACTTTACTCACTAATTTTACTGCTGCTGGAGGCCAAGCAGAGATTTGAGTCATCGAGTCTAAGACTGGTCCCTGGGACTGGACTTACTCAATGCACTAGTTACAGAATTTTTCACTTAGTCAGCTGATCAGTTACCAGTAAATGAATGGTTAGTAATTGGCTAATTTAGTTTTCAAAGGTCAGGCTAGAGGTATGAATAATGCAGTAGAGATCTGTCCTGTTAATATGCATCCCTCTTGTTGCTTAGTTTGTGTCTGATTTTGAACATTTAAGTTTCCACAGTGTACGACTAAACACCAAGAGCAGATACTTGAACATCTCTTCTCCGGCAGGCCCTCTGGATGTCTTAGTCCATGTCATCTGCTCATTTTCTGCCTTTCATTTCTCTCATATTCACCCCATCTCTACACATCTCACCCAGAATTCACTCTATCCCTAAACTCCCCCACCCCTGTACTTTGTCTTACAGGGAACATACTAGACGAGAGAATTGGGACATTTCATTCTAATTTGTCTCTTAAGATCAACCACCAGACCACCACATATACAGCCATGGTTACAATTCAAACCTATAGGAATTTTGGTAAAAGTTCCTAATATTGGTGAGGCTGCTTTAAGCAACTTCAAATCCAACATCGTGTTGAGGGAAACATGGCTTTCATGTCTTGAAACATAAATGTTCTTCCAACCTTTGATGAACTTGACTTTATTTCATATTCATAGAGTTCATATGAGAATACAGGACATACTTAAATCCACTTACCTAGGTCATGCTTTCAGTTATCATGATTTTCAAATGGGCTTAATTAAAGTCCCCATGCCCTGCACACATCACTGCAAAGTCTTGGTACATGTCTGCACCATCATTTGGATAAGTGAAGCAGTGCACAGGCTTTCCAAGTTGTGCTTCATCACCTCCAGTGCACTGCCCATACTGCTTCCTTGATATAATGCAGCAAAATATGAATTTGATCTCATCTTGGCTTCATTTATTACCCTCAGAAGCTTCATATGCCCTGGAGGAAGGAGTCTATACATTTCCAAAAAGCATTCCCAGTATTGTCTAGTGTGGCGCAGCTCTGTTTCTCACCTCTACTCCTTCTCATCCTGACCATTACTACAATTTCAGAATGCACTGATGACTGTGAACTTACTCCAAATCTTTGAAGAATTATCTCCACTTTGGCAAAAGATCAAGGTTATCAGAAGGAGCCTATCATTCTCATCCCTCTGCTCTCCTGGACACTCTGCCCATCTCTATAATAATGTTCATTCACTACCTCTAAACTCAGAACTTGTTGACAAACACCATAATCACAGGGTTGTGTGTGCATTTGTGTATGGAGGCAGAGGACAAAGTGCTATCATTTCTCAGACCCAATCCACAGTGTTTTTGAGACAGGGTCTCTTATTGGCATAGAACTTGCCAAATAGGCTAGACTTGGTAGGCAATGACTCAGGGAGTCACCTGTCTCTGCCTCCCCAGCACAAATATTTGGTGTTATCATGTCACTTTATGCTTCAAAGGGACTTACAAAGATGATCACACTAACTTTTTTAATAATTGAGATGCCAATCAACCTGTTAAGTTTACCTGTCTAGGAGTGAACTGATACCTAAGCCTGATACTGGACCTATTTAGTTTTTTAGCTCAAAAGTGATATAATCACTGAAGGTAAACACATATAAATTATTTTATTATCATTGGTAAGTTTATTTAAATACCCTCAAAAGTACACTCGTGGTATGATTCATTTCTAGACTAGGATTTCTGCTATAAATCTGCTTACATGTGCTGATGCAGAATGATTTCAGATTGCAGGGGAAAGTAAAACTCCATTATAGGTTGGGATCTTACAACTTTCTTTGTAAACACAGATGTAAATTGGGCCATTCTGAGTAGTAATGTTCCCTTTTTTGTTTGTCCTAACAAATTTTTAAGTGTCAAGCGATAGTGTGAAAGATGGGTTATGATTAAAACAACATTGTTGAGGAGCTATCTGTCCAGAGCCACACTTGTTCTAGAATATTTGACTAGCTGTCCATGATAAAGGACACAAACACCCAAGGGATTCTCAGTATTTATGTTTTGAAAGAAATTTATAAATACTCGATAAAATTGACTGGATTCACACATGTGCTTTTGCACACACACACACAAACTTACAACCTCATTAGTCAGGACACTGGTGGGAAATAGATGGCCCACTCAGGGCTTCAGCAAAGGGCGTTTTGTAAAAGAATGTTTGCAGAAGAACAATCAGTTGTAAGAACATGAGCAAGGGGACCAGATTGTTAGAAACCAACCAATCAGAAATTATTTGTTCCAAGGCCTGGAGAGGGAGGATGAGGTATCAGGAGTCCACAGAAGGAGAAGCCCTGGGCAGAAGGCTTATGTATGGGGGAGGTCAATTCACTGCCTATCAGAAAGGAGCCAAAATGCAGGATGGGAGTTAATAACAATGCCTTTTGGTCCCCTTTCTACCAGTGTCAACCATCCACAGATGCCCACCAAGCACATCAAAGAGGCAGAGGTGTTAAAGAGGTACAGAAGGGTAAATAGAAGATGAATGACGTGAGTGACACTTGACTAAGATAAAAGATATTGATAATAAGCACCAGTCAGTAATCTCTGTCAGGCTGACTGACTCAGCTAAGGGTGAGTACATGCAATGACAGTTAAGTACTCTAAGTGGCTGATTTTATATGTTGTCGAGCATCTAAGCAGTTTAACCATTCAAGTTAGGAGAGATGGGAGATAAGAAACATGACAAGTAAGATTTCATGTCTCCATTCCAGGTTGAGACAGAACAGTGGTGATCAAATCTGTTTATTCTACTAAACAACGTGTGAGATTGCATAAGACATATAAAGACATGATCCAAGAATACAAATTAAGTTTCCTAGGTTTATAAGTAAAGTAAGCATTACTTTGGGAAGAAAAGTCTAGTTATATGGCCCAGTTTTTTCATCTGTAAAATGGAGGTAAAAATGTATATCCTGGAAGAACTGTAGTGTTGAGAAGATCAAATAAGAAAATGGATTTGGTTTCCTTTTGAAAAGCTTAACAAGCTCTACAAATGTCAGGCCCTATCACTTCTGGATGCTATCTCACCAAGCTGGTCCTTAGGTATGTGCTTGCCAATCATCAGGCCCTGCCTTTTGGACTATCTTCGCTTAACACATGGAGCACTTCACTCAGCTTCAACTGAAACATCACACACAAAGGAAAGATAATCAGTGAGGAAATCCAAATGTGTTGGCAATACCACTGCATGCTAAAAAGAAAGAATGAGATTCACGTTGAACTTCGTTTCTGCCATGCATAACTCCTCTTTCCATAGGTTCTATTAACTTCAAAGGGAGCTCCGTGCATGTAAATGATTATATTTATTGGATGCGCCAACTCCTTCTTATCCTCTGGGCACAATTAGAAATATCATAGAAAATGAGTGTTAGAGACTTGGATCCATATTTGATATTCTATGGGAAATTTCCCATCGTTACAGATGTTAAAAATCCTGCCGAACAGTCCAGCTATGAATTTGTAGTATTCACCCTTTTATATCCTTGGAGTAATTTTTTTCTATGGTTTTAGAATGTTCTTCTTACAATAAAGGAAACTTATTCTCTCTCTCTCTCTCTCTCTCTCTCTCTCTCTCTATATATATATATATATATATATATATATATATATATTAGGATTTTGGCTGATGTCTAATAAACTTAAAACTTGGTTTAATAATACAAATTTATACTACATAGGCCCTGTCTTGAGGAACTGTTAGTGCTTCACTAACTAGACTACACTGTGATTTCAGGGTTCATTGCAAATGCATGCATTATCAATATTCTTGTTAGTGAGTTTTCTCTGGGAGGAATCTCTTGAATCAATGAAAACCCCTTGGTGTGTACAGAGCCCCGTGCCTTTTATAGCAATTTGTTGTTTACTCACTCTGTATTCAGGAGTCTTTCAGCTTATAATGGAAGTATCTCCAAGACTGACTGTGACAAATACCTTAATGTCCTCATTATGTTCTATCAGTAAATATAAAGATCCTATAAATGCTACAGACATCTGGCCTCAGCAGTACTGTGAGTATGTTTGTGTGTTTATAAATTCAGCTAAGACGACAAGTTAATATTCAACTGTACACTCTTTTAAAGTGTCACATAGAGAGAAAAATGAGCCTTTCAAATGAAATATATTAAATCATTATCAGAGAATGTTGTAATTGCATGATGAAAATATCTGTACTGAACATACCCACATATAATTGGTGAATTGAAAGATACAAATACTCCTATAATGCTTTGATAAGCAACTAGTTACGAAGATTCTTTTCAGTCCACCTTGTAGACCAACAAATAAAACTACATCAAAGTAACTTCGATCAATCTTGAATTATTCGTAATAAATAAATAAGAAGAGGCTAACTTTAGTAAATATTTATAAGCAAAATAACCTCAAGTCTATATTGCAATCAGATTTCTAGTGAAAATATGTGTAAGTGGGTTTATTTTGAAAGGAAAAGTCCTACTCCCAATGTCATAACCAATTAAATTCTCCAGGTAATGACCCCATTTGCATAGTGAGCGGAACCCACAAGTGGGAATTTTAATGGGTACACCACCTGAGTGCAGTAATCGAGAGTGACACATCTTGAACTAGTTTTGTGCTTACCTCACTGAAAATTCTACTCAGATTATTTTGAATGTCAAGCTACAAGTCAAATTCCAAGATGATGGATTTGTTCTTTTTTAAGCACCAAGTTTGAATAAAAGAAATGTATTGCATATCTTTGCTTTAACTAATCTGTGTTTCTGTTTCTCCCCATTGCTTCATTTTCTTCAGTGATTGGAATTTAATTTTATTCATTAATTTGTGAATAATTAGATAAAAAGAAATAATGTCCTCAGCAGCTAAATTGCTGTTGGATTGCAATTTAATGTACTTTTACCAGAATATATATCCTATAGTTAAACTCATATTAACAGTTTACTAAAAGGTAATTGTGTAAATATGCCCAATTATTCTTTCTGATGATCTAATGAAGTCTAGTGTAGTGAGTATTCTGGGATATTTCACGTGTCCCTTACCCTGATGCCGATAAAACACACTTTCTGCAGAGCTGATCAGAGATGACTTGTCACCTGAAAGTGTTACTTCTAAGATATTCTCTGTATCTCTCGGGCACTATTCATGTCCTTGAAAGAACTGTGCGCTCTGATTGAGGGATCATATGATGGCCACATTAAATTATATAATAAAGGAGATTTTAAAACTCTAAGAGTCAGACACATGATGAACTGTGCTTTCTAGGTTTTGAGGTGACATTTCAAAACCTCTTTTGTTTCACTCTAAGATTGCTTTCAGTACTGTTTGTAGATGTTTGACACTACTCAGCCACATCTGTAATTGGCATAGCATCCAGCAGACAGGCTCTGTACATCTTTACACTGCAACCTACCAAGTTAAGAAATGTATTGGTTCAATATAAAACAGCAGGCTGTTTTTAGACATAGTTACTAGTGCACAAGCTTTAATATGGCTTGGCTTCATCCTATAATGAGATCTTTTGGTTCCCTGCTCAACAGACTTTTATTCCTTTGGAGAAGGCTATGAACTATGTCAAGTGACTCAGGTGCTTTTGTCCACCCTCTTTCTTGGCTTTGGAATGTATTCCTTTGCTTCTACCCCTTTATGCATCAGACAGAACTTAAGAACCATTTTGATTTTTCAAGTTAAACTTGGAATTTTTTTGTTTGAATTTGTTTTTTTCTCTTTTCTTTTTCTTTTTTTAAGAATGATTACTTTCTCAACTAAGTTTCACCAAAGAAGCTGCCTGGTAGTAAACACCTCATTGTAGACATGCTTTGTCTTTGTCTTCAACAGATATATCTTTAGCTCCAGGTGGCTAATGTATCAAAGGATGAATTTCCTAAAATGGTTTCTCCACAGCCAGATAAACGATTCTGTGTTTGTATTTATCAAATAAAATAAGGGGAGCATCCCAGACAGAAATAATGCACAGACAACAGAAATGCGAGCTACTGCCCAACTTCGAGACACAGGACTACTTATTTGACAATTGGCTGCTTCTGAGCTTCAGTTGTGGCTTTTGTGGAAAATATGCTCTGTCCCAGTATAGCAAAAATAGTGCAGGACAGACAGGTCTCCCCCCTGAAGGATTTTGGTTGTTAGCTAGGATCTGCTTGACTTTGCACTTCACCTCCAAATTAGCTACTGATATCATTAAAATTTGATCTTATAAGTAGTATTTTGAGACATCATCATTTGTTTTTAAAGATTATGGTTTATTTATTCATTTATTTACTATTTATATGTGTATATGAGGAGAGAGGCTGAATAAGTTTCCATGCACTATGTACATGCAGATACCAAGGGAGGCCAGAAGAGAGTGTCATATTCCCCGAAACTGGAGTTATAAAGGTGGTTGTATTAGACTCCCGGAGCTCCACCTGGGGCCTAGCCGTGGATCTCTGCATCCAGATTCCTCAGTCCCTGGATGGGGTTTCTGGCACAACTATTAGGGTGTTTGGCCATCCCATCACCAGAGTAGGTCAGTCCCGGCTGTCTCTCGACCATTGCCAGCAGTCTTTTGTGGGGGTATCTTTGTGGATTTCTGTGGGCCTCTCTAGCACTTTGTTTCTTCCTTTTCTCATGTGGTCTTCATTTACCATGGTCTCCTATTCCTTGTTCTCCCTCTCATGAGCGAAAATTGTTGAAACCAAGGTTGGATAAAGCACAGGGACAAATAGCCAAACGAATGGAAACACATGAACTATGAACCAAAGGCTGAGGGGCCCCCAACTGGATCAGGCCCTCTGAATAGGTGGGACAGTTGATTGGCTTGATCTGTTTGGGAGGCATCTAGGCAGTGGTACCAGGTCCTGTGCTCATTGCATGAGTTGGCTGTTTGAAACCTGGGGCTTATGCAGGGATGCTTCGCTCAGTCTGGGAGGAGGGGACTGGACCTGCCTGGACTGAGTCTACCAGGTTGATCTCAGTCCTCGGGGGAGGCTTTGCCCTGGAGGAAGTGGGAATGGGGGGGTGCGCTGGGGGGAAGGGGAGGAGGACAGGAAGGGGGAGAACAAGGGAATCCGTGGCTGATATGTAGAACTGAATGGTATTGTAAAATAAAATACAAGGAAAAAAAATAAAGGTAGTTATAAGTACCCTGATGTGAGTACCAGTAACCAAACCTAGATTCTTTTGAACATGGGTGTTCTGAAAAAGCAGGACCTGCTGTTAGCATTAAGCCATTTCTCCAGTCCCAGAGACACAGATTTTTAAAGTAAACACTATTTCCCTCAGACACTATTCCCTCAGAATTTTGTGATGGGAAGATACATGGTAATTTAATGATCAGTAACTTTTTTTGCTAAACCAGTTCCCATATTAGGGCTGTACCACAATGCCATTGTTTCCATAACTTTTTTTTTCTATTTTAAACCTAACCTCTAATAATAATCTTAGATAGTTAAGCAACAATGGAATCCTCGGTGGTGGAGTTAACAATGTCTTCCTCAGAGATGTCAATCTTCTTCCTTGGGTTGAAACTTCCTGAGCATCATGCTATTTCCTTAGGGTACCTAGTATCTCATCAAGCACATAGAAAACACTCACAGAGATGAACACTGTAACCAGTCCCCTGCAATTAGAAACACTTGGTCAAAAATGTAAGTAGATGCAGAGGAAACCTTAGCAATATATTAACGTTGTTTCAAAAAAGTTGGTATGTTACTGCCTTAGTGTAAGAGGAAGAGAAAAATGGTATTTGATGAAATCTTATTGTTTCTCAGATTAGATGAAGCAATCCTATGGAACTATAAATCACAAGTAATTGAAAGGAAGTTTTTGAATAGTGTTAAATTAAAAATAATCTTAACAGTGGGATTAATATACTGCTAAATACTAATTTTATATTAGTAATATTAGTAAATGATTGATTAGGAATATGGATAAACCTAAGCATTAAATAGTACTGCAGAAGGCAAGCCAGACAGTTCCTTGGCAGGAGCCTTGTTTGTTAGGCAGTGATATCTGGTGTACAGAACTTATTTAGAGTCTAGAGCATGGAGTTTTTATGGATAGAGAATGGCAAATTATTACACAGGTTGTCTTGGCTACTCTTTGATCTATTCAGGCAACACCTACTGTTCCAGTGAGTAAAATGGCTACAGTAACCCACTGTGAAGTCACAAAGTTATTTTGGGGGAGGGTATTGATATGAGGGGAGGGAGGGGAGATTGTGGTCCAGATGTATTGTATGAGAGAAGAATAAAAAATGTAAAAACAAAACAAAACAAGACTTCTCATGAATAGTTCTACTACTGTTTTTTGTTAAATCCCAACTCCAAAACATCTTCAAATATTTATCTTAGCTGTATTAGATAGAAAGACTTCTGACGATGGAGTTTTATGTAAAATTCATTAAAAGGGATACCCGATTTTACAACTTGGAATACTTGTGCTTGCTATTCAGAGTCAGCATATATAAAATAATTTCTTTAGTTTTGTAAATTAAAATGAATTCCTTAGGCAAACAAGTGAAATCAATCTACAGAAATGTGAATAGTAGTGGATTGTTCATGACGAATTACAGCACTTGGGAGGCTGAGGAGGGGAACCGGTGTGAGGCTGAAGTTACCATGGGCTATATAGTGAAGTGCAAGCCAGCCCTGATTACTGATGAAATCTTATCTTAAAAAAGAAAGACAGAAGAAAACAGAGAGGGACGGATGAAAAGAGGAAGGGAGGAAAGGAGTAGGGGGAAAGAAAGAAGGGAGATGATAAGGAAGGGAGGGGGAGGGTCGGAGGAATGAAGGAAGGAAGAGCAAGAAAAAGGAAGTTTATCTTTTCCATGCTGTGAATATTCAAAAGAACACTGCATTTTGATAACATAGGGCGATGGCTTGTAGATAAAATATTCCAAATATTACTCTGTTCATTAGTGGTCATGAGCTTTGTCATCTACATAGAAAGACTGGGAAAGGGAGACTAGGATAATTTTCAGGAAGAGGTATAAAATGGTAAAGAATCCTTCATGTTTCACATTATCATCAAAATAATTTAAATATAGAGCAACTAATATATTAATTAGATATAAAAGGATCTTAAAGCACAATAAAGAGTTCATTTTTTTTAATTTTAAAATATCCAGGATAATACAGCTCCAGTTTGAAAATATGCCACATTTAAGAAGAGACTGAATGTCTAACTGTAAACTATAGCAATTAGTCTTGACAGCCATACGATTTAACAAAACATTACATATCAATATTCTAAAATATATTGAAACTGTTTTCACATTTGCCTATTTTTCTTTTGAATTATACAAGATGCCTTAAGGAATGGCTTGCCTGGCGTACAGAGCTGAAGAAAAGTCCTACATGTATAAGTATGGAAATTAACTTTTGGTATTCACTAATGTTCTCTATTGCAGAAAAACATTTCAAGTGCACTATCATTTTCATTGCAAATCATAGCAGGATATATTTGAGCATCAGACAAAATTATTGGTTAAACAGTCTAACAGGATATTGAGTCAAATATTCCAACAATCCTAAAGAGGCTTATCAATAAACAAATGCTCTTCTCCATCCTATGACATAGGCACAAGCTAACGTTGGGTATATGGAAATATTAAGGTTCCCATTATATTTGACATAACAAATGAAGAAGGCAGTAGTACATTAGCACTGTATTTAAGCCACATTTTAAAGTGTATGCATGCATAAATTGCACCAGAAGGGAGATTCACTTGCTTTTCTTTATCAAAGAACATTTAAAATAATAATTTAATTATAAGATAAGCTTACTCTCAAAGGAAAAACATTGGAGACATTCTCATTCTTCATGTTTAAAAAAAAAAAAAAGCTCAGGTCTCCTAAAATCTAGTTTGGCTAAAGGCTTCCTAAAAATGCATCTTTTAAAAACAATCTGATATTCATCTGGAACTGTAGAGAACCACTAAATTACCACATATACTTTCAAGAGCCTGCAAAGAATTAGTCAATGCAACCAAATTTTAAATCTGAAGAGAAAAAAAGAAAATCATATGGGAGGATATGTGTAAAACCAAACGCTCCCTTTCATAAGAGCTGACTCCATCACTATACAGTCTTGTCACAGATGTATATCTTTATACTGTTAGTATCTTTATAACCTGGCACACTGGTATTTTTTAACATACAATTGGAATGCTGTTATCTGGTGATGGTGTTAGACATCTGAGCTCCTCCTGTAGTGGATGCAAGACACACATGCTTGTGAAATACAAGACTGTGGCTACAAGCCAACCAAAATAAATAGACCCCCCCGCCCCCGCAACAGCCCCACATAAAGAACCAAATCTTTCAAATATAAGTGAGCTTTGGAAAAAACCCAAATCAGAATACTAGGGTTTTTTTTAATCTTGAAAAAAAAAAAAACTCATTTAAATGAAAGTTGTTAAAACGTGTTCTACATTTTTGGTAAAATATAGTTATGTTAACAAGGTATTATGTTTTCATTAAAATTTATAACACTTAAATTATGTGTAGGAAAGTGCATATTTGCATTAGTTCTGATTTTATAGTTTTAAGAAAGCTGTGTTGTTGAAATGTGCAATGGAGACACATTTTCTTTCACTTGTTCGGAACACAGACAGTTCAGGCCACCCACCTTAAACTTTTTCCTAAATTTAATTCATCTTAAGGCATCTGAAATGCCACATTCTCCTTCAAGCCTTCCTCAATAGTCTGTTCTTTGCTTCTGTTTCTTCCTATACCCTCTTTCCTTTCCAGTCCTGCCACGAGCATGCCTTGGGATCTGGTTCATTCTCTATGGCTCCCACCCTGCCCTCCTCCACTACATTGCATGCTGTTCTGAATGACAGCAGCATGATCTTCCTCGGTGCCCTCTGGGTAGAACATTGGAGGTGAGAGCACACAAAGCAGACCAACATGGAGAGTCCTACATCTGTCTGCGGCTCTGCCCCGTATGTGTGCTTACTTAGAATAATGAGTGTTCACTTTTAACCTCTAATAGATAAACATCAAAGATAAATGATCTGGTTTAAATACCTATTGAGCAATGTTGTGTTTAGAGCAAAGAGCTGCTGAGAATGATTAGGAGAAACACATATGTCAACAGAAAGAAGACAGACAACATTTATGTGTGTGTGTGTGTGTGTGTGTGTGTGTGTGTGTATCAAAATATCTTCCAATTATTATCGTCTACAAAGAAGCTTCAGAAACCAGTTAGTTAAAACTTCACATATTAAACCATATAGATTTAGTGAAAGAAAAAGAATTTCAGAGATTACTTAAACATAATGAGTTAACAGTGCAAACACTGAGTTGCTTCATGAGAATCTTACCATGTGCTTTTCTTTCCCCTACAAGAAATATTGTAAAATGTCTCCAGTTTTAATACAAACAAAAGATAAATCTTTATGATGGAAAACAGATGCCACAGCATTCCATACAGATTTCTAAACAGTCTGAGGATTCACAACAGGCATCCATGATGCCACAGTCCATGTCACAAGGGCAGTTGCAGTCATCGCCCATCTCGTCACCACAGCAGCAGCAGCAGGCTTCGGAGGTGCAGATGCCGCACGAAGCTTGTCCCAGGACAATATTGCAGAGGGTCAGGAATTCACAGAACAAGCATGCCAGGATACAGTGGACACAACAGTCTTCATTCACAGGCCAGAGGAGACCACATAGTGGAGAAAAAGGGGACACAAAATACATATGTCATCCAGAGAGTAGGTAAAAACTGCTCCAAGTTACAGTCAAATGATACCCAGCCCTAGACTTCCGTTGTTGATTGTGAGCCAGATGTCCAACAAGGAGCTTGGGCTAAATTCTAGATAAGTGACCTCTAGATGTAGATACTGGGCTGGAAAAGTGATCTGTGGTTGTCCGCATGACTGGGCATGTGTGTTGGATTATCACTGTAACCCACTGTGTCACAGCTCTTGATTCCAGGTACCACTTTTCTGTGTGTCTTACCCATTGTTCCTACAGCCTACTGCTCTTAGTAACATTGAGCTGAAATACATTTATTAAATAGAAAGTTCATTCATTTGTTCCACACATAGGCTTCACAATTGGAAAGAAAAAAGGAAATATTAGACATATTAGTCATTAATTCAGAACTTAAAGTAGCATGCATTAAACCAGGATCTACATGTTTTTTTTTCCAATTAACTCACTTTCATTTTTCTTTCTTTCTTTTTTTGTTACAAAAACATTTTAAGAGAAACAGTGTGACTTTCCAGTTGAGTCCAACTATAATTACTAGTTCATGTCCTTCTGACAAAAAAGGTAGCAAACACCAAAAAATGACAAAGTGGCTTTACCACTTTCTCTGGTGGCAAAGCAGCTCAGTCTCTACCATTTCTTGATGCCTTCCTAAATAACACCATGTTTCGCAAACTGATAGAAAAAAAAAAAAACTAGCCATATAATACATTTATTTTACATACTGCAAAATGCTTTTTTTTAAATTTGGGACAAATGGGAGGGTTAGCTGGTGGAAATGCTTATTTATTATTTAACACATGTAATAGAACAATATGACTAACATTTGAGACATTTGCCCAAGATCAGGGATATTTATAATTTTTACATATATATTTTGGGTTACTTTATGAATTTTGGGCTTGTTAGTTTATGTACATATTTTGTACAATGTAAGTTGGGGTTCAAACCCACAACTTCATGGTTGCTGGGTAAGTGCTCTACCACTGAGCTACACCAAAAACCTTCTGCAGCATTTCAGCAAATGGTGTGAAAACCCAAGGATAGAGGGAACTCCAGATACAAAGTGGTTGCTGATCAGTTGGTCTTGTGGTCTCAGACAAAAGCACTGCTCGCTCTGCAGTGGTGTTATTCTGCAGGCAGCTCTGACCTGACAGAGCCACCCCATCACTAGTGTCACACGTGTTTCTGCTGAGGAAGAGCAAACAGGAACATTTCACCTCCCAAACCTATCACTCTCATCCCATCACCAGTCTCCCCGCAGTGGAGAACTTGGAGGGTACCTGAAATAAAGGTTGAAACACAAAGTCTTTTTCCATGCACCGAAAATCATAAAAGAGAAGGGCTCAGAACACTCCGAAGGTCGACTCCAGAGCTGTCTATGGCACTAAAGACTAACAACACATCTCTTTCCTTTTTCAAGTTTTAAAATGCCAAGCCCACTCACACACAATACTCGTGTAGAAACTGAAAATAGACTAGAGTGGTGAGAATTTAGATCTCCTCCATCTTTCCATAACATACTGAATTTTTTGTAATATCTCAACATTTCAAAAAAATTTTGTTGTTAAAAAACCTTTGAAGAAAAGCACTCAATGTGAGTGATTCCACTATGTGAGTCTGAAGTTCCTGGCCTTATAAAAGTTCCTGGTTTATAGAGCGTCTTTGAGTAGGTTCTTCTGCCAATTCTTCTTCTACACCTCCATCCCAGTTTCCATTTCATAGTTCTTTGTCCTTTTGAATTTTTCTCAGGGAAGATATTATCATCACAATGAGAAAGGAAATTTATAAACAGTATACATTTCACTGAGTATTCGTAAACAATAGAACACTGCTTGGGCATGTGGATTCCTTATATATGAATCGTAAAGTATGTCACACACATAGTTGTGTGTGATAAATCTATCAAATATAAGGAGGGAAAGAATCTCTGTCCCATTGTACTTATAACTAGAGGGTTATGCCAAACATGATGGGGCTCGTACCCGCAATCCCAGTAGTTAGAAGACTGAAGAAGGCCAGTGGCAATGAGTTCCAGGCCAGCATGGACTACAGAATGAGGCCCATTCTCAAATAGAAGGCAAAATAAAACAAAAGAAAACCACTGACCCCCTGAAACAATCAAGGGTCATAATATCAACCTGGGCACATTCTATCAGAATCCAAGTCATCCTGTATGATCTACAAAGAGCAGCCTGTTTTTCTCAGAGCATTTGAAACTTATCCACCTTGACTCATACGGCTCCTTTTCCTGTTGTCCAGCATCTTATCCATGAAAACACATATGATTTACCTTTGCAAATCTCTAACTATTTTCTTTGCTCCTGTAGCTCTGCTCTACTAAACATTGCTTTTGGAGAAAACTGCATGCAAGTTCTTCAGAACACACATACTAAATAAGTAGCTAGAGGATAGTGGGGTTATGGGATTATATATATTCAATAATATTGGGAAATGGAACTGAACAATTTTTCCTCTAAGCAACTGCTCCATTATTTATTTCCACTAACAAAGTAAGAGATCATCCATATTTTCATCAATTGTTGAAACTGTCTCAGTTTACAATATGACAAGTGGTTGAGTTTGATATAGCTCCCCCAAAGAAAATTATTTTGCTTTTGCTAAGGAATATAGATGGTTTTCATTTCTGTTGGTTATTCAAGTTTCTTCTTCATGGAAATGCATTTTCAACAGGTTCACGCTATTCCTCACTTTTGTACTTTTTTTCCCTCATTGGTGAGTATACATGTTTTATACATTCAGTCTACAAGTCCATTGTGAAAAGATTAACCTCTCAGTGTATGACATGCTTTGTTTAAAATAAAGCAACAAAATGGAGAGCTGACCTAATCTCTAGACTGTGAGAGTTTGAGGTGCTGAGAGCAAATGTCAGTCAAATCCTAGAGTAGCTAGAGATACAGGATTATATGGTCAAGGCGGTGAAGTACGTCCGACAAAATGGGAAAATAAAGAATGAACAGATGAATAGGAATCATTACCAAGATGTGTTAGAAGAATGAAATGGTAAGTTTCAGTGTTTCTGCTTTACTAAAGCTCCAGTGAGTACATGGGCAACACAAAATGGACTTGTGTTTTTGTTTTATGTCTCCTCCTTCTTTTTGGGGGGATAACAAGGGTGGGGACAAAACTGGGAGGACAGCGAAATGAGTATGATCAGGGTGAATGATGTGAAATTTCTAAATAATCAAAAATATTATGTTGAAAAAAAAAGAGTTGACAGTCAAGGTGAACCTTCAAGTCACAGTGAGCTGGAGGACTGATAAACTGCTAGCCACATCATTGAAACAAATGTAAGAGTGGGCATCCTAGAGATGATGCCTCACTTAAAGAAATGAATCTGCAAATCCAAAAGGATTGAAATTCATGTCCACTTCTATAAAGAAGAGCAGAGGCATTAGGAAAGAACAGACAAAGACAGGCACCTCAGAAGATGAAGTTCTTTAGAGGAAAATTCAGATTCACAAGAACTCATCATCTGAAAGACATGGATCCTACATAGTTTACAAGATAGCCATCAGAACTAAGAAAACAAACTAAAACCCGAATACCCCCAAGCACTTTGAATACCTCTAAAGCACAAAGAAAACCAGTGCACTAACAAGCACCTAAGGAAGCCACAAACCAAAACTTGTGATGATTGCAGTGCTATCAGGTAAGATATCTACATTAAGTGCATTCATCTTCTACTTTCCATAGAGAAATAAAAGAATGGATCCCTAAATTCCATCACATCAAGTACACAGTCCTATTTATTACTTGACAAAAGAGTTTTTGTTTTTCCAGAATTATGATTCAGCATAATGAAAAAGCTCACAGAAACTGAGCACCAACAGTTGTATCAGTTTTTAATGACTGTCTAGAGGAGTCAAAGGCCACACAAGATGTTAATATGGTGGGGAATGACGGAGCAAAAATGGGTGGTGAGAATTATCATTCCAGTGTGGTAGAGCATGCCAGAAAGCACCATGCTTGGGAGGAAATATCCAGAGTTCCAGAGCAACCTTGGCTTGAGGAAATCAGTGCTTCAAAACAACAGACAAAATTGACAGCAAAAGAAGAAGAAAACGTCAGGTGAGGCAGCATACCTTATAATGCCGAGGTAGGAGCATCATGAATTTGAGGCCAACCTGGGCTACATAGAGAGGCTCTATCCCCCCCCCCAAAAAAAAAATAGACAAATCAAATTCAGGAAGATGAGTAGAGAAACAAAGTTTAAAAAAGATGAGGTTTCTGCCTACAAGTGATTCACTGTCAAAAAAAAAATTCCTTTTCCCTGGGTCCTTGAGGTTTTCAGTTTCTATGGTTTTATTCAGTCATGATTTGCAGTTTTTGCCAAAAACTGTTTAACCTTTGAGAAGCCAACTGGGTTCTGGGAAGTTTGCCTATCCGGAACTGGGCCAAGCAAGAATTGTGCAATTCAGTGTACTGAGAGGAGGACTCAGCACAAGACTGACAGCTACTGTAAATTTAGCAAAAACAAGGGAACCCAGCAGCAGCCAAGGCACCGAGAAGAAAGCATAAAAGGAGATCTTTAGCAGGACTTTTGACTTAAAAAGCATCAGCAAATAAAACAAAAACATACTGTTACGAATTACTGCTGTCACAGTACCAAGCCAAGGTCACCAGTGGTAAGCCTGTGCAGCTGCCCATCTGCAGGGCTTCCAGCCCCACACCACCCATAAGGTAACAACCAAAACCATAAACAGCCCCTTTGCTACTGGGGGAAATTGTCTGTGACTGATCTCAGGAGCTCTGTTTTGTTGAAAAGGAAACTGGAGACTCTGCTTGGGAGAACAGCCAGTCTATAATGAAAGTATTGTAGATTGATTTATCTGATCATATTTGGCCAAATACACTAGGAAATATGGATATCAGGGAGGCAGTTTGTTAGAGCAAACAGTTGAACAAGAGCCATCAAAAATCAATTTAGATGAGAAGGATGGTAAACTTGTGTCTACTATAGACAAGTCTTTCTTCCTTCCTTCCTTCTTTCCTTCCTCCCTCCCTCCCTCCCTCCCTCCCTTTCTCTCTCTCTCTCTTTCTTTCTTCCTTTTTCTTTTCCATTTCATTTCTTCCCCATAAGATGTGGTATGACAGGTACTCTTAATTTCTTGGAACAAAGACACCCAGCAGCGGAAGTGGAATACAGGAGCTAGCAGAAAGCTGAGAATTCTCAGAATCACCCACAACCCATTTTTGAGCGAAGGAAGACTTGTATGCGTCTTATCTTGATTAATCTGTAATAAAGTTTCCTATGACTTAAAGTGCTTGAAAGTACTTTCCTTTCTGGGTAACTGACACATAAGCCAGATGCCCAGAAACAAGAGGTGGATCAGCATTCTGCAAGCCAAGGAGGCAATGCTGGATCAGAACCTTCAGAGTGATACGTCATTAGTGATTGAGAAAACTGCCTGTTTGAGATCAGGCCTGACCTGAGTTTTGCCATGTAAGGAAAAGAGCACCCTGAGTTGTTCCCCACCTGTCTGCTGAGTGGTGATGCAAACCGCACAGGGGCTGGGGCCTGACTGGCTGAGGGCACTCCTGGTCCCAGATATTGCATCACCGTTCCTGGATATTGCATCACTCACTCTTCCCAGATATTACATCCCTATGTTTGTTGTTTCTTCATAAAGAATGAAAAAGCAGGCTGGAAATAGGCTTGAATTATCCCATGTCACAGCCACGATGGCTGAGTGTCTAGCCTTTGCAAAAATCCAGCTGGTAGGGCACAGACACAAGCATCTCCAGGGAGTTCTGTTTTTTAAGTGTGTGTGGTATGTGTGGGTGGGGCATATTTACCAGCTCTGCACAGTAGCTCGGCTGTAAGCAAATGCTTGACTCAAGACCAGGGCTGGGCAGTATACCTGGCCCCGGCCCTAGGCTGACCACCTGCCTGAGTAAACAGGCCTGGAGTGCACCGCCTACACACAGCCCCTGGCACATGGCAGTCCCTAGGGCTCTGGGCCACGGCTAGAACACAGAGGCAACATTTTCCTAATGGAGAGGAAAGTGAGCTAGGTCAAGAGGTTTTTAAAAAGAAAGTCAGGGAAGAGTTATATTTTCCATGCAGAGTCGACTTTGGGGAAATGAACAATGGTCTTTATTATCATCTTTCTCCTAAACAAATTCAGAAGAATATTAGAGAAAAACCAGCCTGTCCTCCTGCACCCCACCAAGGGACTCCTCCAAAGCTTCCCTATCCGACATCCAAATGCCGGAATGCACCCGGTCTAAGAGAGAGGTTACCTTGGGGTACAGGCACATGGCCTGGCTCTGTAGTTTTTTTGTCTCTCTGTCCTTTATTCTTTTGCCAGCATTGTACACAGCAAATGCACTAAGCATTCCAAACTCTCTGAGATTTGATCCAGAACTTGGTCTCCACTACAGCACTAGTCCAAGAAGTCTGTCTACAGCGTCGTTTTACAGTCTAGGAAGATAATATTCATGTCGGAGGAATTATTGTTTCTCAGAAGTTTAACACAGAACTCTGAAGAGGAATGGAGCTTTGGGTATTAGACATGTGTATTTAAGAATTATTACATTTTCGCCAGGCAGTGGTGGTGCACGCCTTTAATCCCAGCACTCAGGAGGCAGAGGCAGGCGGATCTCTGTGAATTTGAGGCCAGCCTGGGCTACAAAGTGAGTTCTAGGATAGCCAGAGCTATTACACAGAGAAACCCTGTCTCGAAAAAATAAAATAAAATAAACAAAAAACCTTACCTTTTTATTATTCATTTAGTGTATGTATCTATATATAATGTCTGTGTGAGTGCAGGCTCTTGTTTGCCGGATTATGTGTGGAGGTCAGAGGACAACTTACTGGAATCATTCTCTCCTTTTACCACGAGGGGCCTGGGGGATTAAACTCGGGTCACCAGGCTTGGAGGGAACCACTTTACCTCCTGAGCCGTCTTGCTGGGTCAGAGGTGCTTGTCTAGCATATTTTACATATGAAGTTAAGCCAGTATCTGAGTGCGGCGTGGTTAGACGATGGAAATGGTAGCACGTGCTTACTGAGTTAACAGGCGGGCACTGGGTAAGCACTAGCAGCGTGACAGCTGTGATGATGTTGGCCCTGGCGGTGGCGGTGGCGGTGGCGGTGGAGGTGGTGTCAGAATACTGACCCTAGGAAGACTACAGCTCTCCTCCTGTGTCCTGCCAGCCTCGGGACTACACCAACGTGGGGCCATGCTCCTGAAATCCAAGAAGGCTGGGGGAAAACTTTGCTCATAGTTTAGACACAGAGGCGGAGAAAGCACCGAAAAGTAATTCTAAGAGACAGACACCGCAGAAGAGTGAAACAGAAACCTAGCCAAAAAATTAGTAATCTGTGTCTGGCTTCAGCAGAGAATTTAAAAATAATAGTCTAGTTTTCCATATTTCAATCATTATCTATTTTCTTCAGAAGCTAGAAAGCAGGGAGGAAAAGGGTAATAGTATGCTGTGCATGAATGCATGCGGTGCTATTTTTAAGTTGGCCAGTTGAAATACATCTAATGGAAGACTGAGTGTAATTTTTGGATAAGAAAATCTATAATACTTTCTTTAATCACAAAAAACAGTTTGAAGGCCGGCTAAATGATTTGGAAGGTAAAAGGTCCTTGCCACCAAGGTGGCTGACCTAAGTGTGACTCCCAGGACCCCAGACAGGACTGATTCTCCTAAGTTGTCCTCTGACCTACACTCTGCATGTCATAATAGGAGCGAGCACAGGCACACACACACACACACACACACACACACACACACACACACACAAACGTAAGTATAGTAATTATTAAGAAAGCATTGCTTTTCTTGAAGGAGCAGTGTCCAGCTGTCTTCTCAAGATGGTAATAATTAATGTCTTTTATGGATAGGACAAAACAAATGAAAGTGAGTCCTCTAGCTTTAATGAAAATAAGTATTTGAATAAAGAGGATGGAAAAGTTCTTTCCAGATGCATATTTTCCTCAATTTTATTTTCCAAACTGTATTATTTCATAGCTAAAATTTTGGCTTGCTTCTTGTCACTTACATCTTTGCTTTAAGAATTCTGCAAGGCACATTTTAAAAGAAACCAGT
This sequence comes from Peromyscus leucopus, assembly GCF_004664715.2. Taxonomy (NCBI): domain Eukaryota; kingdom Metazoa; phylum Chordata; class Mammalia; order Rodentia; family Cricetidae; genus Peromyscus; species Peromyscus leucopus. Next base: position 11,503,053 of record NC_051065.1, read on the forward strand.
TTTTTTGTTTTGTTTTGTTTTGTTTGTTTGTTGTTTTTAATGGCAAAAGGCCCACAACCATGTGCCCATTACACTGGAACTGTGAAGTAATGATGAGAATAAGTAAATTAACACCAGGCAGTGAAATCAGTCTACTACAGGGACCCATGGGTTTGGTCAGGTTGCCTATATTTAAACTCTCCATGGCAGAGGGAAGTGCACAAACAGGATAAGAGAAGGCTCGAGTCACTTAGCTAAGGATTCCACAGGGCAGGAATCAGGCACACTTCTCTGGGCACTTGCCTGCCCAGGGCTCAGCAGGAATACAAAGGGCACCTTTGCCATCCACAGTGCATGAACGTCCCAAACAAGGCTGTTGCTGCAGCCTGGGCCTCTCTTTCAGGAGAGCTTATCCAGCAGGAGGCACTATGTCCTACAGGCAGGTGATGTCTGGTCTAGGGAGGGCCCATCATGTGTTCCCTAGCCTTGACAGAAGGGACAAGCCCCAACCAAAGAATCACAGCAGTCTAACACACACACCAGGCAAGATGAAGAGACAGGCAGAGTGAGAAGTTACCATGGGAAAAGACACCAAAGCATGATTCAAAGCGGTGCACAGGAGGTAAATCCTATTATTTATGGAATTAATTTGTGAATCAAGCATGGTTGCTAGTCTTTCCGCACCACTCTGTCTCATCTATTAATGTGATGTGATGTTTTTTCAAAGGCACGATCACCAGCCTCTGATGAACAAGACAGCATGACACAAAAATTATAAGGTATACATATCTCCATCTGAATTTAGTACCCTGAGAATTCTGAAGCCAAAATAACCTACAGACGTGTATGCAAGTGTCCTAAATGTGGCAGAAGCCTTGGGACCTGGCCTCCCAAACAAGACATATTGTAGGCGTGTCCATTACTTTACATTGTGGAAGAGAAGATAAAAATAAAAAAGCTCTCAGTGAGCTGCTTCCCAGTCCCCTCCCCACTCCATCCCCACCCCACCCCCAACAGAGCTTCCCCTCAGTCATAGCTCATTACTTGCTACTGCCATTCACACAACAAAAGGAAATGCTGCAAGTTTCCAGGTGGTGAGGGCTGTTTGTGTTTGTTTGAACAAGACTTTTAGCACAACAGGGGAAAAAAAAGTACTTGGGGGCACAGAGACAAAAGGATGTCAGTGAGAAATCATCCTTCTGCCCTCAGCAAGTGGCACAGTTAGGAAATGTCAAGCTATTTAGGAGGACTGTGATGTTAGGGAGCTAAGACTGGCTTTCCAGTCTAGCTCTCTCACTAATGGTTTAAGACCTCTTGAGCAAGTCGCTTGACTCTGTAGATAGTCATACAGTGAAGGGTGACAACTGCCAAGCTCTTCTGAAGTGCTGAGATCCCAGCACCACGTTTTCTACAAGAACAGGTTTGTAAATGGAGCTTAGGGTCTTTAGCGATATTATTATGCTGATTGCAATATTCAATTCTCTTCTTAAAAAGGATTTATTTTTATTTATGAGAGAGAGAAAGAATATGCCACAAATGTGTAAGTACTCCAGAAGTTCACAAAAGTGCCAGATTCCCCGGGGCTAGACTTACAGATGGTTGAGAGGCCCCTGATGGGGGTGCTCAGAACTAAACTCAGTTCCCCTGGAGGAGAAAGTATTCTTAACCTCTGAGCTGTGTCTCCATCCAGTCTCCAATATTGTGTGTGTGTGTGTGTGTGTGTGTGTGTGTGTGTGTGTGTGTACACAAATGTGCAGCTGTAGGTGTCCTGTGTGTATGTATACAAATGTGCAGCTGTGGGTGCCCATGAGTGCATGCAGAAGCCAGAGTAGGAGGGACATCAGGTGTCCTGTTACACTGCTCTTCACTTTATACCCTCAAGACAGAATCTTCAGAATCTCTTACTGAACTTGAGTTTTTGAGCTGGTCAGGCTGGTCAGAAAATGCTGGTGAGCCTCTTCTCCCAACACCTAAAGTACTGGTGTTACGGGTATATGCATTCACCACACTCAGATTTTATATGCATGCTAGTGACTCAAGCTCAAGTCTCACGTTTGTTCAGCAAGCACTGATCCATGTTCCCAGACTCTTACCCACTAATCTCTGTCCCTGCTCTTACTGACATAGGTAAAGCTCAATGGAAAGTTAATTAATGCTGAATAAAAGCAGACTAAACTCCGAATCAGCCTGAGGACTGGATAGCCACAATGTGTGTGAACCGTGACGTACCAGAGTCTTCAGGCAGAGGATGTAGGCTTCATAAAAATGTTGGGCAATGGTCAACATACAAACTGTATTTTCTTGTCCATAGAGGACATACACATCAGGTAATATTAGCCAGAGAAGACTTCTGAAACTGGCAACATAGAAGGAAATGGGGAGAAAAATGAATGACACAATGTTGTCGTAATTCTTTCTCAGCAGAAGAACCCAGTAACATGGCCTTGATGGTCAAATTCAACAAAAACCTACTGAGCACTGAATTATGAGACAGACGCCGCTCTAAGTACACAGACACACCTCAGCAACTCCATGTTACAGAGGGCATAGTGGCAATGTGGTATGACAACTTTTAAGTGCAGATAGAGCCATCGTGCTATGGAAGTACCGACAAAGCAGGCTGCCACGCTGCCGACACACCATGCTTCCTATTTTCCAGGCACTGCTAGAAGGGGTTTACAAATGCATCTTCATTAGACACAAAATTGTATAAGATAGTTGTTATGATTATCCTTAAAAGAGAAATGAATAGGAGATTCACTGTCAATTCAGATTTGTAAGACAGAGCTGTGAAGGATGAGAGCAGTGAGTAAGGGGTTGACGGGGGCAATCAGAGGGATGCATGAGCTATGCTTTGAAGAAGGGCATGCTAGTTGAGACAAAAATAAGGAAAGGTTCCATCTAGTGGGAAAGGTATTCAAAGGAATACAACAAGGGTGTGCTGTTTTCAAATAACATGATGACTCAATTTGGTTGGAGCTGGGCTAATCAGGAAGAAACCCTTCAATTTTCTATGTCAGAAGCAAGAACTCAGAGGACACACAGTCACAGTCATAGGATCAGTGGGGTCCAAAAGATGACTTTAAAGAGATATAAAGCATTAGAATGATAGAACTTGCCGTGACACTGGTTGAGGAAACAATGAAAAGAGAATAGTCACATGTCATTTTCTGGCCTCTCGAGCCATTCACCAAGGAAGAAATCTAGATTTGGTATAAAATTGATTTGCAGTATGACATGTCATAGACATGAGACATGTTAAGTCTGAAGATACTCAAATGGGAAGAGGAGCTGATGCCTGACCTCAAGCCTGGGGAACTGAAAGATCTGTAGAGTGTGGGAGGTGCTATGATTTTACAGAGAATGGCTTTGCACAGTTTCCCAGGAAAAAGTACAGGGCGACAAGAGAAGAGATGGAAGACAGCGAAGGTGTTGGAGAGGAGAGCAGAGGAAGAGCTGAGCTCGCAGAGATGGGAAGTGGCTGTGAAGTGCTGTCCACTTAGTTTGGCGTGGCTGTTCATGTCTTAATATCAGAGCAGCCATGATTACCCATCGGAAACCCTCACAAGGCTAAGCCCACTAACATTCCCTTGCTGAAAGGAGCTGTATGAGACAGCTCTGGCGGGGCCATAAACAGTTAATATTTGGGAGAGGGCTCTTCCTCTATGTAGCCACCTATAAGCTGCCCATAATCCTCCCTGGTGGTCCTGTAAGCAGCCCCAATGAAACGAACTCTTCACCAAGGTAACTTGAATGGAATCATGCCTTTGATCTGTCATGGTGCCCTATCTGCAATGAACAGACATTTGTTTAAGTCTCCCCAGGAAAACTCACACAATAGGAGTTAACAAAGAATGAAAACCCGGGGAAGGGAGGAACCATGAAAGGAAGAGAAAGAAAAAAAAATGTTTGAAGAGGTATGTCAGGTACTCTGGCTGGAGAAATTCCAGGGATATGGTAGGAATGTAGGTGAATAGCTGGAGCTAGGGAGTGACTGAAAAGAGACAAAGAAGAGGCCACAAAGGTAAGAAATCTATCTACCTAGAGAACCAGAACGAGAAATGAGCAAGAATGAGCAACCCAGAAAAGATCATAAACACACCCATGCTCACATGCATGCACACACATATAACACACAACACACATGCTTGTGCGCGCGTGCGCGCACGCACACACACACACACACACACACACACACTTCTAGGCAAAGACGTGTACTGAGACCCCTGTATTGACAAGAAGTATCCTGCCACAGGAAGCCAGGCAACTCCTCTTTTGAAGTATTGGTAACAGGCGGAGACTGAGGTTTACGTGAGCCTGAAGGGGATGGGAGTAAAGAGACCTTGAGGAAAAGCTGGTGGCCTTTTCTGTCCTTATAAAGTGACAGAATGAGATAGCCACTGTGCAAAATGGGAGCAGACAGGTCTGCTTGTCTTCCTAGCTCACTGTTAGGAATACTGGATTCCAAAGAACAAGTACTGAAAAATGATGTGTTAGACGAGTTTGGGGCACACACCCTCTGTCAAGAGACTCTAAGAACCCTGTTCAGACTGAAGACCACATGAGTACAATGAGACCAATTTTAAGGTCGACAAGATTTCTTCAGCAGTGTTACTTCCTGGAATAGTCAGAAGTTGAAAGTACAATATGGATTTCTGGTTCAGAAAGTAGGTATACCAGGTAATGTCAGAGTCACACATAAGATTGGAGTTTCACTAAGACAGACAATGTGAACAAGGAACACAAAGCATATAGGAGAACAGTGTTAGGTAGGTAGGTAGCCAGGTCAGTGTATGATTGATAGGTAGGTGAGTGATGACAGAAATGATGACGACAGACAGATAGGATGACAGGCATATGGATGATGAATGATATTAAATACCCAGATAACGATGCTAGATGCTGGACAAATAGGTGATAGATTTTTATTTTCATAGATAATTGTGCTTCAAGAGCCAAGCTTCAGATTTATATGTTTAGGATTTAGTTCTTATTTTGATTTTTATTTCAGTGTATATGTGTGTCTTTGTACTAGTGCATGCAGGTATGCAAGGATGCCCTTGGAAACCAGAAGGTGTCGGATACCCTTGAGCTGGAGTTACAGATGGTTGAATACCACCCTATATGAGTAATGACATTTGAACTCCCATCCTCTGCAAGGAGTGTAAGAGTGTCCTTTGTTTGTTTGTTTGTTTGTTTGTTTTGTTTGAGACAGAGTTAATAATTGTAACAGGCCTGGCTGTCCTGGAACTGGCTTTGTAGACCAGGCTGGCCGCAAACTCAGAAAGATCTGCCTGCACCTGCTTCCCAAGTGTTGGGATTAAAGGTGTGTGCCACTACTGCCCAGCTAGGACATGTTCTTCATCACTGAACCGTTCCTCCTGCCCTCAGATGTATTTCTAAAAGCTTCTCTTTCTTTTTCTTTTTTAAGCAACACAAAACAAGAAGCACTTGATTAAAAAATAGTTTGGGGACTTTCCCTCCAGAGTCTGGCACACAGGCTGACCTTTGGTAAGTACCGGTGACTCAATGCCAGTCACCTGAGTGGCCCTCAGTGAAGTTGGCTTGTACTGTCAGTGGAACAACTCTTGATGATTCACAAACACCTGCCCCCGGGGGTTATCTACCTCAGATAGTGACACGTTCTTTCTAAAATAACCACTCTTTTGTCACTCCAAAATGCAATTTCTGCATCACTCACTGAGCATAATTATTAGAAAAAAAAATAAACTTCAACTTCTTGTGTCAAGTTTAAATGATGCTATGCTATGGGGATATTATTCCCCAGGAGGTCCACTTGCTCTAGATTGATTTCCCCAGAGAAGTCACAAAAGAAACTTAGGCAGGCTTAATATGTCTCTGGAAAAATGTGTATTAATCCATTTTTTTCTTTTCTTTCAATTATCTTCATATTTCCCCAAACTCTTGAGGTTTCAGTCTTCTAAGCAGCAACTATTTACTTGTCTCTTTTTCTTCTCCCTCCAAATGAGGAGCAGGATTAACTCCCCCAAGCACACTGTTTTCTAATTATTCTACCTCGCTCCTCTGATTGCCTCCCATGCCCACTTGATTGGCTGCTGCTGATCACCTTCTCAATGTTCCTTCAGTAAACTCTAGGAGAGGAAAGGACACCAATACCAACTCTCCCGTGCTCTGAAGGGACCTGAGGCCACACTCACTACACTTCAGTTGGAAATCATATGTGAAGATTTGCTTAAAAGGCCCAAAATAAGTGTGTCGCCAGGTTGTGGTTGACTAGAAGTTTTTCTTCTGTTTTCTCTTGTACTTATCTAGAGATTTAAATAATAATAACTCAAAACATGTCATATAAAAGTCTCATACTCAATTTCTCCATTCTGCTATAATCTGTCATTGCTGAGTATGTGTTAGTAAAAATATGAGTTGGAATAAGCATTAAAATAACACTTAGAACTGTAGAGGTTTTTTTGTTTTTGTTTTTGTTTTTGTTTTGTGTGTGTGTGTGTGTGTGTGTGTGTGTGTGTGTGTGTGTGTGTTTACATGGTTTTTCTGTAGTGTGGCTCAGGCTGTCCTGAAACTTGCTGTGTTGACCAGGATGGCCCCAGAGATTCATCTGCCTCTGCTTCCCGAGTGCTGGGATTAAAGGCATGTGCCACCACTGAACAGTACTATAGATATTTTTAAGGTGACCATTTGCACATGCCCTTTAGTAACACTTCAATTTACTGGGAATCTGCTGTGGGATGATTTGTATGTCCTGTGGGAGCCCTTCTTGGGTTCTTTGTTGCGTTACCCAGCAGGTCCATATAGAGGATGATTGGGACCATGGGCCTGAGTGCAGGTGTTTGAGATGGTCTGCACTTGGCTGTGCTGGGGGATGGTCTGTATGTCAAGTTGTTCTGATTGGTTAATAAATAAAACCTGATCGGCCGTGGCTAGGCAGGAAAGATAGGCGGGACTAGCAGAGAGGAGAAATAAAAGGACAGAAAGGCAGAAAGAGACGCTGCTGCAGCCGCCGCGATGACCAGAGATGCTGCAGCCACCGTCATGACCAGCAGCATGTGAAGACGCTGATAAGCCACCAGCCACGTGGCGAGGTATAGATTTGTAGAAATGGATTACTTTAAGATAAAAGGAAATGGTTAATTTAAGATAAAAGAACAGTTAGCAAGAAGCCTACCACGGCCATACAGTTTGAAAGCAAAATAAGTCTCTGTGTTTACTTGGTTGGGTCTGAGCGGCTGTGGGACTGGCGGGTGACAGAGATTTGTCCTGACTGTGGGCAAGGCAGAAAAACTCAAGCTACAGGAATCCCCTCAAAAGCTATTTGAAAAGTCTTTTTTTTTCCCTGCAGTGTGAAAAATAAAGTTCATACAAATTTACAATACATGCATGTTATAAAACAAATTATTTCATTACAAGGAATGGTTAAGCCATTAAGGGGGCAAGAGCAAATATCTCTATATTGTTCCTTGGTTTGCTTTTTGTTTTTAATTTGCCATGGGTAAAATTTTAAATATGGGAATTAAAATACACAGAATTTTAGAGACAATCAATGGTGTCAAATCACTTATACTATTAAAAGTTAAGGTAAAATAAATATGTGTTTCTTTGTACATATACTAGGAAATCTGATAGCAATCAGCTACTATAATTCTGGAGTAATTAAAATAAGCAGCATTCATGATTTCTACAACTGTAGTCCAAAATGAAAACTTGAGTGCATCTACAATCATTGAGAAAACACACTACTGATTGTGCCTAGAAGGATGTTTCCAGAACCGTTTGAAGAGAAAAGACTGACAGTGAATGGAGACAGTGGGCTGAATACAAGGAGAAACCTAGCTGAACACAGGCATGAATCCCTTTGCTTGCAGACTGAGGATGCAATGTGCCCACTGTCACAGATTCTTGTCATCATACTTCTGTCCTAAAAAATAACCATTCTATTGTAATGATCCAAAATCTAATATGTATTAACACACACACACACACACACACACACACACACACACACACACACACGAGAATGCACTGACAACACAGTACTGAGTCATGTATTCCCTCACCTCTCACTCACTCGGCCTCATCATTATGCATCATCATAGACCCTACACCCTTGAACTGTGAGCCAAAATAAACCCTTCCTTAATTGCTTTCATCATGTATTTTGTCTTAGCAATAAGAAGAGCAACTGATAACAACTGCCCATCAAAGACCTCCATGAATAAATCTCATTCATCTTATTGAACTTTTAGTTGCATGTGACATGGAAACACTCTTTCTATTTTAAAACACTTTCTTCATTTGGTTTCCCAGATGGCTCTCTATTCCTTTTTGATGAACATCTATCAACCTGTATGTTTCCCCATTGTATTCTACACAATGAAGTAGTGGCTCAGGGCTCCATTCTTGAGACATTTCTGTACTTTCTTGGCCATAGTTCTTAACTCTGAATCCATATTAGAATTATATGGAAAGTGTCCAAATGATGTCGGTTCCTTGGACACACTCTATTCCCAGTGAATCATAGCAAAACCCACACTTAGACTTTATTTCCTGTTCCCCTTGTCCTGGACTATGATGACTCAGCCATTATATATACCACACTCCAGTGTCCCATAGAAAATATCTCAGACTGCAGGCTCCAGCTCCCCATCCTTCCACACATTGCAAACCAACAGTCATATAAATTACGGCACACCATATCCAACAAAATCAAACTTGCCTTTACCCCAAGGACCAAATTTCTTCTATCTCTAGTGTCACATATTAGTTAGTGACAACTCCATTCTTCCTCTGGCCAAAATGCTGGCAGTCATCCTTCATCCTTCTATCTCTTCTGCTGAAAGCATGTTCTTTACCAAAGTGTATTCCACAATGAGTGCATATCCATAGTAACAACATTTCATGGCCTCCAGCAATGACACACTGATGCTAACCCACCACTTAACCTCTGAATCAAGGCAAGAGCTCTTACAAAGAGGCTTTCTTTGGCTGTTCTGTATTGGTAACCTACTCTCAGCAAATAAGGTAATGTTTAAAATCACTAAATCAGATCATGTCAGCACAGTTTGCTCAATACCTGCAGCAGGGATTCTGTCTCAAAATTAAAACCTGCCACCATGGTTCATTAAGTCCCATCATCAGTTCAGTTCTTAGAAACATTCGATTTTTAAATAAGATATCTGCATATATCTAATCTCTTTATTTAGCTCAAGAATATCACAGAGCTAACAAGATTTTATTACCTGTCTTTAAATCTTAGAAGAATAAATTATATCAGATTCTCAAATTAATCCATTAAATGGAACATGGTCAGTTACTGTGTGAGACACAATCACAATTAATCACAGTTCACAATTACAGTTTAAATATCAATTGTTTCAAGTCTCTGCTATGATACTAATTTAATGAAGAGTAGACCATACTAAAGCACACCTTGCTTTTATCGTATAACTGTTTCTCCAAACTTAAAACACCCACACTTCAAGGAAGATTCTAAAACTCAGGAAATATACAACTCAATAGCTGCAGGAAGTCTCTGAAACTGACCAGATTCACTAGGGCCCTCCTTCCCAAACATATATAAGCTGTAGGGATTGCAGAGAAACACTCTCAGACAAGCTGAGCTGCCTGGAAGAAGCTGAACTAAGTGGAAAAGGCAAAGACCAAAATGAGCTGCCTAGAAAGGACACTCTAACCTGTTGAGCTGTTTGTGCATTATGAGATATTCTCCAAGCTTCCATCTTTTGTGAGCTGTCACCCTTGCTAGGGTGGGCTTTGGTGATGCAGCTGCTTTTGAAGTATTTCTGCTCCTATAAGCAACCCTTCACACATACACCTATAAGTAACCTCAATGAAACTTACTGGTTCACTAAGTTGGACTTTGCTGGTATGCATACTTTGGTAATCTGGTGTGAGTTAACATTTGTTCACATCTCCCCAGGCATAGTGTCATACAACATCTTTAAACATATGTTACCATCAACATATTGTCTTCTATTTGTCTGAATTGCCAGGTTTCCTGACTCATCTTTCCTACACACATGTCCCAACGCTACAAACATTTGTTTAGCACTCTATGTCTTGTTTATTGCTAACTCTTCTTTGTGTAAAAACTGATTAAATTCAACTCAGGGCCTTGTGCACATCAGTTATAAGAAGCTATCAAGACTCATGAAGCTGTGGACCAAGACACTTTTAATATGTCTCTTTTAATTCCTTCCATTCAAATGGGACTGGTACTCTTAGAATAGAATCAGAATAGGACCTTGAGAAGAGGGATGTTTTAATCAGCAAACCTTCATAACCATGTCATTCCATAGAAGTTACTCAGAGTCTAAGATTAACCAAACATACATCACATACAGAGCAGAGCTCCTGAGGTCAGTGACTCATCAAATGCTTCTCTAGTTGCTTAATTCTCTTGCTTTGATAATGTTTGTACATTCATTTAGTCTAGTGTACCAAACTTCAGATCTAAACGCCAAGGACACTATGTGCTAGCTTGTGAAAAAGGCATGCTAATTACCTTCTTGTATCTTCAATCTTTTTCTCTCTCATGGATCTTTTCTATTCAAATGTGAACATACTCAAACCTTTACCATCTTGAATGGTAAACAATACAAAAACAATACAAACCTGAGAAAACCAGTTCCCTGGTTCTATAGTTCAGGCCAGGACTTGGTTTTTTATTTTATTTTTTTACAAGGATTCTACTGATGTGTTTCCTCATACCACTGATGCACATCGTTCTGGCTGCTACATGAAAATGGTTCTTAAATAACCATCAAATAATATACAAGCTATTAAACCCAGTAGGATTATTTCAGAGCTAATCTTACTTCACCTGCCAACAAAACTTGGTATAATTGGATATGGTCCCCTTCATGTTCTTAGCGCCTTTGTTCCCTGTACTTTTGATGATAGGCTATCTAGTTTGTCTGTCTTCTCACCTTTCTTATTTCCTCCCAACCAAGTGGTCCTCCAATTCTTTGACTCTGAGTTCTTCCAGGTTACCCTGTCAGGATGGCACTACTCAGACTTACTTTCCATCTGATTTTGTTTTCTCGAGGAAAGTGTGACATTGCTGTGTGTTTGTCTCTATGGCTCCGGCGCTCCTGTGCACCAGACTGGCTAGTCTCCAAGGATCTGACATATTCTAACCTCAGGCACCTGACCTTCACTTGGAAATCTCTACTTAAGAACAGATTCTTCACAGTTTCAAAACTCTGCTCCGTGAGAACAAATATAATGATAAGCATTCTAAACTTTCTCTCAAGCCTCATGAGTATGTTTCCAAATGTGCTTTGGAACTTTCCACTTGAATTATTTCAGATTGACCAGATATAAGACCAGCCACAATCAGCTGCCAAATACATTCAGCTATTCCTCTTTATTTTGTAATTTCTAGTCATTTCCCCAATGATTGGAACTAGGAAAGTAATGGCAGTCCTGCTTAGAATGAGCATGTGACTTCTGCTGCTTTTCTACTTATAATTATCCCTGGACCACGACCTGTCCATCTATCTAGAACCCATGCGATGACCTTTTGGGGCTTCTATTGTCCACACCTGGCACAACTTGGGTCTGAGAACACATCTTCCCCTATACTTGCCTACTGTGCTTACAGAGTACAAATTGGTCTCAAAACAAAAGAAAGCAAAAAGTAAAACAGATAACACAAAAAGCCTAGCATTTTTATATTGTCCTAAATTATATTAAAAAGTGTGGTGTGCAAATGAGACCATAGGTTTCCTCAGCTCTTTCCATTTCACTTGGCTCTGAATGCTCTCCACTCCCAAACACCCCACCCCCTAAAGCTTCCTGGCTGATCTATCTGTATCTCCATTGTTTGATTTCCTCCCCACCCATCTCCTGAGTAGATGCTGAGCTAATTTAAATGGTTAGATCAGTTGCCTGAGAGAAATTGACTACAAAACCAAAAGCCAGAAATTCCGATGATGGCGTTCATACACAGCTGGCAGCTTTTAACACTATTCCAGATAGCCTGCAAAGATGTTGATTATTATAACAAAGGATGGGTGGGGGGAACTCTGAGAATTGAGGCATATTTTCAATATTTTTTCTTCTTTTTGGTTTTTTGAGACAGAGTTTCTCTGTGTAGCTTTGGCACCTTTCCTGGAACTCACTCTGTAGCCCAGGCTGGCCTCGAATGCACAGAGATCCACCTGTCTCTGACTCCCCAGTGCCGGGAATCAAGGTTGGCACCGCTGCCGCCTGGCCTGTTTTCAGTATCTTTGTGTTGGTGTGTGTGTGTGTGTGTGTGTGTGTGTGTGTGTGTGTGTGTGTGTTGTGCTTTGAAGTTTCAGAACACTGTAAAATCTTTTCTATTTTTCCTAAACCCTAAATAAAGTTATTTAGATATTTATTTTGGTCATACAGTAATACTCCTTGTAAAGTTTCTGATAAATGTTATAATTTCTTAAACATTTAAATATTTCAAGTAAATAAAAAATAATGACTTGCCTTACACACACACACAAATACACACACACACACACACACACACAGAGAGAGAGAGAGAGAGAGAGAGAGAGAGAGAGAGAGAGAGAGAGAGAGAGAGAGAGAGAAACTTGTTGTTCCACTTAAGTGTACTGAATGAGCAGTGATACTGGTTGAACTCCTATTCTCCAAAGCGCCAGCAAATACTGCACTGGAAAACACAATCCTAAACTATTTACCCTGAGTGTTATTCTGACATTCGCTAGAAAACAGAACACAACAAACAAAGCATCATCCAGGCAATCAAGTACTTTGACGATGCCATGACATATCTTTTCCAAGTCACAGAGGTTCTTTCTCTTGGCACTCTGACTATAGTACTGTGCTGATATCTTAAAACCTTTATTATTATCAATCCACACTAAAATACTGGTCTGCTACTTCTACAATTATAGGTAATGACTTTTGTATGGGGAAAAGCCAAGATTTTAAAGTGTTACAGATCTCAGAATGAGTAACTTACCCCAAATTTTGACACTTTCCTCCAGGTTTTAAAACTTTGGAAGGTGTAAGTTGTGTAAAACTATATGGACTATAATAATAATAATAATAATAATAATAATAATAATAATAATAAACTTGTGAGGTTGGCAGCAATTTCCTGGAGGACTTGCTATCGGCAAGAGGATACCCAACAATCTAGTATATTATGAAAACCTGTCACAATATGAATGCCCACAGAAATGCACAAAAAAGAAGGAAGAGGAGGAGCCTAAAAAGAAGCAAAAAGAAGATCCTAGAGTCAGAATCTCAGAGAACAGTATAAAGAAGGGCAGAAGAAGCCAAAACCACAGAGATTGGGCTTCAATCCACTGACTGGTCCAGACACCTCCACTGGAACATGTTAGCTTCTGAAATTCCACAAGTCTCAAACCACTTATTATTTGACTTACAGTAATGGGTCATCACTAAAGCACAGGAAGGCTGTAAGAGAATCAAAGTGAAGACCACCGCACATACTGTAGTGTGTGCTCCAGAACTATACAAGTATAACCAAGGGAGTTCCAATGATGGAATGAAAATACAACATGAAACAATGTAGCCTACACAATAATGCCTTTCAGCAAGTTGTACAGCATGGGGATACAACTTCAGAACAGACATCTTGACTACCAGTACAATGACCCTTTCCTATTCACTTCAGCATCATCTCTGCTACATCCACAAGATCAAACTGTTGAGGCAACATGAGCACAATATCATTTCATAAACTTCTTGCACCTTTGGATCCTTGTATTGATGGATAGTTTTAATTCTTAGCTTGACACAGTATAAAGTCACCTGAGAAGAGAGTCTTAATGAGGAAATGTTTAGATCAGATTGGCCGGTAGGGGCATTTGTTGGAGACAGTCTTGATTACATTTGTAGATGTAATCATGGCAACCACATACTCTGGATTTGCATTCTAAATCATACAGTTGTAGAGAAAGTGGACTGAGCAGCAAGCATGTGTGCATGCATGCTCATTTCTCTTTGGCACTGACTGTTGATGTGCTGTGACTTTTTTAAAGTTCTGGTTGCCTTGACTTCCTTGCTATGATGGACTCTCATTGAAATTGTGAGCTAAACTAAAGCCTTTTCCCCCTATATTGCATTTTGTCAGGGTATTTTATCACATCAGCAGAAAAATAAAGTAGGACAGTCTACCGTCAACTCTCTAACTCAACTCTACCTTATGTTTCAAGTCCCTATCTAGCACGCTTGCCAGGAAGCATATCTTCCTGCCTCCCACCCCCTACACCTAAGTAATGATGACCACAAAACAGCTAAGGTTCATTAAGTACTTATAACAATCCTATGACATAGGTATGTATAATATACGAATTTTCAGTACATACCTAAACAAAGAATTCCCAACAGAAGAATCCCAAATGGCTGAAATACACTTAAAGAATTGCTCAACATCCTTAGTCATCAGGGAAATGCATATCAAAATGACTCTAAGATACTATCTTACACCTGTCAGGATGATTAAGATCAAAACCACTGACGACAGCTTATGCTGGAGAGGATGTAAAGGCAACACTCCTCCACTGTTGGTGGAAGTGCAAACTTGTACAAACACTTTGGAAATCAATATGGTGGTTTCTCAGAAAAATGGGACTCAATCTACCTCAAGATCCAACTATACCAATCTTGGGCATATACTGAAAGAATGCTCAATCATACCACAAGGACACTTGCTCAACTTTGTTCATAGCAGCATTATTTGTAAAATTAAGAAACTAGAAAACAACCTAGATGCCCCTCAACATAAGAATGGATAAGGAAAATGTGGTACATTTACATAGTATTACTCAGCTGTGTAAAAAAAAAAAAAAAAAAAGAATGACCTCATGAAATTTGCAGGCAAGTGGATGGAACCAGAAAAAATAATTCTGAGTGAGGTAACCCAGAGCCATAAAGACAAACATGGTATGTACTCACTCATAAGTGGTATTAGGAGTGAAATACAGGATAACCAACCTACAATCCACAGCCTCAGTAAGGCTAGATAACAAAGAGGGCTCAAAGAGGGATGCATGGATTTCCCTGGGAAGGGGAAACAGAAGACATCTCCTAGGTAAATTAGGGACAGGAGGGGGAGTATGGGGTGTGGGGAAGCAGGCTGGGCAGGCTGGGCACCAGAGGTGGTTTGGGGGTTGGATGGAGGGGAAGAGTGAAAAAAGAGGTGTGATGATTGGGGGGGGGGGCATTTCAGGGATAGGGAGAAACCAGATTCCTAGGGAAACTCCCAGGAATCCACAAGGATGACCCCAGCTAAGACTCCTAGTAGATGCCTGAACTGGCCATCTACTGTAATTGGACTGATGACTACCTTAACTGTCAGCAAAGAGCCTTTACTCAGTAACTGATGGAAGCAGATGCAGAGATCCACAGACAAGCACTGGGCCAAGCTCTAGAAGTCTGCCTGAAGAAAGAGAGGAGGGATTGTACGAGCAAGGAAGGTCAAGGTCATGATGGAGAAACCCACACAGACAGCTGGCCTGAGCTCTGAGGGAGCACATGGACTCTGGACCAACAGTTAAGGAGCCTGCCTGGGACTGACTTTGGCCCTCTGGATGTGGGTGACAGTTGCGTAGCTTGTTCTGTTCGTAAAGCTCCTAGCAGTGAGATCAAGACATGTCGCTGGGGCTTAGCTGGCTTTTGGGACTTCTTCCCCATGCTGGATTACCTAGCCCAATCTTGATGCAGGGGATGAGCTCTGTCCTACCTCAGCTTGATGTGCTATGCTTTGTTCAAGCCCATGGGAGGCCTGCTTCTTTCTGAATGGAGACTGGGGGAGTGGATTGGAAGAGAGGTAGATGGGAGTCTGGGTTGGGATGATGGAACAGGAGGAGAAGGAGGGTTAACTGTGGTCAGTATGTAAAATAAATGAAAAAAATGTTAATTAAGTAAAATAAGATAAAGAAATGTTAAAATGAAAGAGAAAAAACAAAACAAACAAACAAACAAACATAACATATGCATTTTTCAGAAAAGATACTGCAACACAAACAAGCTAATAACTCACCCCCAGACAGACACATCAAATCAAGGGTAGAGCCGATGAGCAAACTCGGGTAGAGGAACTCCATAACCTGTGTTCTAAACATTGGGCTATACCACCTCTATATGATTAAAACTGAGATGCACCCAGTTACTGCTGTATATCCAATGCTTTAACACTGTCTTTCCAAGAAGCCATGTTCAACGAGATGCTGAAATTCAATGTGTGCCTCTTACAAATACTGACTCTATAGCATCAAGTGTGGAATACAAATAAATTATCAAACATCCCTGAAAAGAAAAGAAAAACGTTTTTAACAATATTTTTGTTGAAACCTAATTTTTATTAAAAAAAAATATAGCTATAACTGGCACACCTAAGAAATATTAGCATTTACCATCCCTATGTTAAGAAAAGTGTCTTCAAAACTAATGAAAACCCTTGGCAATTTGAATATTAGATGATACTAAATTACACTATAATTATTTCAAAGGTCAAGAATCTTACACATTTAGTCTTAAAACTCTCCACCTGGGTGATGCAATCAGAAAATTTAAGTATGTATGAAAATATTTAATTATACAAAACAGGAAGAAATCTACTAATTTAATAACCTTTAAGTAAAATGTGCTATCTTTCCACATAAGTATTTTTCCCTGTGCTGCAAAAAAATGAACATTTTAGAAGAATATATGAGCTGTGTTAGTCTCAAGGAAGAGTGGGACATCATGGTATGAAATAAATCAACACATCATGTTTGCATGTAAGGCTACAGGGCACTGTTGAAAACAGCCAATGCTCTTAACTATTGAACCACCTCTCCTGCCCCTTGGTTAGACCATTTTAAAAGAAGATTTGCCTTTAAGATTTGGATTCCTTTTTTATAGCTAAGCTACCTCACACTCAGGACAGTCCTCTCTTCATGAAATGTGGAGAAAACTAAGGCATTCCCAGAGGATAGGACCACAGCGGAAATAGTTTTGCTCTGCTAGAATTGCCCCTGGCTGCAGAAGGCCTATATTACATGCTGGACGAGTGGGTCTTGAATTGATTTGGTTTGTTGTGTGAATAAACATGGATGTAATTTGTTTTTTTAAGCAATTGCAATGGAATGTTTTAATGGACAGTCTTTAAAAACACTGCTTCTGTTTCTTTGTTTGGGGATTTTTTTTTTTTTTTTTTTATTTTGGCAGACAGGGCCTTATTATCATATAGCCCTGGCTTGTCCAAAATTGGCTTTGTGGATCCAGTTGACATCAGATTTGTGATGCTTGTGTACATTACAGGTATGCAATCTTTTGTTTCTGTTTCTTATTTTCTTAAGCCTTCATCATGGATGATTACTTTACAAACAGCAAACTCACAACAAAGTTCAAGATAATATTATCCGAAGCCTTCAAAAACAGCTATCCATGCCTATGTGCTCTCTTTTTGGGTGTGATTTTTTATATTGAACCTTGAAGATAAATAATATTGACAACTTGAGAGACATCTTTATGGCTCAACTGACAAAACTAATCTTTAGTTAATTCACGGTGACTCATCATGAAGATGAAGGGCCTCCACTGACCAAATACGGGAAACACTTTCAGAGTTGGGAGGCTTTGTCTGTACTCAGGGGAGGACTGGACTTCAGCAGGGCTGGGTGTGTGGAGTGCTGAGACAGGGCTGACTGCCAATGGAAGCCACTTCATCAGACTCTTTGGACTGTGTTGTCTCCTATGTACCAGAAACTGTCCACATGCTTTGTTCATGGAGGCTCCTATTTTGCCCAGCCACACTACTGTTCTGTGAATGGCATGTAATTATCAAAAATGAGGAAGCAGGTACAGAGGGATTCAGAGAAGCCACCATAGTCAACAGGTTCAAGGTAAAACTGAACTTCCAAAACAGATGTCTCGTATCCACAGCTTGACTACTCTATGCAATTTGCCTTTTTAAAGTTCTTGGAGGTCGAGGGAGGAGGTGCATGTCCGTAATCCTGAGGCAATCATTAAAGGAACAACCTTAAACAAGAGCAAATTTCATGGAGATATGTAACTTTGAGAATGTATGAAATAGGACAATGAAATTTTAATCTAGATTCTAAATAAAGATCGTAAAGTATGCAACTGCCTTAATTCTAGAAGCTAAAAGTGAAGATATGCACAGGACTCTGCAACATGTTTTGATAATTTTCTTTGTGTTTCATACTCTTCATGCACCCAAGTTGATCTTAAATGCTATTTTGTGATAACTGTAGCCTACAGGGGACTCCCTGTATCCAAATATATGTGGTCAGTCCTAAGTAGAGACTGGGAGGCAGAGAAGAAGATGAAGACAAAATAAAGAAATGGAGGGGAAAGAGACAGGAGAGAGGGAATATGTTTAATTTATATACTGCTTCCTTTTCTCCTCCATGTTATTTCTTCCAAAGCTGCATTCTTGCATTGCAAATACATTCAAACACAATTAAAAGCAAGAACTATTGAAAAACTCCATAAGCTATTTCAAGTTAGGCTGATATGCCAGTGTTACTACTTTTTAATATTAAAATAAGTAAATATCAAATGGAAAACAAGAGCTGAAGAACATAATAAGTAAATTCATATGTATAAAACAAGTAGATTTCAATTGCATTCAATTATTTCAGCCAATCACCTCGAACAGAAGATCCTCTAAAGAAAATTGCATTGCCTTCCCAACTCCTTGGAGAGCCAGTTTAGTTAACAGCCTACCTACACTTCACAGATGACCATGCAGCTTACATGTCAAACTCATTTTCAAATGTCAATCATGTCCTTTTCAATCTAATTAGTTTGGAAAGTAGTGTCACTGACCTGGAACTATGCAGACCATTTATTATCATATCATTTGATCAACCTAACACTTTGCCTCAGTTGAGTTTAAGACACCTGTAGCCAAAATGTAATATCCTTTCTCCTACTCATTACTGGTAACTCTCAATACAATTCCCTATTTACAGCTCAATTTATCACTGTGAGTATGCATGACCAACTTTACAGAGACATTCCACAGAATCTTCCTGAAGATTTCAGGGCAGTTAAAGCAAAAAGGTAAAAGAATATATACAGATGGTGACTATATACATATATATACATACAAAGATAGTGACTATATATATACATATATATATGCATACAAACATAATTTTATTAGTATCAAATACATACAACAGGCTCAGGATTTGAGATAAAGAATTGCAGATGGAAAAAGGAGGAAAAATGAAGACTATGCACAGGCTGGGAAGAATTTACAACATGAATTATACAGATTAGATTTTTGTTTCCTTTAATATGGCACAACGAACCTTATATGGTTCTCCTTATATGGAGACTCTGCAGGTTGTCATCACATTGGGTTTATTTTGTAATAAGGAAAAACTGCCCTGGATTCATAGTATCTAATCCGACTTTAACTCGGCAAGGTGTAGATGAGGTAGCACTGAAAGAGAAATAATAACTAGCTGCCCAGAGGTCAGAGAGCCTTGGCAAGTGTATCAGAGAGGAGCAAAAGGGCTGGGCGGGGCTCGAGTGGATCTGCGCTACGTGCTGGCAGCAAGGGAGCTCGAAAGATGGCTCACAGAGGAGACACCCCTCGCCTGGTCCCTTCTCCAGCAAGACCAGGGAAATTACATGATCTTTTTCCTATTTCAGCTTTGCATATTAAGAATGAATTTGCAAGACAAAAATGCAAGCAGGTAATCTTATCTCGACTGCACAGCATAACACATTGCACCAAGGAGGGAAAGAATACAGTCACTCTGATATGCCCAAAATGGTATATTCATATTTTTAACTGTGGCATTTAAAAAAAAAGTGCACCTGTTATATTTAAAGTAATGACTAGTCACTCTAGGATGGTAATCTAAAAGCAGAATGCTGGCTGCCAGATCTTCCTTTTTTATCTTGAACTTTTATTGGAGGAAGTTAAGTGGATTTTACCAAAATTTATGATTGTCTGATGGAAAGGCGAGAATGTTACTCATGTTTTCTGGATCAATTTACTACTACTGAATAATTTTACATGAGGTTAAAAAAAATGCACATCTATCTCACACTTACCTTCTGGTGAGGAAGCAGTCTTTTGGGAAAAGACAGCGTGTACTTTACTCTTCTTATGGATATCATTGTTTACAGACAAGCTGGACTGAAGTTTTCTATGCATTTTCTGAGAAACAGGAGCTGAAATTTTGTGATTATCTGTGGGTGCTTGTTTAGCTCCATGAGGAATTCCATTCCCATTGCTCAGACTCTTGTGGCCGCCATTCTTTATCTTGCCTGTTTCCTCCTTGCTGGGCTCCTGTGTTGATGTCTGCAGCCGAGGCAGGCGCTGAGGTTGGGCTGAGTTAAAAAAACAAAACAAAAAACAGTTCATCTAGTTAAGCAAGAGAAGCTATTATTTTACAATAACAAAAAGATATATTCCAAAATACAAATTCAAAAATAGAGACTGGAGGTCTAACCCATGATAATAAAACTGAAGATACAGGGAGTTATAGAAGAAAAGAAGAAAGAAAAGGTGAAAAGGGAAGAAGAGGAATGTTCTAGAAGGAAGGAAGGGAGGGAGAAAGGGAGGAAGAAATGGAGGGAGGGTCTAGAAGTAAAATGAAAGTAGGTTCAAAACATCACTATACAAAGACAAAAAACTAGAGGATTTTTTTTTTTGTTAATTTAAAACAATACTTAAATTAAAAGGTCTGTTTAGAGAAAAGGTAATTCAAGACTGGTTCAGTGAAGGCTGCTCTTGTTGGTTGGTCTCCTGAGCAATATACACACAATACCATAATCTCAATACTAAACTCACCAATTACATTTTGGAGTGAAAGGAACAATGAATTCAGACATTCAAAGCTGGAAAATAACCAAACATAGATTTCTTCCAATCAATTCTAAATCTGGATGGAAGTCTCTTCTGTGCTTATTCCTTTAACTCATTTTAAAGAAAAAAAAAAAAAATGGTCCCGTCTGGTACAGTACAGCTGCCGAAAGCAAATCTAAGCAGTTCAGGAGAACTAACATCTGAGTCTGGACCTAGCAAAGGAGCACCTTCATTCCTCCTAGTCAATGCTATACCAGAAGTCCTGACAAAAGATGTGAGTGGGGAAAAGACCGTCAGAGTTTTAGAAAGGAGAACACACACTTGTGGAGTGCCGCACACTTATGAATGAATAAATAATCTAAGTTCTGAAAGGTTAAGAATTAAGAAAAATTTATTTAGAATAAACTATAAAAAATAAATAGTATTCCAACATGCAATGCCAATGGTAACCAATTCACAAGTGGACAAGAGAAGAATTAGCTTTTCATCATAGGGAGAAAAACAAAATCCCAAACCTTGAAAACACTAATAAAGATCCAGAGCTAAAGCAACAGGAATGGGTAGACACAGTTACAGGGAACAACAAAATGACAAAACATTATTGAAAAGCATGGAGGTGTCCCAATCGCGGGCATAAGTATGTTCATTCTATTAGTTTGATAATTCTTTCATATTTTCGTTAGTGTTTTTCCCACTAACATTTCTTTTGGGCTTTTTTTTTTTTAATGATACATAGAAGCTAATCCCAAAATAAGGAAGAGGAACACATACTACCAAAGAAATTTTAGGGAAGAAAATTGAGGGTTGGTAGAACTTTAATTAGATAGGAAATTGCACCACCAAATTCCAATAGCTCTAGCACTGTGTCATTTGGCCATACATAGACAAAAACCAGTGGAAGAGCAGACTCCCAGGCATGTAGATGCATGCACAGACATACACATGTCTATAACATACAAATAAGACCATCCACATGTCTATGTATGAAGCGAAACTCTTTTTCAGTTTAAAGTGGAAAGAGAGACTATTTTAATGGCATGATACTGAGAAGGCTAATGAATTTAATTCTTTGTGTACTGCATCACTGAACAATTGAGTGAATCATGACAATTTGTGTTGACCAGCATTACCCAACAGCTCCATGTGACCTCAGGACAAATATCTACAACCCAGCATCCTATGCAGGAGATCGGTTTCTTAGGAACATGCCATCATTTGATTTAGAGACCAACCAGAAGGACATCCTAATGACTGCCATTGAACCCACAGCTAGTTATGTATATGCATTTCAAAAGATGCCGAATTTAGTGTTCTTTACAGATCACTTTCTAGCAATCTCTCCAAATAAATGGAATGTTTGAGAAACTTCCTCTCTAAAACTAATAATTCAAGCAATCTGAGAGCTTGGTTAAGTTGAAATGCCATTGACCAATGCAGGAAAACTCCTCATCAGTCAGTCAAAAATGACTTCTCATACTCCAGTCCAAGGAAACCCAAGAATTACTATGAAATAGTTAAACAGTCTCATTAAATAAAAAATGCAAGTGGTAAAAGACGAGTGTGTCCTGTCTCCAAATTCTAAACAATGATAGATTTGACCTTTTTTTTCTTTCTACTAGCAGAACTGAATCTACAACTTATGAGTTACAGCTGGAGCTTTAGTTTAATACATCCTTAACGATTTATCTACATTTCAATCTTCAAACATTTCTGGGGCAGTTAAATGATAGAAATTTTATATTTTATTTCACTGTCACCTAATTATTCTTCTGAGGTTTTTGAATTACAGTTAAGCAACCAAATATTGCCTCTGCACTTCAGTTTTGTTTAAAACACTAAAACATTTTTTAGTTGAATGATTTTGCCGTGTGTGTGCAGTACATCAAATCAAAACTGGATAAGCTTTATCGTAGTCATCTCAATAGACAGGAAATGTAGCTTCATTGATCATTTCTCAAGGGTATGATTTTAATCTTATGGTCAAGTTGCAATTAAAACTAAACAGGAAACATGATTTTATTTTCAAATGAAGAACGAAACCGCCTGCCTGATTAAACCACAACTATTTGGTTTCAAATAGATTTCTTCTTATTGTGTACAAATCACGGATAACTCTAAAAAAGCATGCTAATATGGGGGTGACACAATGCTTCTTAAAACACAGGCAACGCCTGGGGACCCTCACTCCTGCTTTAATGATGCACGGTTCTCATTCAGCTGTCTTTCTTTTTTCCAATCTTTACATATGCGACAGCTCTCAAACGTAGACCATAGACCATCTGGCATTTCCGAGGTGGAACTTGTGCAAGTTCAGCTCTATTGGGAGTGCACTGCTATCTTCTGCCTGTGTTATAAAGGGACAATAGAATGTAGAACTTAAGGGTTGTTTTGAATTATTCATTTTTTGCCTGTATATTCAAGAAATTTTTACAAACTCTGCATTTTGTACTACATAATCACATGCGTTAAAGGTACAAAGAAACTTTTTGACACCTCTTTTCTACAGGAGCCTGGCATTCTGTTTGATATGTGAACATTCAGCATCTGCTATATCACTCCAAACAGGACGGGGGCTGCTACAAAAGACCCCATTTTAAATTTACTCTCTATGAGCGAAAAATGTATTCTCGATATTCAAGAATGGATGCAATACTTGTCAAAATTTCAAATACCAGATATTAGGACATTCAGCATCTTCAAACCTGGATAGCATTGGTCACCTGATCAGCATATGTGTAGAGACTTTTTTTAAAAAAAAACCACAGCTCACACAATGCAGCATGATTGTAATTTTAATATCCATGATGAATAGTTACAAATGTCTTAAGAAATACTGTTCTTTCTAGGTTCAAATGTTTTCAATCAGGGAGGATTAGGTCTAACAGTTTTCAATGGGAATAATAAACATGGGAACAAATGAGTCAATGGCATAAACTTCTTTTGATAATTAAAAAAACAGGTGATACTGTAACTAGTAATAAGTGCATGTGAAACTGCAGCCGCTGGCATAGGCACAGAGAGGCACGTTTTACTCCAGCATATAATCTATCGGTGGGAGCAGATCATCTGCATGGCTGGTGTGCACACAAGTCATACTCAATGAAATTACAATAATTCTCATGCACGTAGTTAATTTAAATGGTTGGTGTACACATAAAAATCACACTAAATCCTGTTACTTTTCACAGGGATAATTATAAGGTTCTTTTGAAAAAAATATAAGGGTCTTCCTGGGTATGCAGTACCACATGGTCACTATAGGACACACACACACACACACACACACACACACACACACAAAAAAAAAACACACGGTAATGGTAGAGATGCTATATATGCCATACTGCATATGAATATATGAACAATTTAGCAAATTAGATGTTATTAAAAGATACCTGTGATCTTGACACTTTATATACAATAGTGTCCTTAAATGGGAGATGAGATGTTTTTCAATATGACTCATGATAAATGTATACTTTTTTTTTTGGCTGCATAATGTGAATTTAGGTAAAATCACTTAGAATCAAGGTGAAAGTCTTCTCTTTTTTATCATTCAGTGCCAAGACTTTCTCTATGTGCAAAGTCTGGGTGCACACGCCCCTAAATCCTGCCCAGCTGGAGACTCCTGGTATACTCCATAATGTGTTCCATCCTCCTCCTCCAAAGGCTTTGGAAATGCCTTATTTAACACACATATTTAACACATGAAATTGTATATTGAAATTCCTATGTTTTTTTCTGAACATTCATGAATTTGCGATCCCAGTCAGCCACTGTGGTTCCCCTGATGTGAGTTCACAACATGGAGACCATTCTGGCACACTGCATTTTATTTTAAAAAATTAATTCAATTGTAATTATTATGAAATAAATCATTAGATGACAATGGGAAGTACTACTATTCAAAATTTAAAAAAAAAAGACAAAATGTTAAAAATTGTTTGGGAAAGCAACTGATCTATTGCTATTGCATTTCATAAAGAACATTTAGAATATAATTCAACATATTTAACCCCCAGAGGAGGAGACCAATAGCTTCTTGAAAATGCATTTCTGTGTTGTCCAAGGCAGATATTTACTCCTGTGTTCCAACCTTCCCTGGCAGGTAGATTCAGCATTCCCAGAGATGCGCTTGTTTCTGCATGCTCCTTCCAGGCCTGGCCCTGAGGGACTGGGCGTGCCCACTCCGTAATGTGGCTGGCACCCACCAAGCTTTGATCACAGCTGAGGAGCACACTTCAGGGATTTTAAGGAACCAAGTCCTGGGAATCTTCATGGAAGCAGGGAAGACTGACTTCCCAGTCTCTGCCCGTGTTTGTTCCTTCCCATTACCTCACCTACACAGTTTTAAAACTGTTCTGCTTGCCTTTATTTTGAAATTCTGTGAAAGTGCTAATAATTATTTCTTTTCCTAACAACCATTGAAAAACCTATATCAAATAACTATGTAAACATAATCTTGTGTTTTCTAGATAAAAATGCAATAAAATAAATTCAAAATAAGAATTGTAAGGACCATAAAGCATATTTTCACTTAAGATGTATATGTAGACACATACACACACATACATACATACACACACACACACACACACACACACATACATACTTATATGTGTGTATATATTATATATTTGGTCCTCAAACCATAAATCAATGAAGAACAAAATCCCACTATGTTTTTCTCTCTAGGCGTAGTTTCATATCTACTACTTGATTTTATACTCAAATGAATGGCAAGTTTGGCCTTTTATCTTGTTATGCCTCATAATTTCTAGTTAACTTGTCTGTGGAGAAAGAGTCTCCCATTTGTGAATTTGAAAAGTTTAAATTGCCAGGTTTGGTTACAGAGTGTCAATTACAAGCTTTATGTGTGCATTTAAACTATTATTCTTCCTGGATAATCTCATTGCATTATGGTATTTGCTATGGTATCTCTTTGGCTTCCTGACTCAATAGATACTTCTGTCACTGAGTCAACTGATTAAAATTGACTGCTACCTATAATTATCATATATTACTAATAGTTACATTGTGGATATACCTAAGAAAATACATGTACATGCATTTATACATAACCTGCAGAAAAGGAATTATACAGATACTGCTTTATAGTATCAAAACAATAATGCAATAAAATAAATACCATAGAGTTATGAACTTTCTACAAGCCATTTTTAAACACTGAAAGTTGTTTAAGATGACAGACAGCTTTATGAGGAGCAATGTATTCACTTCTTTGAAGGAGTCATCCCTAAGTTTTTTAAGAGGCAATAAATGGGCATATTTGGGATCAATATACCTGTGATGTTCTTCAGATGTAAGACACATTTCTTTTATGTTTTAGAAAAAATCAATTAATGGGCAGCTAGAAGTGTGAACAGCCCTACTGTTGCTTGCATTCTGTTTCACCAGACAGAAGCTTGACTAAGAAATCTCAAAACAACAGCAAGGCAGTAACTACAGGAAGGCTACTACTTAGCACTTTGACCACGATTATAAATCAAGCATTTCTTCACTTTTCTTCATCTTTCTCCACAAAAGGTTCAGAGAAATGTTTTTTAAATTATTATTTGAAGGTTTTTTTTTTTAATATGATCATTTGAAAGGCATCTTGTGGTCTATACAAGGTGCCTTGTATAGACCTTGTATATAGTTTCTATACAAGGCATAGGACAAAAAAATAGAATATTTTTCAATATATTCTTCTTAAATTAACACTTTGGAACCACATCACTTAGCCAAGTTTCGCATCTACAAACATGTAATGCATGCTACAGTGAAATTAGAGTGAATAATAATGATAATTGGAGGGTGATCATAAGGCACAAGCCCAAATAACTAAAACCTCAGAATTCACCTAGAGTCTCTTCACACTAACAAAAACATCCAGGGACCACAAAGCATATAAAAGAAGCCTAAAGCACTCCAGGCCTCATCCTAACAGACACACAAAGATTTGGCAGATGCAGAACTGATCTGTCTTACAGGCCCTAGACCCAAGATCTGTCTCTGGGTCATTTAGCCTTCTTTGTGTCTTACAGACATGTAGAGAAGGAGAGAACAAAAATCAAAAAGCTTTAAACCACAGTAAATACCTGCATGAGGGGTCAGATTGACTTGTTGACAAATGAAGCTAGCTCAGTAGAGGTAAGCCTGGGGAACAGGAAGCCACTCATCCTTGCTAAAACTAAGCAGTCAGTAATACATATTAATGAAGGGTAAGTTGCACAAGTTTCCATCAGCTCTTGGGATGCAAAGCTCGGGATGGTTAAGGCTGGAGTATTATGACATTCTTTATGGAACTTCTTCTGGACAGAGGCAGTAGTAAGGAACATAATGGATTCTGGCATCTTGGACTCTTGGCCTTCTGTAGTTAAGAGCTGAAATGATCTGGGGATATGAATGCCTACCAGAAAGAGCAGGCAGCTTTCCTAAAAGGTGATTTTCTTCTAAGTGACACGGCCATTGCTACCAATAGGTAAATAAATTGTCGACTATATAAATCTAAAATGGTGTGCCCCTCCTGTAGACAGATTTCAAACAGCCATGGACCCAGAGGTCAAGTCTGGGTGAGTAGATGAACAGTTGGTGTCCAACCTCCATGTACCTTTTGGCCATCCCTAGATAGAGGATTGCAAGGAACAGCCTGGATAGCCAGTGTTCCACACCCATGGAGGTTCAGAGACGCATGTGTGCTAGCAAAGTTGCAATAGGTGAATTATTTGTTGTTGTTTCTATCTAGTGTTCTAATTCAAATACTATGGAACAGCAGTGGAGGCCAGAAGTGTCAGACCAGGGCAAATACCTCCCTGTTCCCTTCCTAGGAGTACTACAGAGATGGAGATTCTCCAGCACAGACAGACTGAGGTATAGGGGCAGGGATAACCTTGAGCAAGTCTCACTACTACCAGAGGTAAGGCTGGTGACAAGAAGCTGTTAAATGGTACTTAGAGATCAGAGTTGGCCACGTCTCAAAAACAAATATGACAAGGTACCACAGAAATGAGGTGCTGCTCAAGGAAAAGAAAAGAAAGAGGAGGGAGGAGAGAGGAGGGGGGAATTGGACAGCTAAAAAAAAAAATCCCTTGGGACTTTTCGGCTCTGAGGTAATCCCTGAATCTAAATATTTGTTAGCAACTGGAGAAGGACTTCGAAGCCTCCTCCAAGGGAATCTTCTCTGAATTGGCTATGATGGATACCAAACAAGGAAATCTTAACAGAGTCTTCCAGTAAACAAACTCACTGCACACAGAACACAGGCCCAAGTCAGGGGAGAAACTACAGCAGAATGCAGGGTATAGCTCTGTTCAGACCACCCTGCATTCCACAGACCCACTCTGTTCTCTATCTGTACACCGGCTCCCCTCTATCATTTTCACTGTGTCTTAACCCACATACAGGATAGAAACAAGTTCTATCAAATTTGATCTAGGGTGGTCTTCCAAATCATTTCAGAGGAGGGATGCACATCACCCAGAGGTCTAAAGAAGACTGTGCACTAGGTCTAGAGATGTACCATCTACTAGGACTAACTTCTCATGAGGAAAGATAAAGTGCATGGATGTTTAGGAGAAGGGGCAATTGGGTCTCATTAAGTAAAAACAATATGAAATTACGTGAACAGACCAAAAAGGATCGGTGTAGACCCAAGCATAACTGTAGGCTGTGGAGCTAAGGTCACCATAGCAGACATCTATGTTTGTCTGTTCGGCATCACCACTGTTTTCCTGGCAACAATATAGATAATAATGAGAATGGGACCTAAATTTACTGACAGTAGCTTCTGCAGCCGTGCAGTGTTTTTAGTTCCAGGCATCTGTACACAGAACTTGACAATCCTGGGTCTTCACTGACTCGCATTGACAGCAGAGCATTCCTTAAGGACAAGATCCCATATTCCTTGAATTCCATCAACCTTATCAGGCACATACATGCTGACAAAGAGCCTTGTATGATGTTCAGCACCCAGTGGACACCCAGTGAAAATTAACTGATGATGATGAATTAGACTAGCTTTTAAGCTGTCACTTGATCCCGGAATATAATAACCTTCCTGAATAAATCAAGCAACAGTTTGGTATTCAGTACCATTATAAACTTCATCCTTCACCTTCTTGAGCCTAGGGAATTGCTGTAAAAGCATAATATAAGGATGGTAGAACTGTAGCAAGAATTCAAGAAACTCTCTCTGTTATAACAAGGGAATTAAAGATTCAGTTACAGATATCACAGGGTGTGTGGGGAAATGCATCAAAAATGCTCACGAAGTAACATTTCTGAAAAGTAGCATAAAAAAGTCACTGCCAAATTATATATCTGAAAGATCCTTTCCATAATAAAAGCAAACTCAACTTAGCCTGCAAGTAAAGCACAGAGTGATGGATGTACAAATAAGGTCACAGCTAGAAGATACAGAGTTAGGTAGAAGAACCTAAGATGATAAGCAATTCAACATTTAAGAAGGAAAACAAATTCCTTAATGGCTTACATGAAAAAAACAAAAGAAAAAAAATCCGAAAAGAAACACCAGCTTTAATGAAGCTCATAATCCCCAAGTTCACTGGTGAACAATGACAAGAACTTTAAGGATTCCCTTAAAATGTGGCCTGAGACTAGGAATCCTCTGTGCTTTAGCACTTGTTATGAATGATGCTTCTGCTGAAGTAATTTGAAAATTCAAGACTGAGAGCAAAGTTCTAAGAATTGGCTCAAAGATCAACCAGGTCCTAATGATCATGTCGGACTCCTACAGAGACCCTGGCAACATTCTTCTATAAGGAACTACTGCATAACCTGCCGTCCTACAGAACTGCCAAAGATATTCAAAATAATGATACAAAGAAGTTTTTCCAGGTTGTGCAAGTCCATTCTCATATGCACAATTAAGTATGTGTAGGTATAGAGCAGATTCTAGCAGATACATAATAGGAAAAATAATTATGCAAATGAATAAGGAAACAAAATACTGTTTTCTCATTCTCATCCCCAAGGTTAAAATCTTAATTCCTCTATTATAAGGTTGCTTTCACTTTTTGGATCCTGATTTAGATTATTGTATCCATCAAATTGCAATATTACTGGACAGAATAAAATATTACTTAAAACATAAGCATCAACAAGTGGGACATCAACGTATAGAGGGACAAAACCATTAACCATGCTTGAAGAGTCACAGATTGAGACCATTTACATAAATTGTTCCTCTCCTAATTTCTCCATTAAAATATACTAAATCTGTCAAGGTCACTTTGGCTGCAAAATGGCTGAAATAAGTCATTATAAAATATTTGTTATGTACTATTCTAGGGACAAGGGACCTTACAGGGAACAAATTTACAAAGAACTCATTCACTGTAGAGCTTATGGATATTTATGACCTCAAGTAACAATAAATTCAGAGGACATCCCTAGTAGTGTTAATTTCACATCTTAATGTCATTAGAGGCAAGTATTCAAATATAGGGAAAATAACGAACAAAATGACATCACAGCTTTCCCATCTGCCAGACATCGGGGTGGACAATGGGCGGTACCCTCTAGCTAACTGCAATTCGTTCAATGGTCACTTTACCTACATTTCTACTGTCCTGTGCTCAAGGACACACTAGCTTCACTTGTACAGCAAGCAGAGTTTGCTTTTGTTATGGGAAGGAAACAAAAATCAAAAGAACACTTTCAGATATACAATTTGGCACATTCTCCTGGGAGATGGCATCCTCTGCAAGTGTGTGTATAAACACACTTCAGAAGCACACTGCGCCAGACACGCATTATTTTATTTGCATGTAATATGTTTAAATCACGGTGTTCTTGAAAAGGAAAAACAAAGACAAAACTGCGATACAATGTCAGAAAACAAGGATAAAATAGCAGAAAAGCGAAACAATAAAGGACAATATAAGAGGATGAGAGATGAAAGAGGATGAGAGAGAAAAAAACAGAGTGATGAAAGTGAGCTTGAGGGATGGGACCAGCATGTCTGCAAGGCATCACAATCACACAAACAGGCTTCCCTGATTCTGGACCACTTGTTCCCCGGAGGTAAGTCTTACACACACCTGTGCTTAGCACTCCTCCTTCTACCTTGGCAGCCAGCAGTTAAAACTGTTGTCATTTCTAACCTAAGTCATCAAAGCTCTGGCCCACTTTCATATCACTGACAAACCAGAACCAACCCAGAATCTGTTTGCCTTGCTGCCTGGATGAAAAATTCCATGTTTATTGATCTTTAGGATAAAATCAGTACTTTACTAAAACCTTCCCAATAATGCCTCCTTCTCCTACCCTGCCATTTTCCTGGGTCCCAGATATACGGAACTTGTCCTGCTTCTCAAGAAGCACATCAGTTTTTCCAGGCTACTGTGTGATTCTTTTCTAGCCACTGTCTTTGGGAAGCTCCACTGTCTCTTACTTCAAACCTACATCACATGCCATCCACTCTCCATCTTTGTTAAACAGTCCCCTGAGATATAGATGAGTCCCTCCTCTTGGAGTCAAGAGAAAACTTTATTTGAATGTCTGCCATCTCCACCAAAATGCTGTGTTCCTCCACAACAAACATCATGCCATTTGTGATTCCATAGTGTCACTCAGCAAGCCTCTGTTTAGCATGATATGCATGTGTCATGTGCCTACAAAGCTGTGCAGAGCATCTGATCCAGCACCTAGAACAAGGAACACCAGAAAAAAATGGCACAAATGACAAGGCAAAAGAAATGGCCTTCTTCTGGAGCCCCCAATTTTAATTCTTTAAATAAAGCCCTAGTAAGTATATAGTGCTCTCCTGGAAAGTCTAGGGAAAATTGCCTTTCCCTATGCTCCCTAACAGAATCTGGCTGCTTCTTCTGTCTGTTAGTGAAGTTTAGAACGTATCTGAATCCTCTAAATCCCCAACCACCCAGCTTAGCCTGTAATTCATTAGTCTATCATTATTTCTTATTCAAATGAATTTTGGAAAAAAAACTGTCAAAATTCTGTATTACCATGAACTTCATATTAATTTCACATTAGATTAATATTACCATGTAGTCCAACAGCGGACAAGAAATCAAAAATAATTAAAGATAATAAAAAATATGGAAACAAAAAAAATTTAGCACTCCAGCTAAACAGTTGATAGAAATAGCTGTTTATAGAGAACTGAGATTTGGGGAATTGTTTCTGTTTGTTTTGTTTTTGATGCTTTGCATTCTTTCATCAAGTGCTTATTATATATTTTAAGGATCAGACACAATGCAAAGGCTAGTGAAACAGAGGTGAGAAACAAAAATAGTGCACACCTGAAAACCATGATAACTATTACAAAGCTAAAACTACTACTGAGACAATGTTTTCCCGATAACAGGAAGAAGAATTTCGTTTTGGAAAGCTACCAAGGGCATCTCAAAAAACAACTGAAAGGAAAAGGGACCTCATAAAGAGGAGGCCCAGGAATCTGGCCAGGCTAAAGCTGGCAAAGCCTAGAGGCACAAAGGACTTCAGGACTTTTGCTGACCTGAGAGGAAGCCAAGGTGGTTAGGGAATTCACATGCTGCCCTTTGGACAGTCTATGTATCACCTAATTATAACTATTAGCATTAGTGAATATGCTGGGGAAAAACAAAACAAAACACGGGTTGTGCCTCCATAACTGTTCCTGGCATTATTTTTCTGGATATTTGCTTCTTTACCATAAGTCCATTGCTACAATAAATTATTCATTTACAAGACCACTCAATTTCCACTGACCAGAAGTTGGCATAAATACTTTGATTTGATTCAAGACACTCCCAACAAAAGGGCTCTTAGGAAGTTACCAAACACAGTTGTCAACTATATACAAATGTAATATGAAGCCGCAACTTGGATTATTAGGGAACATTTACAGAAATCTTACACTTTAATTACCTTCCAAGAACAAAAGACATACATCCATGCCTCTGAAACGAACTAAACAATTTATGCCTCAATTTGGGGAAATTTGAACTCAAGCTCCATAGAAGAGCATGAATGGTATGATGTTTTTTCAACAGTGAAAAGGTTTAAGAGAATCAAACTGCTGGGTTGGTTTGTTTGCTTATACTGTATTGTCTTGTTTTTCTCAGATTTTAGGAGTGAGACTATTACTCTGTTTTGCTTTGTTTTGTTATCTTCTATTTTTCTAAACCAAGTTCCTTTATCAGTTAAGGGGCACAAGTCTCTGGTAATTGTTCTCAAACTTTGTCCAACTCCAGAGAGCTGAACAACATATTTAGCTCATGTTATCCCTTCTCTGGAACTATCTCATCTCTTCCAGTGTACTGTGCTCCAGAAGGACAGGACCATAGACAGTTAGACTGCTGACCATGAGCACTTCCTTAAAAAGTCAAACTCCCAGAAAATATATAGGCAATTTGTTAGTGAACTGAATAAGTTCATCTATGTGGGGCTTCATAAATTTCCTATTTGCCTCTAATAATTGCTTCCTATTAATATAGCTTTTAAAATCCCACATGTGGATTTCAAATTGCAAGTGGTTAGTATATATTCTTATCCATAAACAAAGTTCATCATCAAAAATTACAGACAGCCCCCCACTCCAGGCATCCTTGTGTAATTCTTTACTCTTTCATTCAACCTCAACTTGTCAACTGGGAAACACAGGTTAAACATATCAATTCCAATGGCATCGCCCTTTTCCGTAATATTCCAAAAGCATAGGTCTGAAGTTCATTGTCAAGAGGTAAGCATATAATGTGCATATACCTTAATATACAGAAATCTAATATAAAAAAAAAGCAGAAGAAGAAACAGTGTAAAGACTCATTTCTCTAGAGACTTGTAATTTTGAAAACTATGTCATCCAAATAATATCTAACTTGTTGGGCGAGTTGGCTCGCCGTTAAAACACTTGTTGCTTTTGCCAAGAACCAGGGTTTGATTCCCAGCACACACATGGCAGCTCCCAACAATCTGTAATTCCAGTCCTAAGGGATCCAATACCCTCTTCTGACCTTGTGGGATACCAGGCAGGATGTGGTACACACATAAATGCAAGCAAAACACTCATACATGTAAAATAATAAATAAAGCTAAAAACAAATAATATCTGTCAATGGCATTGTATATCTTTTCCTAGAGAAACAAGTGCAAAAGGGTGTAAGGGGTAATAATTTGTCTAGAAGAAGTGTTTGGGAGCAAAATCAATCTGCAGGAGTAACAGAAGCTATTGGGTACTTTCCTAAATTCTTACAACAACAAATATTAACTGAACAAGTGCCGCTGTGTCCCTTGCTCTCAAGGCTGCTACAGTGAAAACAGCCATCAGCAGGAGGCAAGATTACACCTCTGCATTTCTTATTGTTGTTGTTCTTCCAAATGGAAAAGCACTGAACAAAAAAGAATATGAAAATAAATGGTTTCTGTGTCTGATTCACACCATCTGGTCCATGAGAATAAATGGGTGAGAGAGAGAGAGGGGTAAAACAGCATATGTGTCAGAGAGGAGAAAGGAGGGGGTTCTTTCTTTCTTTCTTTCTTTCTTTCTTTCTTTCTTTCTTTTTTTTTTTTTTTTTTTTTGCAACAGGGTCACACTATCTACCCCTGCCTGGCTGGCTACTCAGATACAGATAAAGATACCAGGCTGGCCTTGAAACTCATAGAGATCTACCTGGTTTCATCTCCCAAGTACTAGTATTAAACGCCCGTGCCTTCATATCCAGCTGCTTAGTTTGTTTGCTTGGTTTGGTTTTTTGACACAGAGTTTCTCTGTGTAGTCCTGACTGTCCTAGAACTTCCTCTGTAGACTAGGCTGCCCTCAAACTCAGAGATCAACCTGCCTCTGACTCCTGGGTACTGGGATTCGAGGAATGAGCCACCACCACCTGGCTAAGTTTTTGTTGTTGGTGTTTACTTTTTAAAGTTCATGTAATATTATGAAATATTAACCCACATTAAATGTGAGTGGCAATACATAATACATTGGTGCTTGTGCAGCACCCCCCTTTTCCATCTGATAAAATATGTCATGATTGAAAACTCTAACATTAAGTAGGCTCTGCTCAGTGCAGTGGCTTCTGGACCCACACCACGCAGGTAATCTGCTCAGATACATTTTTGAGTATTTCAAGATCATGTAATAGAAGCCGCACTACACTAGCTCTTCCGGTCACTTCTTCCAGAGTGCTGAGTAACCAGTGAGATGTGGAGTCATGCTCTGCTTTTCTCCCTTGATTTCACTCCAAATCTCCATACAGGCCAGAAAAGGCAGTATTTCCATAATGGCACAACTTACACCATGTCACACTTCTTCCTCTAGCCCCATTGTGGGACACCCCATCACTGAGGAGTGAGAGAGTGAAGAGAGTATCTAGATTTTCTTTACCAGTCCTATGAGGAGGAGAGAATATATACCTCCAAGTATATACCAAAGTTGGCAGAACTTAAGGCTGAAAGATAGAGTGACTTGTCCACTGTCCCATAAAAAGTGAACCTCATTTAGAAATAGAATCTAAGTCACATGACCCTACCCCTCCCTAAGCCCCACCTTCTCTATGTACATAAAAATTTCTCTCTGCATCTTGCTGTTGTACACCACCTACACCTCTGCTGTGTCTAAATCCTGTAAAAAATCGAACTTTTTATTAGCAAATTCAATTTCAGGCCATTACTTCATTTTCAAGCTAATTGACTAATGGCATGTGTATTTTCTCATTTTATATAAATACGATGCTGCACTTATCTATGGTGGCTCCCACGGTTCTTTGAAAAGTCTTCATACATTATCCTTAGAGTATGGGCACTTTCAGCACACTCATTCGGTGGACTGCAGCAGCCTGAATAGATGGGAACTACCTGAGGTGAAGCAGCTCTCCAGGAAGATTTATAAGAGTAGGGCCTGTGAATAAGGAACCATCATTGTGACACTTTCCAAAGGACCGAGTTTTAATGTGCTGTGCCAAAAGGCTATCACAGAGATGTGTTTAGGGTAGGGATATGGTAACAAGTTGATCTTCCAAAGATACTGTCCACACATAGTGTCACTTTTCTTATTCATGTGCAAAGAAGCAAAAAGTGACAGTGTCAGTTAAGAGGGAGGAGACGAAAGCTATCCCTTGGATGCCCCCAACCCCAAGGAATGCTATTCTAAATCTACAAACTGCCCATTTTTCAATTCACTGTAATTTAGTGTTTCACACACTAAAATGGACACTAAAATCTGTCATTATTACTGACCAGCCTGTAATCATTCCCATTCAGTCCTGCCAAAGCTCTAGATTCTGACTCCGAGAGCTTAGATGTTTAGGCTCAAAATGTGGTGTGGTTAGCCTTTGTTTTTGTTTTTTACAAAAACATAACTGCAGAAAATGAGCACTCTCACGCGGGCTTTGTTCATTACATATATGTTCTGTGAACTAGACCATTCTAATGTTTTTACCTTAACACAGTGGATTTCATGAAGAAAACACGTTATTAAAGACTTCTTCCCAGGCTGTGCTATATTAAGCTCCTGTTTTCTTTAAGCTTGGTGAGGAAAAAGAAATGATCATGACCTCAAGGATTACCAAAACAAGTAAACCTGAGAAAAGTGAAAACTAAGGAATGACGGGTACAGCAACATTATGGAACCCACATTTCAAGAAGGCTGTGACTGAATAAATGATCTTTAATAAAAGATCATGATGATAATGCTCACCAGCTTCAGAGTATAAATTTCAAAAAGTCATAGCACTAAGGCTCAAAATAGCGGCACACACCTCTAATCACAGCACTTAGGAGGTAGAGGCAAGCTGACCTCCATGAGGTCCAGGCCAGCCTGGTCTACATAGCATGTTCCAGGCCAGTCAGGGATACATACTGAGACCCTGTCTGAAGAGAGAAATAAAATACAAAGAATTCATTTTTGTGGATTTTTATTATTTCTATGGGAAACCCAGAAATATGTGACTATTCCTAACAATATGTTATATATTACTTATTTCTTTGCTATATGATATTTACTATTATATATCAGTCATGACTATGTCATGATTTATTTATTCAATCTTCCCTAATGTGCTTTTGAGTCATTTTAAATTTTAGTCAGTTATTAAGGGCGCTACTTTGAATGCATATAGTAGAAGCTGTAGCAAAGGTGAGAAGATATGATATTTTGTTTGGGAGCCTTAGGATGGGGAGCAAATGAAAAACTATGCACGCATGTAGTCCTCTGTATTACATATACTGTAGCCTCACTGGCTACAGTGAATGTGCAATGTTCACAGACTCTTCTCCACATGAAAATGACTAGAAATCCTACCAGACAAGCAAATTTTACTTGAGAATATGTATTTCCTGCAACAAAACAGTTCCTTCCAGAGAAGCCCTTCCTTCCCTTTCATTTAAGACACTCAGCATATCACAACCTCTACTCTTCCCTTTCTTCCCCACGGTTCATTCCATGATTCTCAGTTTTCTTATTCTCTGGATGCTGACTTTTCCACGCTAATCCATTGTTCATTATCATAAAAAAAAGCCTACCATAATTTAAATAGCCAATTCCTATTTAGTGCTAAACATTGTCATACCATAACTCACATACAAGCAAATGATTATTGGTTCGCTGACTAGAAACAATGGCACCAGACATTGAATAGAAGCAGTATTTTCCCAGATGCTCTACAAACACTGCCTACAATCCTTGTTTTAGTCACTGTCTTAAATAAGCAAACTATGAACCTTTATATCATAAGAATGGTTGAAAATTGTGCCTAATAAATCTTCTCAGTTGTCCACTGTATTTCCATACCATTGAAAGAAATAGCTGATATTGCACAAAGTTTTGAAATACACTGTTCTCCAAAGTATATGCTTCATCAGCAATTTGTTTTAACATCCACATCTCCTCAAAGGGAATTGAAACTAATTATGTATTGTCCCAAATGCCTAGATACCACTGATACCATATGGATTCATATATTATTCAAAAAGCTGATTTTTCTCTTATTAATATGACTCTTAGGTAAACTGTATCTCTATTATGAAAGACCTCACTTTCCTCTGAGAACAAGCTCTAGATGTAATAGTTAAGAAGATATTCTTTCCAATTTATCTACAAACACTTGATTAGAGAGTGCATATTCCAGGCGTTTTTCACTGAAAGCGAACGCTTACTCCAATTTAAGACACAGAATCAAAGGAAGATGAAAGAGGCAGGTGTGTGTAATTCTTCAGAAAATTAGACAAAATGATTTTCATCTTCAAAATTTCACTCATATATAAGGTAAACTTTGATTTTTATTTAATGTATCAAGGATACTAAGACAATCAAATAATTCCTTTAGATTACATCTAAAAGACTCTGAAGTCCTTTCATTGTGCCATTTAACAAGGCTACATGTGCAAATTAAATAGTTCTTTTTCAATGTTAAGACTGGCAAGCCATGCATAGTGAAACTAAAAGTAAGAAACAAATCTGAACAATGTTCGAGAAAACAACTTCCCCAAAGGACTATAGGATTAAAAAAAAAGAAGCCAGTGCCGTCTCTACCCAACAGGGTTTTAGTGGTTTTATCAATATCAAGAAAC
The DNA here is from genome assembly GCF_004664715.2 of Peromyscus leucopus. Taxonomy (NCBI): domain Eukaryota; kingdom Metazoa; phylum Chordata; class Mammalia; order Rodentia; family Cricetidae; genus Peromyscus; species Peromyscus leucopus. The sequence goes on from NC_051065.1 coordinate 11,541,379, forward strand.
TGCTTTTTTTAACTTTTTTAAGGCAACTGTTGACACTGATCATGAATGCTCAGATTATTCTTCAAATGTATCTGTTCTGGGGCAGCATGTTCAAGTGCATACCTCTGCAGGTTGAAATTATCCTGGGAACTCATGGATGCCTGAGTTCCACTCCCACATGATTCCGAGTTAATTGGTTTGGGAAGGAAACTGTCTGTTAAGCTACCATGAAGAGTGGGCGCCACTGCTCCCACAGAGGGATGTGACCACAGAATCTTGTCCCTGTCCCTCCTATGTCTTCAGCTTCAGTCTTCCAAGATTTCTTCTTACTGAAAATGGAAAGCCATTTTAAAAAAGAACGACACAAGCCAAGGTTCTTATCTCTCCCTTGAAATGAGACCACAAAGGCAGGCCACAGACTCATGGGTAATGATGGTAAAGCTGCAGGAACTTTCAACTAAGGACAAAGACTAAAATTTGGGCTTGAAATACTTACACTTTAGAAAAACTGCCTTCCTCACCCTGATGGTTTTAAGGTGAGCTCTCGAGGACCCTAACCATCATAGAATCCCTCCCCACCCCCTTTTTCTGACAACAAGAAAAAACTTTCATTTATTCAGCCATCAACACAGACGTGAGAAAACAAACTCAGCATGGCCCTGCCCTGTACAACACAATTCATGGAGATGTCAACTACACTCTAAGGAATCCTCAGCCTCCCAGTGGATAAGAGTGTCACACACAAAACCTGTGAGCTCTTCTGGATAGAGGCAGATCAGCCCTATCCTGATGAGAGAAAAAGGCACAGCCCTTGCTGGCTGGCTGAACGTACGGAAGAAATGCAAAGGAAGCCCAGCCCCGAAGGAGGAACCTGTCACGTGTGCATGAAAGGAAGTGGTGAGATCAAAAGCAGTACTGGTTTTAGTCCTAGATTCAATCATCCAGAATCATGCCCTGGAAAGTTCCTGTGGTTCTGGAATTGCGATAATTCCCATGACTTAGAGCCAGGAGACAGTAGGCATGGACTGGGCCAAAGTCACAAAGTGTGGTAATGGCTAAAAAGGGAAAGAGCACAGAGTGAAGCAGCATGGAGATATCTGGGAAGGCTTCAGAACTGACGATGTAAAAGTCATGAAATGCAAAGCCTCACATCAGTTAAGGCACTCACAGGCACCCGAGGCAAGGGAAAGCCAGGCTCACTATAGAAGCAGACCGCAGAACTAGAGACAGAGAGGGAGGAAATGTCCTTCAGGATTTGTGTCCCATCAAATACTACAGAAAGGACAAGGAAGAAAATTAGTCTGCTGGAAAAGGGTCATCAAGCACAAAAGAACTTTGATAGTCACTCTTCAACCCTTGTAGGACAAAGACCAAAATGGGTTAAGCCATCAGCCATATGGTCCAGAAATGGGTTTGAATACCAGGAGCTGGTACTTAGCTAAAACCTAAAGTATCCCAGGGATGAACATTATTATTATCTGAGTCCTTTAAGAACAGTAGGTGTTACAACGGAAAAGGACTGGAATAGTTCTAAAGCAGAACTGGGAACTGAGAAGCAGGGGTATATTGATTGAAATAGAGAGCATATTTTTACAAGAACCAGTTCTTCCACTCTATAATACTCTTCTTCTGTCGTCACAGCCCTGAAGGCCTAATGTGAGAAGACTGAAGGCATGGTGGTTGCTGTGGTGTCTGTGTGAGTCTGGCCGCTGTGGCGTGGGGCTGGGGAATTTATGGGCACTATGAGATATCACAAGTTCCATCTGGGCATGAAAACAAATCAGGTAAAACCACAGAAGAGAAGAGGAACAATGAAGGGAGAAGGACACACAACAGATAAGGCACATTTACTTCTAAGGCCAAGTTCTGGAAGAAAGAAGAGAATGAATTTCTGATTTCCAATTGTTAGGTGGCACAGATTTTGGTGCTAAAAAAGACCAAGGTATGTCCACATTTGCAAGATAACAGAAGTGAAGTAAACATCTCATAGAAGCAAAGATCTATGTCATCTCAGTGACATTAAAAGAAGTCTCGTGTCAGCCAACCCCCGTGGAGTCATGACTCAGAAGTCAAGATGCTAGTCAAGAGTTCATAAGTGACCTACAGGTTAGGCCAGCAATGTGCACACTGAGGAGAGTCATGGTCACAGCACATCCTGACTCTCTAAGCTTTGGCCATCTGGCTTCTACTGTTACCTGGAAATCTCTCACGTTAAGTGTACAGGGCCTAGATACACAACCATTATCACATTTAAAAGCATTCAAAAATGAGATTTTACTCAATCAGTCTTTAATAATTTCAAACAAACTTGGAACTTAGAGAAAAGTCAGTATTATACAAGTCATCTTTAAAAAGGATATTTTTAGCAATTATACATATTTTTGTTTCATTGGATCAGAAGGCTTAAAACTTAAAGCATTTAAAAACTAGCCAAGTCGCTGGGCGGTGATGGTGCACGCCTTTAATCCCAGCACTTGGGAGGCAGAACCAGGCGGATCTCTGTGAGTTCAAGGCCAGCCTGGGCTAACAAGTGAGTTTCAGGAAAGGCGCAAAGCTACACAGAGAAACCCTGTCTCGAAAAACCAAAAAAAAAAAAAAAAAAAACTAGCCAAGTTATTTAACATGTCAGTTGTATGAATGTAAGTAAAAATTATAAATCTTTAAAAGAAATTGACAAATTTCAGCCAGCTTAGCTTAAGTATTGAAAACCTGAATATAGGGGAAATTTGATTGACCTTGGTTTCCAATAATAGATTATTGTCTATGGAATTATTTCACCTCATAAAAAAAGTGGGATGTGTTATTGCTCTCGGCCCTCTCTGAGACTCTGGCAGCGGCTCTGTAACGTCAAAGGAATGGTGAGAGGCTGACCTGCGAAGGGCTGACACAAAGTGGGGCTGCAGGCAAGGAATGGCAGGCCTCATCCCAAGATGAGCTGAATGGCCACTTTCTGGCTACACTGGCATGAATCAATTATTCACGATGATTTGAGATGGTGGGAATCTCCATTTCTTAAATTTTCCAGGACAAGTTCTCACAAGTTCTCAAGAGCCATGGCAAATGTATCTAATTAAATAATGTTCCAAAGCAGAACACATTTCTGTATCCGCTCCTGTCTATGTTTCACTTAATGTAATTTTCACTCCCTAATAGCGCCATTTGAGTGCTTTAAAGGCGAGTCCCCCCTGGTTTTTATGTATCTTGCTGCTGAACCCAAGAAACTTGGGAAGAGTTCGGCTTTTAGCAGAGAACTGTGTAGCAAAGATTTGCTACTGACTCCTGAGGACTAGTTGAAAGAAAGAGGACAAGTTATAGCATTGATTCTTCACTCTGCTGGGGCAAAAAGGCAACAGAGCTTCTGAAAGGGATTAAAAGAGGTTTCCACAACCTCTCGCATTCTCTACACCCTCACCATCTGTTCTGAGCTGTGGACTGAACTGAAAGCGAGTCTCAGCCTGCTGTAGGCTGTGGCTGGTGCAGGTGGAGAAGCCTGGCTGTACAGAGATTGTCATAGTCCTCGCTCACTCCGCTAGAGCAGCTCTCCTCGGTGTTCTAACTAAACTCAGAAAAACCCCTTCTCCCTCAACTGCAAGAACTCAATGAGAAGTAAATTATAAAGTTAGGATACAGTGGTGTTTCATGCTTAGCAAAACTAGAATCGCTGTTCCTTCATGCCTACCACTCCATCTACATGCAGCTTTACTGACCTCTGACCTCTGCGGATATTTTCAGAAAGCCCAGTTCTTAAAACGGTCCAAGTCTAGGTTTAGTGCTCTGCCTCTGTTTTCTTGAATGCAGTTTTTTTTTAAAATAAGAGTCAGTCTCACCACCACCACCACCCCACCCCGTTTTGCACTTGCTCTCCATCCCCCAAATTGTGTGAGAGTTCCTGCCTTTTAAAGACCCTGAAAGAATGTAAATTTCCTGCCTACTTACAAACTTAAGACTGGCCTGCACATGTTTGGGTGGGCTCTCTGATGTCTCAGGAAGCTTGGTTTTACCCTATTTTTGCTATGTGGAAGAACTTTCTTTCTTTAAAGATAATTACATTGTGTTTAATGTAGTAAGATAATTCACTTAAGGAGGCAGAAATGCAGACTAAAGTACACAGAATATTAAGTGGATACCCAATTGTTTCCCATCAATTTCCCAGTATTCTCCAGGGGAACTACTCTAAAATGGTGACCACATACCTTGTAGTAAGGAAATATATCTGTAATGTTATATATACAGCTACAGGTAGACATAAATATCTAAATCACGAAGGTAATACTCATCATGATATATATATATATATATATATATATATATATATATATATGTATATATATATATTCCATTTCCAATTGTGTGTTAACTACACTAGATGGAAAAACCTCCTTAGACTCTTATGTTAATGAAGGACAACAGCTACAAATGATCTGTATCATTTCCTTCCATTTCAGAGGCTGTATTTTAGGGGATCCCAAGCTACTGTCTACACACAGGCAGATATAGCACATAGCAACAGAGCACAGCAGATATGATCTATTGAGTATGTGCGCTGCTACAGGAAGGTTCACTAGGGAACCCAGATGGAATGCACAGGCAGCCAAAGCCCGGCTTTGCCCTTTCCTGGGTGTGCTGACAGGAACAAACACCTGTATTGCTGCTTCCCCACTAGGTAACATAGCAATTTGTAAAAAGCCTCCAAAGCCTTTTTTCAAGCTATCCCTCTGAGTTTGACATGCACCATTTTATTTGTTCATCTTCATGGCCATACTCAGGCTCTGATTTCAGTTAAGATGACTCCACCTACACAGCTTAAACCCACATTTTCCATTATATTCAACCTTACATTCCCCCATTTCCTATTTATCTACAACAGCTAGTCCTCTCTTGATTCTTCAAGAGTAGAAGACTTTCTGGGCTATTAGCCTTTGTTCCTCTAGTTGAACCTCTTTGTGTCTTCTTACCCTTATACCCACAGCTCATCACTTTAAACTCTGCTGACAGGTCCCTAAATGTTTAGTCCCATTGTCCTTGCATAGCAACTGACTTTTGTTCAAACCCAAACCCTTGGTATCATTCCCAGCACTGGTTTCATCCCATCCATCTGGCTGATTGCACCTCACAAAATAAATCTAGTGGATAATGCCAAGTGGTTCCCATCTGCAATCTTAGAACTCAAGAGGCTGAGACAGGAGGGTTACCATGAGTTTGAAGCTAGCCTGGGCTACATAGTGAATTCCAAACTAGTCTTACCTAGAGTGAAACTCTATTGAGAGATGGGAGAGGGGTAGGGAGAGAAATCCACTTCCTCCTTCCTTCCTACAATCCTACCCAACATAATCCAGACCAAACACCATGCTTTCTTGTCTTGCTTAATACAACAGTCTTATCATTCGTCTGTTATGACTTCAGTCCTTCCCATTTCTATTTATTTTCCAAAGTATTAAAAAACAATCAATCCAAAATAAATCCATATTAAAAAGCCATAAACCTGATCAGGTCACAACTCCAACATTGTTAGCCTTCCCTGGACAGACTCTTTCCTTCTCTCTCATCTCTCTCCACTCTGAATCAAACACTTTATATCCTAGTTTATGCAAAACTTCAACTCCATTCAACCATTCCCTCTCTTATTTCTAGGTCCAAAGATGTGCTATGCTTTGGGCTTGTCTCACACACACACACATACACACACACACACACACACACACACACACACACACACGCACAGCAGGGGGTGGGAGGAAGAAAGAGAGTGAGACATCCTGCTTCCGTTTTGGTAGAATCACACACATGGCTTCCTCTGGAAAGCTTTCTCTGATGTCCTCTCAACTTGAGGACTTGGGTTTCTCCCGTGTGAACATACAACAGCCCTGTACTTTTCCCCGGAGCACTGCTAATACAAGCAATCATCTCAGGAGAAACTGTCTACCTCTCCCATAAGACCATTAACTTTCACCTGCAGAAGCCATACCTGTGCTGATCACGACTTAATCCCCAATATAACCCAGTAGTAAACTAAACACTCAGTCATAATTCATTCTTTGCTCAGTTTTCTAAGTTTTATTTTATCACAAAAGTCTAATATAAATACACAGTCTAAAAAAAAAAAAACCTAAATAATTTCTGCACAAGTTCTCAGAATGTTCAGATCCAGGAAGTTTGAGGTTGGGGAACTAAAATTATCTAGACCACAGCATCTGTGGTCTAGATAATTAAATGTTACTTATTTCTTCAGAGGTTAACATTTTTGAGATGATCTCTATGATAATTCCCAGGCCTCAGTTCTCTTAGAGGCTTGAAAAATTTACAAATGAGAAGGACTAAAGCTAGTGCCCTTGGTAAGCCCTTATCCCTTACCTGCCCTCCAGCTCAACCTCATCTAGGGCCAAAAGGATCAAAAGACTTTGGGAACATCAGTAAGAACTTGAAAACTTCTGACTGACCAAAGTATTATGTGTCTGTCAAACTAGAGAGGTTGGCAGAATTTTAACTTTTAAGGAAAATGAATTTTATATCTCTTAATAGAATGTATATTAGGCAGAAAGAACACGACCACAAATTGGATTTAACCAAAGGGTTTCCAGTTTGTTGCTATACTTCACCTTCTCACATGGCTGATGTCAAACTTTATTCATAGCAACATCCAAGGAGAACATTCAATGTTAGTAACAAGAATCTTCAAACATTCTTTTCATTCTGATAACCAGGACCCCTGTGACGGTCAGTTTTGATTGACACCTCGACACAGTCTAGAATCACCTGGGAAGGTAGTCTCAATGAGAGGTTGTCTATAATAGGTTGGCCTGTGGACGAGTCTGGATTGGGGGTGTCTTGATTACTTTAATTGAGATGGTAAGACCTACTCACTATGGGCAGCATCATTCTCTAGGCGAGGTATCTTGAGTCGTGTAAGAGTGGGGAAAGTGATTAAAGAACTAGGACATAGACATTAATTCATGTCTTCTGCTCCTGACTATATATGTGGCCAGCTGTTCCAATTTCCTGCCACCTTGGTTTCCCCACAATGCCATACTATAACCTGAAACTGAGAGTCAAATAAAGTTTCCCTATCCCCCCCCCCCGAAAAAAAGTATGATGTGGATTAAAAGCCAAGTGCCTTACTATATGATGAGGAACATATATAAATAAATTAGACCAAAAGTAGCAGCATTAGAGCAATGGCATTTGTTGTATTTTGCATAACACAGGGAACTTTAAAGTATAGCCAGACAGTCTTCACAGAAACAACCATGAGTTCTTATTTTGGAATTACCTAAAGCAGTGGCTCTCAGTCTTCCTAATTCTACGACCCTTTAATACGGTTCTTCATGGGTGTTGACCCCCAACCATAAAATTATTTTGTTAAGACTTCATAACTGTAATTTTACTACTGTTTTGAACTATAATGTAAATATCTGATATGCAAGATATCTGATATTTGATTCCAGTGAAAGGCTTGAGTCCCCAAATGGGTTGTGACCCCCAGGTTGAGAACCACTGGTCTAGAAAAAGAAAATAATAATGTGGTTTGGGGAAAGATAAAGAGGCATATACACAAACAGTTTAATTTAATGGGAAATTTATTTTAGAAGAGAAGCTGAGGACTGCTATTGACAGAAGAGGGAAATACAGAACATCAAAAAAATGATCACCATTACACATCCAACCTGGAAACCAAACCACAGCTTGATTTTGTAAAAGTTGATTAAATGTTTTGCTCTAGGACAATAAGAAAAGCAACTGTGCTAATTGGTGCAAACACTTGGTCAGCATAGTGAAAAACAAAGAATTTGCCTGCTGAGAGCTGAAGAGAGGGGGAAGGAACAAGGAGCAACTCAGAAGTCAGAATGACGTGAGCCCAGTACTTCTCAAAGACACGACAGAGCATGAAGTGCTAGGCAATGCCTGAGAATGCTAAGGAGCATTATTTTTTATTCTTTTAAATAAGCTTAATTATTTATTTATTGTACATCCTGGCCAAAGTTCCCCTCCCTCCTCTCCTCCCAAACCCTCCCTTCAACCCCCTCCCACTCTGTTCCCACACCCCCAATCCACTCCTCCTCTGTTTCTGTTTAGGAAAGGGCAGGTTTCCCATGTGTATCAACAAAACTTTTAAAAAGCTACATCTACCAGTCCTTGCTAGGTGCTACATTAATGAAGGATAATTTTTAGTTTCATATAAACTGAACTCTGAAGAAAGCCAAATAATAGTTGTTGAAATGTGCATTCAAACAAGAGAGCTGCAGAAAACACTTGAATCAAAACCTCTTCATGCTCTCTCTTTACCATGGAAATAAGAAGTGTTCTAAGTATGTGACAGTATGCCCGAGTACCTGCCTTTCTTGCGGTGTTTTACACACAGGCAGAATCCCCTGGGGTGATGGAATGGTGTTCATTAAGGGTGATCAGCTCTAAGCTGGCAGAGGCTCAGAAGAGAAATAATAGAGTTCCTAACAGCAGAGCCTGTTGATATGGAGAGGAGATTCGGAGGATGCCAAGAGGAAGGCTTCAAGTAGGAGGGTGAGTGGAAAGACGAAGAGCTGCCGCACAGCTCCGAAGGACTGGTGAGTGTGAATTAGAGAGCGACTTGCATTCTCCTGCCAATTAAGTGCTTACTATTATGAGAGCAGAAAAACTCTTCAAAATGAATAAATGGGTTAAACAGAATGGGGATTACCATTTAAGTAGAGCATTCTAACTTTGCTTCAGATCATGGGAATTCGACAAAATCACAAAGGAGAGAATTAGCCGAACCAAACAGTTTAATTTAATGGGAAATTTATTTTAGAAGAGAAGCTGAGGAAAATTTCTGGAGTTAAGCAATGGCATTTAGAATTAGAGGCATTTGTGTACAGAGCAATGTCCATGGATAAAGTTAAGTAATAGGAATGTTCAGAAAGACCTAGAAAAATCTCCAGTAGAGACCTCAGGCGCTTTATAAGGACGAACAAAGACAGATGTAAGCTCTTCATAGGAAAGAACTAGGATGGTAGAATTTGACCTAAATGAAACCACAGCATTACTTACACACGCTGCCCGCCTGGCAGTAGAGGAACACAGGTGTGTACATTCATAGTCACATATAAGTGCACAGACACATGTATACACAAATGTACACATGCACACAAATGGGCATCTACATAGATACACACATACACACTCCTTCCTACCTTAGAAATCCCCCCAAGATCATTCCTCTTTTAGGATAATTAAAACATACATTGCTGCCCATCACCTGTTATGGATTTGTGTATGTTATGGATTGAATAGAAAAATTAATATTAACTGACATGCCACTTGACTGCAATGTGTATTTCATCAAGTCAGGAAAAGGGTGATTATTAAAATAAATCACTGTAAAAGGTAGAGCTCCAAATTATACCCCACACCAAAGACGCTCTCCTGAGAGGAAAAGCCGAATCCTCAGCCTGTCCTCTCAAAAACAAAGAAAAATTGTTATAGAGTCTGAAATTTAAAATATATTCCAGAAATTAAATTATATACCAAAATATTTTCTCAGAATATAAATGCTTTTTAAGCATTTTAAAGGATCTCTTAAAGAAAAACATAAAGTAGAAACTTTCCAATTATAAAATTTCCTCAGAAAACCTCTATTGTGCTTTTAATTATTTGCTAATTTGATTTAAGATTTTTTTTTTTTTAACAAATGTAAGTGGCTAGAGTTGTCTTTTTTTTTTTCATTTAAATTTCATAAGAAAGATTCACAAGGCACATTCCCTCACTAGACTCTGTGTGGCCTATTTATTCGAAATGCTTCATTCCATATGGATTTCTTCTCTTTTATTTATTACTTCCAGAAAGGATTTTCTCTAATAAGTTAGCAACTCAGGGGCAACAGATTTGAATTGCAAGCCTTCAATCACAGTCCCACATCTGCCACCTGCCACCTATCTTCTAGAAGTACCAGAAAAGCTCAGATTTCCATGTGGCACAGGAGCTAACGCCGTGAGAGCCGAAAGCAGGTGGTCCACAGAGGTCAAGGTTAAAGTTCATGGAATAACTTAGAAATGGTTCTCAGCTTGGATCTCATTTATGAAGCTTGAGAATACACCCTCTAATTAGAATGCAATTTCCAAAGCAGCCACTCCCTTGACTTTCCAGGACTACGTTTCATTCTCAGCAAAGAAAAGTAAAAACAGCCTTTTCACATTGCCAGATAACAGACCATTATAAATTATGCCTTAAACATCCAATAAAGAAGGCAGCAGGCATCCTGAGCAGCAAAGACAACACGTGAGCCTTCAGAAACTACCCTCAAGAACAGATAAAGAAAACTCAGTCAGATTCAACAGTTACTCTCTGCACTTTTGACTTTTGTAGCTGAGCTATCCCATGGAAGGTTGGAAAAACAAGTGGGTTGTGGTTTGAAACAGTTCCCACACTCCAATCGTCCTCTTTTTTTTTTCTGATGACCTCTCCATCCAGCCACCCCAGCACTGTAGTGGGATCTCTCACATCAGTTCTGTGGGAGCCAGCTGTCCTGTTCTTCCACGGTGCTCAGGGAGCCACACAGGACTCCTGGAACAGGACTGAGCCAGGGCTGACTCACTGCAGTTGTTCCCTTCCAGCCCCATGGAGTTCTGAGGCACAGTCTCCCTTTCCAAGGCCTATTGTTATTACAAAAGATCTGCTGAGCCTCCAGAATGTGCTGAACAGCAAAGCAAGAAGAAAACAGCCTTCTCACCTAACGTGGGAGGCAAAATTTGAATTAGGCAGAAATGGCTGAGGACTCTATTGGGAAAGGCCAAGATGGAAAGGCAGACAGACAGCTACATGGAGCTCAAAATCAGCTTGGACTAGCAGATGCTACCCAATCACAAACTTCTCCATGCTGTCCAGAATGGAGTCGTGTTTAAAATGCTATACATTGTTCCACTTTAAATGTTTCTTATACATCCAACCAGACAGTCATTGTCTGGAAAAGTATGATTGGGAAAATAGCAGCAATAAGAGATCTCGGAATTTTTAATCCTCATTCAGAGTCAGATGTTCACCCCAAGTATTTGGAAATGCTTGCCAGCTCAGGTTTCCAGCGGCATTGCAGGGTATGGCCATTATTTTCACATATCTATTTATCTGCCAAAGGTCTCAGCAGCAGGCTCATAGGAGGTGACAGATCTCCAGATCTCTGCAGTCTTTCTGGGGACATTAGTAGCAACCTAAACATTTGTTCCAAGATGCTCCAGCGTCCCATGGCAGGCACTGCATCATTATCTCAGTAAGGAAACTATTTCCTGCAATATGTCCACTTAACCAGCAAAGACAATGGAAAGAGTAATTCACTTTAAATCCTGCCTTTTTAACAGTATGAATTCTGTGTCTAAAGTGAGCTCCACCAAGTTGCAAACAACTTTAACACTAATTAACTCAATTCACCAAATCCTTATGCAACACAGTATTTGGGATTTTGTCTTAAGTGATCTTATTTACCTTTTGCTGTGTGGGCTTTGGGAAAGAAGATTAGAGAAATAAATCAATTACATGGAACACTTACAATTCTGTTTTCTACACAAAGAAACATTGGCAGGGGGTGGGGAGAAGGGGGTAGGGAGGAGGGAACTATACATGTCCCCAATAAGTGGAATTTAAATTCTTTCCTATGTATCTTAGTGTAAAGGCTAGTTGCTAGGAAATCACAGGCAAAATGTGACAGCATCTCACCAAACCTTATGTTTCCAAATTGTAGAGTCAATATTTTGATAAAAGATGGCCAATATATGCTGAGGGATAACTGTTTACTTGAAATACTATTTGATTTTTTGAAAAAGGCTATATTAATCCTGTTGGTCATTAATTTCTGAGTTACATTTCCTTCCTATTGCCTCGCCAAGACAAAAGTATCTCAAATCTAAAGTTAAAGAACAAAAACTCATTTTAAGAGCTTTTGTAAAACAGAAAACTGTAAATGTCCTTCAACAATATTTTTACTATTATTGTTAATTTCCTGCCAAGTAGGTCTTTTTCTAGTATTCAGTGAAGGTTGGGAACTGAGCATTCTAGAGAAAAAAGGAATGTCAAGAGTCTTGAAAAAAAAAAAGTAAAACAAGAAGGAATCTATATTATGAATTGTCTGGATTCTCTGTCCACTCTGTCATACTAACTCTGAGATGCGATAAACCACGAGCAAGAATCCAGAAGATTTCCTTCTGTGCTTTTGTGGGTGTGTACCTTTACATTCAATCCTTTGCTAAATCCTTTTCATGGCAAACTCAGTTTGAAAAGTCTAGGAGGACTCAGAGACTGGACATAAGTTCCAGAGGATCTAAGGCAGAACCTCATATAAAACTCATGTTCTGAGCACCACCCAAAAGATACCAGCATTTCAGAACATTCTCAGGGTGAAATAAATACGCCAATGCTTTATAAATGCTCTATGAATTAACCAGGGAAGGAGGGGAGAAGTATGAAAAAGACACAGATAGTAATATAAAAACAGGTTTGGTACCACTTGCCAAATGAATAGAACACATGAGCACTGTCCTTTAGATCTGATTTTGTTTTCTTAGTATCACAGTCCAACATGTACTTAAAGATGCCTGATTTCCACTGAGTCCTCACTGAAGAAAGAGCTAACTTTGACTAAATCTAACTGTAGGGTATAACATTTACAGGGCAATTCTTCCGTTCTAAAGAAAGTATGGAAGCATATTTACATACTAGTTTTAGCTCTGATTTTTAACTCTGATGCTTTAGTACAAACAAAAACACTTTCAGATTTATAAATGTGTAGCAAAATAACTTGGGAAGGTAACTGAAGGTATAATATCAAAGTCATATCCCTGAATCATTCAAATTTTCTCTTAAAAAAATACTTACTTCTGACTAGTTCACCATCTGGAGGATTTCCCCAAATGGACTGGTCCCTCATCAGTCCATACATGGAGTGGCAACTTGTAGCTTGACTTATATCTTTCTCAGCATTGTCCTCATTACATTTCTCTGAAAAAGATTAAACATTTATTACCAATTGATGAATGCTACATGTATTTTTTGTTTTCAGTTTTGTTTGTTTGTTTGAGACAGTATCTCATAGAACACAGGCCTGGAACTCATGATATAGTTGATGATAACTTAAAACTCCTGACATTCCTACCACTACCCCCCAACTGCTGGAATCATAAGTGTGTAGCACCAAATATAGCTGAATTTTTTGTACTACTTCCAAGTCTGCCACAGCTTAAGAAAATAGAATTATACCATTATTGACTGTTGCATATGTTTCTGGCTCAATAACATTTGTTGAACACCTACTATCTTTTCATCATTAAAGAAATAAGTTCACAATAAAATATAATCTGTCAAGATTGTAGTAAATAAATTTTAGCATGGTAAGTGATCTGTCATCATAGAGAAATGTAGAAAGGTTACATCAAGGATGAGGGTGAGTGAGTCCATACAGATAGGGAGCGGGTGAGACAGAAAAAGCATCAAAGAAGAGACTGCAAATGATTGATGGAGATAAAAGCCAGACCACAGCTGAATGAGGAGTGACTGGGCAGTCAGGATACAGGAAACAAGTACAGAGTTCTCTCTGTAGAAACGGAAGGAAAAAGTCAAAGAGCGCACAATGCGTCCTCAGAGATGGAAGTATTTAGGATGAGAGGTTGGTATGTAGGATCCTGAGTTCTCAGGTGAAAAGATAACATGTAAGGAAATGGAATGTCTTGTTGGGAGCATAAGTCAAGCAACACACAACCTATAACACAAGGCAGAATGCATGCTATGAAAGGTCCAGAGTACTAAAAGGGTTCAAAAGAAAGGGGGAAAAAAATCTCATCAGGATTCAGAGATCAAGAAAGACACTTTATAGAAAGGAGCACATTGGATGGTTTCTAAAAGATGAGAAGAACTTCAAAAGTCACATGGGAGAAAGGTGGAAGAACAGCATGGGAAAACTCCAAAGCAGACACTTGGGCAAAGGTCCCAAATCCAGGCTATGAAGTGGTTTCAGAGGTTCAGGAGGCGAGACTTAAAGTTCTCATGAAGCCATAATGTGTATATTTGAATGCCAACATGGGAAATTTAGACTTAATTCAAAAACAAGATGAATAAATCACAGTAAGCATTGAGGCTTTGTGAAATGCCTAAGCAAAGCTATGTATTAAGGAGAGTAATAAACAGGTACATCTGTGCTTCTCAATCCTAATTGGCTGGAGAACATTTTGAAAAAGCAGATTCCTAGGCCACAATGAATAATTCTATTTCATTTGAGGGATACAGAGCTATTCTCAGGGTGATCCACTGTCCCTATGTCCTTTAAATGTTCACTTGATATCTGATGTGTGTGATAAGAAGAGGATGAAGAAGAAGAGAGGGAGAAAAGGGGTGGGAGAGACAGACAGAGACTGAGACTGAGACTGTTGAATTTGAATGCTAACTGCCCTCATAGGTTCACATGTATGAAGATGTGATGGAGCTACTTGAAAAGCTCTGGAAACCTTATGAAATGTTCTGAGCTCTAGTCTCAGTGGAGGAAATGGGTAACCTGGGGTAGGCCTTGAGGCTTTATAGCATGCCCCACCCACCATTCCTTCTGCTTCCTGAGCACAGATGAAATGTAACTAGGCAGCTTCCTGTTTCTGCCACAGCGCTGTCTCTGCCTACTACCATGTCTTCTATGCCATGTGGGACTGTATTTCTCCAAAATAAACCTTTCCTCCCTTAAGATGTTTTTATCAGGGTGTTTTTTATCACAGCTACAGAAAAGCATGCGGGCCCTGAAACAGAGACTTAGTGAAGTTCAAATAGATACTGATGAGAGTTTAACTGAATGGCATAATAGAAAAGGAGGCAGATGTAGAAACTAAGGAAGGTTGGCACAGAAAAATAAACAGGGTTGGGAATGCCTTTGTTTGTTTGTTTGTTTGTTTGTTTTTGGGGTTTTTTGGGGGGGTTGTTGTTGTTTTTATTTTTCGAGACAGGGTGGAATGACCAAATTTTTAAGCCAGATTTGGTGATAAAAGATTGGAAGAATGGGAGAGTAACTTATTCATTATGCACATAGAATACATGTGGTGGATTCAAATGTTCATTCATTTCATTGGGTGATGTTCATACCTTGAAAGATAACAAACACATTACCCAGCCTTCATGTAGTTCATAGTCTAGGTGATGAGTTCAAAACTGACTAACTGAATGTGCAAACCAGAAAGAAAGGTATAGCTAGTCTGTAGGAAGTGGGTGAAGTCCTGAATAAATGTGTACTTCGGGACATGAGCCAGCCATGTCAAGGACCAAAGCCTCAGACCCATGGGGATTTGGCACATTCCACACCTCCACACCAGGTGAGGCTCAGAGAGATTGCAAAGCCTTCCTCTGGCCCAAGAGTGAATGTTCATAGTGTCTGCAGAAATATGTGCCATATCCTCCACCTTTACAACCTGAAGACTGCTCTCCTATAAAGACTGCTTCTAGTGAGGTTACCTAAATCTGCCTCCTTGATTCAACTGTATCCATAAACCCTCCGTGATTCAACCATACCCATAAACTCCGCCTCCATGCTCAGCTATATATAATAAACAGGAGCATCGAGGAGCTGTGGCTTCTCCATCGGAGAGCCCAGCACGCCCGATCCGGCTGTTCTGTGTGCACATGTGTTTTGACTTTACTTTGTTCCCTTGCTGCACTAATCAGTCAATCCCTGGAGCCTGCTGGTCACACACTAGGCATCTTCTTAAAGTTCCACTGCTGAAGCATTCCCAATCACTGAGCTCATCAGAAGAGAAAATCTATTTAAAAGAGTCTGTAGCATTAGGAAACAGTCAGAGAAACTACATGATGTCCAGTTATGGAGGCAAAAACACAAAGAGACTCAGACAGAAGTTGTCAGCCAGTCTTTTTAACATTTCCAGTAAAAAGGAAAAATTTCTGCCCATACAAAAAAAAATCTCATGTATCACAGAAATTTCATAACAAATTAACAATTCTGCCGCAAAGCACATTTCAACACATGAAATATTGATGGGTATAAACTCAGGACTAAAACCAGAGGCTAAGATTGCTACAAAAAAAAATACGGGCCTTCAATGATAAGCACTTTTAGACTGCAAAACCATATTCAAACACCAGTAAAATATAAATTAAAAGCATGTTAAACCAATATGTTCTAGATTTATGTAACATTTACTCAGCATTATCACAGGGAAAATGTAATCTTCACAAGATGTGCTAGTTTCAATTAAAATCTTAACTTTCTTAAACAACTCCAGAATTCTTTACTGCTGTAGTCAACTCAGGCCTTTCTGAGATTATCAGTAAAAAAAGGTTTCTGCAGTCTCACTAGTATACACGACCTGGCTTATCGGCACTCCTACATACTCATACTGTTACATAGCTGGCTGCCGCCAGGTGTCATGCTAGCAGGCTTGATTCAATTAGTAACTTTAATTGAAGCTGAATGAAATTAATTATATAATTTTGAGCTGTTCAAGTTTAATTCCATTAAAATTAATTCATGAAACCAAGGCATTATGAAGCATTGCTGACTAAAAGAAAATAGGTATGAATAAAGCCTCTAGACACACTTGACGCATATTTGAATCATGTCCAATATTCAAGTGCTAAGCACAGACCCTCTCGACTCCTCACTGAATAAATGACAATGCCACGTGGTCCATATACACATGGATTTACAATGATGTGACCTACTCTGGAGTCGGGGCGAGGGGGAAGGGGAGACAGAGTTCTTCCTACCCCAAATTCTTATTAAGAGACAGTTTAACATTTTTAAGGAGTTTTCTTATCTGGAAATTCTAGAATTAGATGATCACTAATGTCCTGAAATCAAAAAAGGAAAAGAAAAACTACCACTCTGTGTCTCATGATATGGGTAATAAATTCTGAGCAGTTCCTATGACATCACAATCACCAGCATATATATCCAACTTTGCCTTCTTTGAAAACTAAAGTCTTGGCATGAGAGCTGGTTCCTAGTGAGTCTTGTGATGACCAATTGCACCCAGCCCAAGGTAAGGCCTAGTAGAGGTTCCCAGTAAAAACTTACATTGTCTTCAGCTAATTCTCTACTTGGATAAACTAAACTTCTGTGATCACTTGTCTGCTCTAGGCCCACCTAAGGCATGCACACCATTTACCTGTATTATTTTACATTTCCTAAGCTCTGTGGAATACTAGATATCTACCTCATAAATAGTAGGTATTTACAGGTATCGCTGAAGCAATGGAAGGATGAGAGAAAGAGGGATTCACTGTTGGGAAGAACATTTAAACAGACTCAACCTTCAAACACTTTTCAACTAGCTGTGCCACCCACTCCTCCTTAAGATGAAAAAAATATCTAATAACAGATGAGTATTATCAGTGTCAGAGTGCTGTGCCACTTCTGCATTGGAAAGCCAAGGGTTCAATCTGTTATATCCTGGACATATGCAGATTTGTGGTTGCAGTTCAGCTACTATGTGGGGGTCTACTTGTACGTAGACCATCAGCACCAAGCGATTTCTCTAGCATAGGACATCAGTTTGTACCTAGCTGTAAGATTTAACAAATGTTGGACTCTTCTCCTCTGTGTAGTGGATTCTTCTTCTAAGCCATGGTTCTCAGTTTTGGTACTGGGTCAGAACCATGTGGAGAACACTGGCCACATGATGCACAGACCCCCAAACTTAAAGTATTTAGTCGAGGTGATCTTGGTGGATGGAAGAGTGATATCAAAATGAAATGTGTCCAAGCTGGGCAGATAAGAAGATCCACATCTTACTACTCATCTCCTCATCACAGGATTCCAAGGAATCAAAAAAAAAAAAAAAAAATCAAAGTTTATCTAATCATCTAATTAATATACCTGTATTTAGTTATACTTCCTTGTCAAGTATAAAAATAAGAAATTTGAATGATTTATAATATTAATCAGTTATATTTATATATGGGATAAAATAAATATATTTTAGATAACATAAATTGAAAGCCTTTTAAAACTACCATGAGCCAAAAGATTGCAGTATACTTGTGGGTACCCAGCTTTTTAGTGTGCCTCCCCTGCACAGAGAAATGAAAAACAATCTTTGGATAAGCAAGGAGACCATGTCCTGACAACAAATCTCTCAGCCAGGAGACCAAACACACTCACATGAAACAATCAAGCCCCAACAAAACAGAAGGCGATGGAAACTGTCCAGGGTCAGACTTCGGGCTCCAAGGCTGACAGCTGTGTGAGCAGGGCAAGGCCGTCATCTCCTCCTCCTCTGTGTGGGGAAATGTTGGTGCTGGGCTGCCAAGGCCTGCTCACACTCAGACTGTGTGACGCTGACTCTGTATAAGGGTGAACAATAGAGTCCAAATATCCCATCCATGCTAAAGGATGTTCAGACTGGAACAAAGGGCAAAGAAGACTTTGTAGACGCTGGATTTGAGTTAATTCTTAGAGAAAGTGACAAGCACGAATTAAGTTAAAGAAAGGGCCAAAGGGGGAAAATTAACGTTCTAAATGATCAATTTACATACACTATTTCCTCCTACAAAATGACTATCTAACATGATCGATGTCTTTTCGTGTTTTTGTTTCTTTTCTAAAGTTCAGCATGAATAGTGATAGGCAGCCTCTTCCAGTCTGAATTGTTTCTGCTGAGGGAGTATGAGAAAAATTCAAGTAAATAGAATTTCTATTTAATTTAAAATTACATAATATTTTACCTAGCTAGCATTATCCAAATTTCAAATCTTGGTAGTGTTACTTATCTCAGACAGTTGGGGAAATCAAATAATTATTTAGTAATGAGAAAGAAAAGTTAATAACAAGAAAGAAAAATCTAAGGATATTGAATGAATTGGATAATAATTCAGGTAAAACTTATACATGTCATAAAACAGCCATTTACTTGATATGTGGCTTTTTTTAAAGAAAGATAAAAATACTTTGCTTTGTTGAAAGAAAAAAGTTAATGAATTTTTGCAATTGCAGTACTGTCCGGGGAATCCATCGGACTTTAATACATAATGTTTAGGTGATTTTCAGAACCATCAATGGTATAAATAGGAAGAAAACATCAGTTCAGTTTGACTAATGAGAGAACAGCATGTCTTGGAGTCAGATATTGAAATCAAACAGGATGATGATGACAGAGGTGGGGAGGATCTCGTAGTCAGCTGATTCAGTCAAAAAAAGATCATTGCTCACTCAGTCCTTCTCCCAGAATGGATGGAGTGACAGCACATAGGACACGGTCTGTTTGTAGTCTGGGATGTCAGTTAGCTGCTCTTTATGTTGAATACGAATATGGCATCGGGTAATCTTTATCTAGTTTTAGTTCTGTCTTTTGTAGACAGAACTAGTGAGCTCAACACCCTTCTATTAGATAGACAATTACCTAAACTACTAAACAGGGATGTCTCCACCAGTTTATATGCAAGCAAATATGTTATTTCAATAACTGATCTTTTCCGTGTGTGTGTGTGTGTGTGTGTGTGTGTGTGTGTGCGCGCGCGTGCGCGCGCGCGCGCGCGCACGCAAGAAGATGACATTTTTCCTATATCATTCCTCCACTATATATTTATTTATTTATTATTGGAGACAGGGTCCCTCGCTGAATCTGAAAGCTCACTGTTGGGGTGGCAGTGGCTGGCCAGTGGTACCAGGAACCCTCTTGTGTCCAGGATTCACAAAGGTGGCCCCACGCCCAGCTTTACTGTGGGGTCCGAGCAGCAAACCTCGGGTCCTCGTGCTTGTTCAGCAAGCACTCTGGCCACCAAGCCATCCGTGCAGCCCTAATAACTAAATGTTTTCAACAAACAATGATAACAAAAGAGTACAGAATGTTGCTTCACAATCCACTAGGCTTAGCAAAGTTATCGTACAAGGGCGTTTGGTTAAACCTTACGACACTCTAAAGTTCTGAACATACATAGCCTTCTAACAAGTAAGAGTAACTCATCATTTTCAATCCTAGATATGTGCATCCTTCCCTGTCAAGGACAAAGATTAATTTTAGGGTCTCTAGGATAGACATAATACTCCTAATTTGTACTCTGCACTAGAAAAATCCTCAGGAGCACAGGCTTGAAATCAGGGTGCTATGCCACTGGGGCCACCACTAATGGTGTGAATTCTATGAAAGTTATTCTTTGTTAATATTCTTCGTCTTTAAAATGAGAACAATAATGGTACTGAGAACATAAGGTGATATCAAACTAAACAGAATCATGTCTAGAAAGCAGAGTCTTGTTTATAATAAGGGCTCATTCACAGTAGCTATTACTGGTTTTTGGTTTGTTTTTGTTTTTTTCTTTTTTATTTTTACATAACCATCTTTCAAAATCCTGCTATGAAAATATTATAGGGAAGCTGTTGAGTACAATATCCATGTGGTAATCTTTTTCTGAAACACCATAAGCTACTTGTCTGTAGATTGAATAAGGAAAAGTACATTCCTGTGAGAAGTGTTATTTTTCCCCCTTTTGTGGACAAGGCAGTTCTAAGAGGAGGGAAATTTTTTCAAGTCAGTTTCATGGACACATTTAGATACATGAATCAGATTTAGCACTCTGTAGCCACACAGTTGGGTCTTTCTCAGCCTTTTCTATTATTCTGTTTTAATCTTTTCTTCAATTCTACTATCATGTCATCTCAACTATTCTGCCGAACTAGGCAAAGGTATGTGTAAACTCAAAAAGCAACCATCCAATATGTTTTCCTCTTGTTATCTGTATGCTATTTGCTTACTTAGTGAAAGTCTAAATAATGATAGAGCTTGGAAACTATCTTTACAAACCCCTCTAGACCTTAATAAATATCCAAAGTACTTACACTTTTACAGAAAGGAGACTACAAACCTTTATGCTTAAATTTAGGGAATTTTACAAGGTAGGCCTCATACACTTCAATTAGGTACTCGATAATCTATAACAGATACAATTTCGAAAATATCTATATTATCATAATTTACAAACCTATTTCCATATGTTCTTTATCTATAACTCTTTTCATGTACAACTCCATTTTATTTTCCATTCAAAATTCAGATAATTTATGTATATTTTAGTTGACAAAATCATAAGAAATCTGATACAAAAATCCCTAAGAAAAGTGAAAAATTCTGTGGCTATATTTTTCCCAGAGGCATGTAACCTTTAAAAACAAAAAACAAAGATAAGGCAGTTCTCAGGAAGACCTGGGGCCTGGAATTTCACTTCTTCACTGATCCAAAAGAAAAAAAAAAAAGGAACCCTCAAACCTAAGGACCTTTACAGAACAATACAAATCCAACTTCCTTTGTCCGGTTTTCTCAAGGGATTGCAATCTCCTTATCCAAAAAACACGTTAAGATCGCATACACATCTTAGCACACAAACAAGCATATAAATATACTTCCATTATTTTGTAAACACAAAGAAATATGTAATCACAGATAAATTATGAGTGTTTATGGACTGAACTGAATGCTTAAGTCAATTCAAGGAATTCATCATTACCATTGTTTCAGCTATATCTAAAATGCATTCCTTCAAAAGGCTTCTTAGGGATTCAGAAGCTTAACATGTGATTATGATCAAAATGGAAAAAAACAAAACAAAGCAAAAAAATAAATAAAACAATTTAAATGACATCAACCCACACCAGCTTACCTACTGGTGTGGCTAAAGGAGGATATGTATAAGTGAAGTGGAAAATATTTACACAAAAAATAAGAAGAGTGATTGAATATGAACATTAAAAGAAGGTATAAAATGTGTCACTAGTTTAAAATACATCTCAGTAAATGAGGGGCAGAGGAAGGGATACCATACTGTCCACTCTTAAAGGAGGGTAGGTTAGAAAGAAATTTGATAAGGGTAAGAGAATACACTTCCTCTGTCATCTTAGTCTGCAGTACCTTTAGACTCCTAATCCAATGGAGGCACTTGCAACACATCTGACCCTGAGGCACAGAAGCTCCTACTTTCCCAAATTCTCAAGTTTAAAGATGTTTACTCGACCAAGAACACTCACACCATAGCCAAACATTCAAAGGTTCATGGAATGTAGCATTACTGTCTTAGAGATCTCCAGAATGACTGACTCATAGCACAAATTCAGATAAAAACATTCAATGCAGCCGGGCGGTGGTGGCGCACGCCTTTAATCCCAGCACTCGGGAGGCAGAGCCAGGTGGATCTCTGTGAGTTCGAGGCCAGCCTGGGCTACCAAGTGAGTCCCAGGAAAGGCACAAAGCTACACAGGGAAACCCTGTCTCGAAAAACCAAAAAAAAAAAAAAAAAAAACATTCAATGCCCAGCATCTCCCAAGAACTGACAAAGGATGCAGACATGGGTCTTTCAGGAGAAAGGAACTAGGCAAAGCAGAAGCAGCACTCTACAGCTGGGAACCATTTTCCTCAAAGACCTCCTCTGTGTCCAGTTAATGTCACCTCCCTTATAACTTTCACTGGTTTGCTATATTGTGGTGTTCACAAAATTGACTAATAAACAAAACTAAGTGAACTTTTATCTTGGCCTTATGTGACTGCTGTATCTCTCTCCCTCCCTCCCTCCTCCCTCTCCCTCCCTCTCCCTCCCTCCCTCTCTCCCTCCCTCTTTCCCTCCCCCCCTCTCTCTCATATGATAAATACCCCAGTTCATTCACCAGCTTTACCTTCAAGTTGTCTTTATGGGCACAGCAGTATTAACCTTACCTAGAAGACCTCCTGTTAAGGCAGCACCCTGGTAACAGACTGCTGAAGTCCACAGACATGCTGTTCCTTACTTAACAGTCTATGAGCACCGTGTAGCATGAAATCAAACTCTGCCATCTTCCCCTGTGTCAACATGATGATACACACTCATCTTTAATCTTGGCAAGATCACCTTTCTTTTGTTTCTCCTTTTCAAATTACTATTACTGTGGACTACTTGTACAAAGTGATGGGTTTCATTGTGACATTTTTACTCATGCACATAGCGTACTTTAGAATCATTCTTTCAGTGGTCACAGCTTTAAACACTTTCTGTTAACTCCAGGTTATTTGATCAGGACCACATTCCTTTTCTGGCTCTTGGTCAAGCAATGAACCCTTATTTGGCACTTTCACAAGAATGAAGGCCACTGGAACTCAACAATAAACCAAGGGGGTTGTTTAATCTGTAACAGCATTTCAAAGCTAAGGAGTCTGACTTTGAAGTAAACAAGTAAGAGAAGACAGAGTGACAGAGTGGGCCATTTCAAGTGTGATAAAGACGCAAAAAAAATAATGATGCATGAATTAAAAGTATATTGAAATTGATTTCTTACACTTCAGAATAATCGATAGGGATTTGACTGAAACTCAGGAGGTACAGCCTCTGCTAATTCTCATAAACTTCTAAACCAGAAGCCTCTCAAATAGTTCACTAACCCCCCTTTGGGACCCTCTTAGCCCTAACTCTGAGATGCTACATTTGTTGAATTCTCCATTAAGGCCACCAACCCATTTCTATCTGCAATCTTTATCATCTCTCTACCTTTCACACTTTCAGCAGCTACAGGATGGCACTGTGTGGTTCTCTTATCCTAGATACATGTGGGCCTATTCTCCTTAGCAATGGAGACTCAAAGTTTTCCTAAATCCCTCAGCACCTTCAACTCTTCCTGCCTATTTGCCTACTGAAGTCTGCAATCTTGGGCAACGGCAGGAACAGAATCACCAGCCACGTTTTATTTTCCAGTTTTTCTCATGCCTTAAGCATTGATCAGTTGCCATTCCTGCTAGTTATAATTCCCCAACTTCTCACAAATCTACATGCACTGCCAGGGCATCTATCTCTTTCATTCCCAACCAGAACTTTCCTCTCAGAAAAACTTGACATACTGTTCCTTAATCAAGAATTGCACAGAAACTGTACTTTCTGTTCTCAAATTATGCTATTTGTTTTTATATGTCTTATATGAAAATTATGTTAAGCATTTGTTTGCTAAACAAACAAACAAACAGCAACCACAACAAAAAGAATTGCTTTCTACACTTCATATTGACCAGGCCCAGAGTTATGTTAACATCTTGCCTACTTCAATGTTATCAAATCCTATGCTGCTTTCTCATGCTTGATAACTTATCTTACTTCTTATTGAGAAATGATGTGAAACCTTTCAGAACAAAGCTTATAACTTGGATAATAAAACAAGATGCGGGTCTATGTTCATAAATGCTCTAAAGGTCAGACATTGCTCCATCATGAGAAAAAACAGGAAAGCTACATTTTGGGTAGAGAAAGTAGAGGCAAGCTGGCTCCTGGGCACTTCATCACCTGCCCAGAGTGCCTGACACCTGCTCCACCACAAGTTGTCTTATTTTGAGTGTCAGTTCTTCACAATTCAAAACAAAATAAATCAGTAAATAAATAAATCCCAAGGTCTCTGTTGCACATTCTCCAACTGAGGTCACTAGCAACACTACTGTAATAAAACCAAACAAACCCTTCTTGGTATCCTGAGAGTCTCTCCCAGTTGCAAAAAGATAACTTCCAAAATTAGACCACTCATGTGACAACTAATCTGTCATGTGTTCTTGTTGTAATATTTAAATGTTATGTAAATGAGGACTGCAGTTCCTTTCAGCAGACTTATCACACTCCTTCACCAGTGTACATAAGCCTTATGGGTAGAGCTATGCACGTAAGCATTCTTAATCATTGTGGGACCGTATACATAGCAGGCACATAAGACACTTGGGGACAGGGTTTTCCCTTTCAAATGTCAATAAAAATGTAAGTGCTAGCACAAAACCCATTTCCAGCTTCATTCCTGAGACTACAAAAAGACTGAGCAGAAAGGCACATGTACATGAATCATCTTTCTTCAGATCATGTGGGCATGAATCTGAAAAACAGAAGTAGATTGCAAGTAGAAACCACAAGCAAAATTAAAATAGGGTTAAAATAACTCTTTTCGTAGTAGTTCCTGCCTACTGGACTTTGAGTAGTTAGAAATAGAATCTATAAACTAGAACTCATAATTACTTCAGAAGCTTAAGGTTGAAGAGCTTTTCCCCTTCAGGATGTACAAGCTAAGGTGAAAAGAAGAGCTGGCCCTTTAAATCCCTTCCTAAGGAGCTACTGTTACCTGTTACTGGCAAGAGGGACAGAGTGGGAAGGGAGAGAGAAGGAAAAAGGATCGAGACAGATCTAAAATTCTGCTTCACATATCCAGTATCTGACTGGAATAGCAGGGCTACAGCCTCTTCAGTCTGCCCCCAATGAATCACCAACTTTTAAAAATGTCCCAAAGTCTAGAACCAGGCAGTCAACAAACAGTGGTCTTTTAACAAAAGCTGAACACAAATATTTGGGGACTGAAACAGAACTCACTTGATTTAGCTTCTGCCTTCATACAAGAGAACACTGACATTATCTCATGCAGTTAGATGGAATTTTCCCCCCTGTTGTTTGTTATTGTTCTAAACAATTTTCCATTTTCAAATGGCACAACTTTAGACTATGTCAGTATGTTTCCTTATTTTTTTTAACCCAGCTTTTTATTACTATAAAAATATAATGCTGGTAAAGTGCACTGTTATTTGGCTTTCTTTCCATGAAATCATCTCAATCAGATCCAGGAAATAAGGTTGAAAGAAACAGGAAAAGTCCTAACACGCCCCAAAATTCCACAGCTTCCCTCACATCTCTGTAAAGGTCACTGGATCATATATATCAAATCCTTGAATGCAGACTGACCAAACAAAGCAGCCGTCCCTCAGCTGGCATCTCCACCTGCCTGTGGCGATTTTTGCTAGATCTGGAGCTCTCTGTGGCTGTCTTTCCTCCCTCTCTTTGTGCTTCTCCTCTACCAGCCTGGAATGGAGATCAATGAGCACCAACACAGTCCCTGCACATTTATTTTCAAGATATTTTTCCTTTGTCCCTCTTTCTCCCATTGCTTATGAAATCCTGACGACGTCTGACCCTATGCCAATTCCCAAATCCATTCTCTCTGCTTCTGTTCCCAAGGCCCCACATGTTTCTTTCTGAGAAGGGCAACCAACCATGCTGATCCAAGTCCAGGAGAACTCATGCCAATCATTCTTAGCTAAGCCCTCGGCCTAACAGAGCAGCCTGGGCTTTGCATCAGGCTGATTCCCTCTTGAATACTTTCCTCTTTCAAAATTTCCCACAAATCTCAAATGTCTTGACTCATCCTCCTCGCCCTTGCTCTTTACAAATGGTATCGTCTACTTTAATGAGAAGACCTAGGCCTTCCATAGTCTCTTTATATCAAATTTTCTCCAGATTATAGCTTAATCCTTTTTTCCCACACCATTTCAAAGGAAAACGTTTCCAACTCTCTAAAGCCTTTCCAGAATTTGACTCTTTCAGCTCCAAGTGCTCACCACAACACATACCCAAACCAACCCATGTTGATCCCTCTGTCCTGAGCTTTCTTCCCAGTAAGGTGTCATGCCATCCACTACCGCCCTAATAGGGAATTCTTCATCTATGACTCTGACAGTCACCTCCACCTAGTTACAAAGCCGGTTTCCAGCTACTTATTGGTGACTATGAGTAATGCTAAGCTCCCTGGACCCAACATAATCAAAACAAGACTTCAGGGCTCCTACATGCTGCCATGCTAGTGACAGAGCAAATCTATAGACTGCCTTAAATTCCTACCTTTTCAACAGCTTCTATACTACATATAACATAAATACAACAATAATACCCATTTACTTCACTAACATGTGTGAAAAATGCACTTGAATGCAAAGTAATCAAAGGTAAGTAAACCCAAGGAGCTCCGGAAGGTAGGCAAGTGTCATCCTGCTTACACTGCTGTACTTAAATCTGTTTCTTCAGTGTCTCCCTCACTGGTGCTGTCCTAGGTCTTCTACTCTTTTCCAGGCCATCACAGTGACTTTCTAGACAGTTGCCACCTCTACTCCTGCCCCTATCTCCAAAATCACCCTTTGAACTGTCATCAGGCTTGTTCTCCTAAAAATGCAAATTATGTCTTCTGCTTTCCTCTTCTAAGGAACCTTCAATAACTCACTAACAAGAAAAATGTACATGTTCCTCAACAGAACAATCAAGTCTCCTGACAGAGACTGTAACCAGTCTGTATTGTTGTTTGCACTGTCATTTTCTGCTCCTTCATAAAGCCCATGTAATTATCTGTCTGGTGCCTCCAGCGTTCTGTGATCAACCCTCCCGAGTGAGGCGTGCGTCCTACCTTCTCAGCTCTGAGTCCTACTATCATGCTTCCAAGCCCAAGTTACATTAAATTTTCTCGAAGATTTTGCCAAATCCCCAACTAGAGATGCTTTGTGTCTTCCAATTTCTGTCACTGAAGTTCTTTGTGCCTCTATAATGGTACCTATTTTTCTTTTAGCATGCTTGCCATTTGCTCAGTTCATACCAGCCTAAACCATAAAATACGTTTTTGTCCTATTGTTCAATTCAGGCACTTCAAACTCTCCAAATACTTTAGTCGACGCATAGGTCTATCCCTGTAAACTTACTCCTTCCTTCTTCTTTCTTTCCTTCTCTTTCCTCTGTCGCTTTGTTCTTGGAATTTTTTCCACCCTGCATTCTTGGCTCATTTAGCAAAGGGGAAGACAATGAAATGCTGACAAGCTTTGCCCTCCTAGAGCTAAAGTTATAAAATGAACATTACTCCCTTCAAACATACGAAAGAATTAGGACTTCTGGTTTCATGGTGCTTAAAAATGTCCCCACATCCCCCTTCAAATCCAGACAAGTCCACATCCATATCCCTCCTTTTATCTGTCCTTCTTCAAGCATGTACATGAGAAGTGTTCTAAGAGATAATGGGTTTACTTTTATTCTTCATTATTTGTCTGTGGTTGCCAATGTTGTCATACTATGTTGTCTGGAATTTATCATAAAAAGCATGAAAGTCTTAATAAAATTTATTGCCAACAATTTTTGGAGATTTATTAGGGAGCTAATTATAATTTACCACTATTTATAGGGAAAAACATAATCCAGGTTCCAAGGGTTCAGCATACAAATGAACAGAACTCATGTGAAAGCTGAGGACTGTCTTCTGTGTCTTTTTACGAAGTAGTTTCTCCAAGAAGCTATGAAGGGATGCAGGATAAGGATTTCTACCTAGGTGGCAAAGGGAGTGTTACGATCCTGTTCACTGTGGAATGCTTTCAATTTTCCTCTTCTATCTCTTTTTATAATACTTAAGACTTCCTTTATTTTAGAATATATGATTTTGAAGCTCAGAAGTACCTTGAAAGTGAACCAAAATTTGGGAGAACATCAGTAGAGAGTTTGCATAGAGTAACAAAATTTAAATTTTGGACTTGTTTTTATAGCTTTTGGAAGAGTCTCTGTTCTACCTACCCCCCAACCCCTTCATCCCTGATTATAAAAGAAAAGATTTTTTTTTTGAGACAGGGTTTCTCTGTGTAGCTTTAGAGCCTTTCCTGGAACTTACTCTGTAGCCCAGGCTGGCCTTGAACTCACAGAGATCCGCCTGCCTCTGCTTCCCGAGTGCTGGGATTAAAGTTGTGTCGTGCTGCCGCTGCCGCCGCCGCCCCCACCGCCGCCACCACCCAGCTTAAGAAAAGACTTCTTAAAAGTCAATATAATGTGTCTTTTTGTAGGTAAAGGCTCTAAATTAATAAGCCTTAGCCTTAGACAGAATCAAGTATCACCTAGATCGTGAGTAGGTATAGGTGCAGGTCCATTGGTTTTCTGCCCACAGAATCTGATTATGCACCAGAGTCAAGACAAAATTCCTGCCGGCGCCCAAGGAATAAGGACAGAAGATTTTCTGTCTAAGCCATTACTGACCTTGAGCCAGGCCATCCATTGTCGTGGGAATGGGATTTCCAGTGCCCTGTAGGATGCTGAGCAGGATCCTACCCCTGGCCTCTCTCTGCGCACCAGATGTTGGTAACACCCACTGCCACATTAGGACCACCTAACATGTCTCCAGAGACAGTGAAATGTCTCCCTGGGGGCAAAATCATCTCCCTGGTTGAGAGCAGTGACAGAAGCTGTCCAAAGATCGCACATTTTGAGAAATGCCATTTGTAAAAGAGATAAAACAACAGGAAAGAACTAGAGAAATTCAGATATGTACAAGCTTCCATTATACAAATTGAAATAAACAGGCTTCCTCCAAAGGAAATCTGATTAGCTTTATAAACTCCTGACAACTCAGCTAAGCTTCTAAGTCGGAGCTCTCCTTACGCAGTTTCAACTTGAAGAGCCTCTCCCTCGCTTCTATTTTAGATTATTTTTAATTAACTTCACTGGCATTTTGCATCCTGCTATGAAAAGTCCGCCTAATAGTCTCAGAGGACTCTCCCTAGAGAGGAGAGTACATTAAATCACACATTATCACATTAAAGTATATACCAGCATTGAGTCCAATGGTCTAGTCTTGGCAAGTGCGGTAGGGTGGGGGTTGGGGTGGAAGCAGACTCAAGTGATTCACAATATCCAGAGCCTATTAACTTGTGCGCGTCTGCCCCATGTGAAAAGGTTGTATTGATTCTCAACTTCAACCACATTTATCACAATGGCATACACTTTACAATCTGTGCTCCACCTGATTTCTTGTTCTTCTCTGTATGTGGGACAATCGCTGTATGGAGCAAGCCCCTTAGATGCCTTGGAAGACCTTTGCCTCGCCTATAAATAAACAGACTGGAATAAATTATTCCTAAAGATTCTGTTAGGTATAAATCACAAACTTATGAATGAAGCACTTTGAATTAAAAGGTTCTTTCAGAGACACGGAGAAATGGAAGAGATCTACATGAACAGCCTGGACATGAGTGGGAGCAATGAAGAGTGAGGGTCGAGGGAAAGAGAGCGGGAGATCCCAGCTGGATCAAGAAAAGAGAGGGAGAACAAGAATAGGAGACCATGGTAAATGAAGACCACATGAGAAAAGGAAGAAACAAATAGCTAAAGAGGCCCACAGAAATCCACAAAGATACCCCCACAATAGACTGCTGGCAATGGCCGAGAGACAGCCGGGACTGACCTACTCTGGTGATGGGATGGCCAAACACACTAATAGTTGTGCCAGAAACCCCATCCAAGGACTGAGGAATCTGGATGCAGACATCTACGGCTAGGCCCCTGGTGGAGCGCTGGGAGTCTAATTAGTGAAAAAGAGGAGGGTTTATATGAGCGAGAATTGTTGAAACCAAGGTTGGATAAAGCACAGGGACAAATAACCAAATGAATGGAAACACATGAACTATGAACCAAAGGCTGAGGGGCCCCCAACTGGATCAGGCCCTCTGAATAGGTGAGACAGTTGATTGGCTTGATCTGTTTGGGAGGCATCTAGGCAGTGGTACCAGCTCTTGGGCTCATTGCATGAGTTAGCTGTTTGAAACCTGGGACTTATGCAGGGACTCTTGGCTCAGTCTGGGAGGAGGGGACTGGACCTGCCTGGACTGAATCTATCAGGTTGATCCCAGTCCTCGGGGGAGACCTTGATCTGGAGGAGGTAGGAATGGGGGGTGGGTGGGCTGGGGGAAGGGGAGGGGGCAGGAAGGGAGAGAACAAGGGAATCTGTGACTATTATGTAGAACTGAATAGTATTGTAAAATAAATACAAAAAAAAGGTTCTTTCAGTTACAATACTGCAATACTGCATGATAACAGAAAGCATTCAGATGCTTAATCAAAAAGAAAACGAAATGGCAGTGAGAGGAATCATACATACAAACCCATTTTCTCTTAAAACAATAACAAGTCTGGCCAAATTTCCTTTCTCTACTAAGGCATTTTACAGGAATTTTGCATGGGAACACAACTCAAGATTTCAGAAGCTAGTCATAAACAGGAAAATCATTTTAAAACACGTTAACTTTCTGTTTTCAAAATCAGAGGCCATATCCAGTCTCCAGGTACAGTTGTTACTTTATCACAACCAAATAAACGAAACCACTCAATTAGTTCCTATAAAATGATGAAACAATACACATGAGCATCTAGATTTCCAGTAGCCCTGGGGACATCAGAAGATAGGAACCACATAGCAGTCCTTAGTTGGAACTAAGCAGGGTTATCCCCGAGCCCACAAGCTCGCCTAGTCCCTGAATCCTACTGCCACATTGTCTGCCACCTGTCCTGGTTCCCACTTACAGCATGCAAGTCCCTTACTCTGTCTGTACCACCTTTTAGCACATACCAGGAAGAGTTCTGGTATCTACAATGCTTTCAAAGCAATAGAAAAGCTCTCAGAAGCACAGCAGAAAAGTACAAGTTAGGGTCTGTTCTCTCAGTAAAGACAACCTTTCTAGCTCTATGTTGAAATGTACAGTGGGTTACTCTGTTAAATTTCCAAACACCATCTTAAAAAACATAAAACTGATTCCAAATATGATTGGAGGTTTAAACCAGATAAAAATCCCTAAAATTACTTCCAACATTTAAGAGTTATTCCTTGGGTTAACTTAATGAATAGTTCATTTTGCAACACACTGGTGTTCCATATATGACCACAGTGCATATAACATGTATGCTTAACTCTGCAGAAGACATGTTTTTTTTTAAAAATTATCTTCTGTGTATGTCCCTAAAGTATTATATTTTTCTCACTAAATTCAATGTACAGAATTTGAAGACAAAGTTCCAATTAACTGAACATCCTACCATGCTTAGACACCATGTTTTGTTCTTTAGAAAGGATAACGAAGAACCCAGTGATGGGGAAGAAGGTAGGAAAATGGGGAGAAGGTTCATTTTCAGATATAGCAGGACACTGGTTTTCCATAGAGAGAATGTGCATGTTGTATATAGTCAGCATTTAACCTCAGGCCTGTTTAGATGCCTTGCTTCCTGTACTCAGATCACGTGATGCTGAGCAGCTTTGTACTGCACAGGTGTACTAGGTGATCATGGCAAGTTCTTCTAGCGGATTTAAGATATCCGTAGCACTAACACTGAAAACTGTGCGTATTAACTATTTCCAAATGAAATTGCTTTCTTTGGGTGTTTCATGTTGATTTTTGGTATGAGCATTGTTTAACAATAGTTATTAATGGCTCAAGTGGGAGTATAAACAGCCTATCAGTGAGTCCCTGTGGCTACTGAGGGCATGCCTAATGACAGCAAAGTGACTGTGTTGACAATACAATGTGTGTAAAATGGGCTGCTTCTGAGAAAACATATGTTTATCATTTTTAGTTCCTTGCTTTTCTGCAGCTAATCATTTGAATTCTCTCTGTTTAGGAAAAGAAATGAGTCATTCTTCTAAAACAAAATGATAAACATAACTCAATTTAACAGCCCCAGATGCCAGAGCATTTCAATTTAAGCATGGAGGTTTTCTGCTTTTATCTACTATGGCTAGAACAGCAACTTCTTTTCCACTCTTAATTTTCTGAAAAACAAAACAACAGAAAACTTAAGACAATATATATTGGAGTCCTGGAGGGAGGGGCAGATTTTAGGTATGGTTAAAGGATACAGAGGATACAGTTTTGGAGACCTGGGAAGTTAACTGGTGCATGCCAGTCAGAGCTCTCCTCATTCCAATTGTCCTTACAGGAAGAGGTAAGAGAAATGAAAGTCTGGTTCTGCCACCAGTGAGCAACTGAAGTATACAACCTTCAAAGAAGACACAGAGTTTTAAAATGTTGTGGAAGTTCCCCAGGAGCAAAAATATTGTTTTCCCTTTGCAAGAACACAGAAGAGCTAATTCATCCCTGGAACACGATTCTTTTAAAACTTGTTTATTTCAAAACAAAAGTTATTGAAAACATATGCAGGAGCCATTCCAAAAGTAAGTGGTCCCAGAAACCTGGTTAATCTGGTGGCAGAGTATACCCCCACAAGAACCAGAAAGATGAGAAGAGCTCATGCTTGTTCAGAGAGCAGAGACAACCCTGCATGAGAAAATGACATAAGAACTTAAAAGAACTAGACAAGGGTTCGAGACCTCACCCCTACTCCCACCTCCCTACCCCCACCCCAAGACGCAGCCTAAGAAATACAGAGAGAGAAGGTAGAAGTCATCTAGTCATCTTGTTTCTCCCAAGGAAGGGGGAGTGGAGGGACCAGGGACCCCGCCCTCCTATCCGGTTGTTGATCTGGAGCAGGGATCCTTGGGCAAACTCGTTTAAGTAACATGAAGTGTGCAAAAGTTCACAACTACGAGGCTGGACCCCATCTTCAGAGCGCCACCACTACCGCCACCACCCCGTCCCTGGGTGTGCAACCACAGCCCAGAAGCTCGCAATTTGCGAGAGCTCACTCACCGAGGGCCGGGGAGCCCAGCCGGCCGCCGCCCGCCTCGGCCGCGCACTGCTGCCCCGCGGGCCCGGGAGCGAGAGCTTCGCCCGCCCCGGACATGGGCTCCGAGCCCGCGCCGCGCCGCCGTCTGCAGCCGCCCGCGGGGCGCACGGACCCCGGCTGCTTAGGTGTTGGGTGCAGGAAACTGACTCCTTCTGGCGGGAAAAGCAAAAGGGACACCAGGACGAACTGTTTTTAGAGAGCAGCACGCTGCCGCGCCGGGCCATGCCCTCCCCCTCCGCGTCCCTCCTCCAACTCCACCCCGGGGAAGTTAGGATTTGAAAGCAGCGAAGGGGAAGGTGCGAGCGGGACGCGCGGGGCGGGAGGGGACGCGCGGGGACCTTGGAGGCAGAGCGACCCGAGGGAGGGGATCCGAACCCCCTCCCCCGACGCGCAACCTCCACTTACTTCAGCATCGCCCCCGGTCCAGGCCGATCCGAGCCCCTTCCTCCCGCCGCCAGCAGTCAGCGAGGCTGGGGCAGCGGCCCCATCGCGTCCGGGCCGCCTGACGACTTCCCGCCGCCCGGGGCTCAAGCCAGACGTCCCAGGGGCCGCGACAGTGGCAGCCGCCGACTGCGCACTCCGCCCCCTCCCTCCAGCCAGCTCACTCGGGCCAGCCCCGCTCTGGGAGGACTTCAGGATCCACTTGTGCCTCTCTTTCACCCTCAAGCTGCCACTCCTACAATCTTCAAACACTTCTCTCTCTGTGGCTCCCTTTCATCATATCCGGATTGGGGTGGCCTCGAACTCTTGGCAGACAGCCCCGTGGCTGGGGGCGGCTCGACCTGGGTTTGGCCCTGCTCTCCCTTGTGGAGGGAGCTGTCTGGGTCAGGAGGCCAAAGCTGGACAGGCCTGAGGCAGGCTCTCCACTCCAGGCCCAAAGTGGTTTGGGAAAACAGGGAGGGAGCTGGCCTTGGCAGTTCTGAAGTCCCCAGACAATTCGAGGAAAGTTCCCCCATTTTCAATCCGGACCCATCAAAGAACTATTAAATCTAAAGGAATGCCCCAGGGAAACAACCTTTAAAACCAAAGGTGTGGGGTGTGTGTGTGTGTGTGTGTGTGTGTGTGTGTGTGTGTGTGTGTGGTGTGTGTGTGTGTGCTTGCACACAACATGCTCTGACGTTCCTGATAATATGAAAACATATGTATTTAATACCTTGTTCCCAGGGACTTGTTTAATCTCTTCATCTTCACCTTATTCTTGGCTTCTTTGCTTTGTCAAACAGGATTCCTGATCTGGTAAAACCAGTTTCAGTTAGGCACAGCCACTGACAGCACTCAGGTGTGCAAGGTTAGCTTGAGGCCTGCCTGTCCCACTCCTGGCTGAATGCTTCCTTGAACCTGTGTCCTCTGTGAAAAGTTAGGCTGTGGTCACCAGAGAGGAGCTCATCAACTGTGGGTGTATAAATGAAATGTTCTGATTGTAGCAGACTCTAAAGGGCCAACAAGAAGGGTAGTTAAAGCACTTTAATAAACCTGGCTAATGTTTGTTTTTCCCTTGAGTGAAATGCAGAATTCAGTTGAGCAACTCTCAAAGGAGCCCACCTGTGGATGGCCTGGCTAGGACAAGAGGAGTCCTCAGTGTTACCAAAACTGAAGGCACTTCAC
Source organism: Peromyscus leucopus (assembly GCF_004664715.2). Classification (NCBI taxonomy): domain Eukaryota; kingdom Metazoa; phylum Chordata; class Mammalia; order Rodentia; family Cricetidae; genus Peromyscus; species Peromyscus leucopus. The sequence continues at coordinate 11,576,176 of NC_051065.1, forward strand.
CTTCTCTCCAGCCCTGTCATTACTAAGACACGGGGAATGTTGTCTTCAAAAAATGACAACTTTAGGACTTTTCAATGGACTGAAGAGATCTGTTTCTCACCTGCAAAGAACCAGTGTGTTCAAAGTTGCATTCACTTACCCTGAGAAATCAGCCTTCGGAGGTTCTGAAGACACACATTTGGATTATGCTCCCAGAAAGATAAATGGCATTTTACTCAATGACCTATAGCTAACAGGAATGCCCCCCCTGTTTTAATTCAGGTTGGAGATTCATAGATGGTACTGTAAAAGGTGCCTTAATTCTCTTGAGAGTGTATCAAGGGTCTAGACTACGTGGAATCTATTTGTTGGGAGCAGGTCAGTTGTGAGCAAGTGAACACCAGCATTAAAGAAAATACGGGGAACTTGAACTCTCCACAGTATAATCTTTAATTACTAGAGTTAGTAAGAAAGTTCTAGAAAGTTCTTCTTTATCCCCCTACTGTTTATCTCCTTGTTCAGTTTTGGAGAAGTTACAGTTTGCTTATACAAAGTTATGATTTCTTTCTTTCTTTCTTTTTTCCCTTTGGTTGAGCAATCATGTGTGCCATGGTGCCCCTGTGGAGGTCAGAGGATGGCCTAGGGTTTCTGATCTTTTCTTCCACCTTCTATGAAACTGGCTGCATACACCAGGCTAGCTGACTCTTAAACTCACAGCTAGTTTGATGTCTTTAACGCCCTTCTTCCTAAAGGAATGCCAGAATTGCAGGCTACACGTCTCAGTCTCCATCCTCAGCCCTTCCCACTTGCACACAAGCCCATTTCTCCCACAGAACCATCTCTACAACACATATTTGTTCATTGAATTGCACACCGGATTTCATTTTTACACACGGCATACAATACCTAACTTTGCTAGTCAGATGAGCATTTGAAATCTTGATCCCCCTTCACCACTCCTTGAACTAAATATAAGCAGCTTAACTCTTGTGGAGAAGAAATAAAGTTCAAATAAAAATACTAGGAACAAATGGCCGGCTGTTTTAGTGCCACCAAGTTGGTCAAAGGCTGCATCTTGGTATTGCGTGACTCTGAGTGTGTCAGTCATATACTCTGTGCTCTGGCTGCCTCATAAAGGGAGAAAATAAGAGAAAGTATTTTAAGTTTCTTCATGAAGACTCAGTGAGGTGTATCATATCCCTATCCCAGTTGGGGAAATGCCTGGTATATGGCAAATGGTTAAAATGGTTAACTATTGCTATCATAGAAGAGAGTAGAATAATCGGTAGCAGAGGGTGGGTGAGGAAGGTTATGGAGAAAGGGTAGCTAGTGGGTATAGGAGTATGTCTATGCAGGGGTAATAACTTTAAAAACTATATATCACACTAAATAGGGTTGACAACAATTACTTGTATACTTAAAATAACACATACAGAGGATTTTACAAAATAAAGGAATGATAAAAGCACAACTACTATGCATTAATTAAAAACAAACAGTTTCAATATTAATGTACCTCTGCGGTGCAGCAAAAGCATTCATTTTCCTGAAAAAATGGAGCGTGAGGTATTGGCTATCACCAGGGCCACATCAAAATAATGGGTGATATTCTGAGGCTCAGTTGGTGAGTTCAATCACCAGAATTCTAGTTAAAACGCCAGGCGTGATGGCATGCACTTGTAATCCCAGTGCTATGGAAAGGACAGATCAGACTGCAGGGCCTAATTACAGGAGATCCAGGCCAGGGAGCGACCCTGGCTCAAAACCAGGGGTAAAAATAGCAGATGTGGCCTCTGAACGCTGTTTTCCATACACCTACACACTCAATGCAATTATGTCATGTACTTTACACATGTTATATCAATGAATTCTTACACTAGCCTTGCTGGGGTCCAAGCTCAGGTTTGTGAACTCCAGGCCTCTCTCTGGGCATCATGCCATGAACCCAGTGTCTGCTGTGTCGGGAATTAAGTGTGTGTTCCTGACCATTCCCCAAGTTTCCCTCTCCTCTCTTTTTGCTGCATTAGCTGATTCAGACGACTTTGCTTGGCTCCTGGTGAGCAAACCAGTGCCCATGTCTCAGTCTCTCATTCCATGTCATAGGGTGTTTGTCTCCCTTGCAATTCATATGTTGACATCCTAATTCCTAGTGTGACAGTATTAGCAGAAGTAATTAGGTCATGACATTAGTAGTTTGTTTTCTCATAGCAGTACATAAGCACATCCAGAGCCTCCCTTTCTAGTGACTAGATGATGAGCATTCATCGGAAGAAACTGGGGAGAACACAGACATTCAGACCACACCATGCGCTTGCACTATAGAAATCATTATTTTAATACATATGTGTATGTGGGGATGTAGGGGGTGTGCATTCACATGCCAGAAAAGCAGGGTGGAGGTCACAGACCTCCTTCTACCCTGTGGGGTCATAGAATGAAATTCAGGTGTCAGGCTCAGTGGCAACACCTTTTAGCTCCTGAGCCATCTCACTGGCCTTAAATTGTTTTTGTTTTTGGTTTTTTTTTTTTTTAAAAAAACAAAAAAAAAAAAAAACAAAAAAACACCAAGGTGTGCTGTATAAAATAATTTGGAAGCACTGGGATGCTCAATTATGAGATCAGAAATAATACCGGTGATAAGAATGGAGCCAAAGAATTGGAGGTGAAGATGAAGACCAGAGGAATAAAGGATTCTGTGTCTAAGGGATTGTAAACAACACAACACCTACAGTAATAAAACCATCCAGAGAAACAGGCCATGTGAATGACATTGGCCCTACAAGGCATTCAGGGAGAACCTTGCACCAGGCTGCTGGATGTGCATCCGGAATACTAGCACACTGCTGGTGCTTTACTAGCTGGGTGGTTACAAGAGTGCCCACGGTTAGTATGCAGACTCATGCCATAGGGCCTACATAGCTATGCTCTCAATTCAAATGTGTCCCTGCTGGCTTGTCTGATTCACCACCCCCTTCATATTTCCTGGCTTAGAACATGACAAGTAGCTGGCACCTCTGATACCAGGACCCCACTTGCTATTCTAAATAAATATCTCTGGTTGATCCTCAGGCCTGTGTCTTCCATGTTGTACCACACAGTAATATAAATGGGTAGAAACATTCTGGGGAGGCCAGCCTTCCAGTAGAAAAGAACACCTTAATCCGAGATCAAAGCCCCCTGCCATAGACATCCCAGTGTGCCCTGTAACCATTCTTCATGAGCGATGCAAAAATTATAATGATATAAGCACACGTGTGAAAAGGCATTCTTGGGTTAGGACAATGACATTATGAAGCATCCTGTGGACTATTTAATCCTCATCATTTATTCATTATGTATTCATGAGGCATTTCTCAAGCACCTAGGTTATATGTTAGTCTTTGAAAATGAATTTGATGTTTGAAAATCATCTTTTGCCTGTGCAGAGTTTTGTCTGCCCACCTAACATCAAAGTTAACTTCCTCACATAGCTATCTGAACCAGAGTTCTGTATATAGGGTATTTTACTTGTGTATGTATGCCACGGGAGTGCAATCCAAGCAGAAAATATTAAAATGAGCATGTATGCTTGTTTTCACATAATTATATATTTAGTATTATAGGATACAAGACATACTATAAGCACTTGTATATAATTTATAAATTAAGATACACTGAAGGTTCAAACTCAAATATTTCATCAGTTGCTTTTTAAAAGCAAGTGAATTTGGGCCAGTAAGATGGCTCAGCAGGTCAAAACATCTACCAGGTAAGCCCTAATGACATGAATCTAGGACTCAAAGTGGAGGGAGAGAATTGACTGCTGAAATTTGTATCTTACCTCTACATGACATGTGTGTGGAGACTGCTCTTTTTTATAATAATAACCATTATTATTATTATTATTATTATTATTATTATTATTATTATTGATATGTTTTCAGGAGCATTCAGTGGATTATTTCCAGATTAAACCATGTGGCTTTCCTAGAGAACATACGCAATCAGGTTTATGTAGAGCCATGACTTGAGACACCTCCAATCCCAAGGAACTAGAAATGATAGTAATACTTTTCACTTCCTTCATGAAATACCAGCCAGAGCCTTATACATTCTCAAGCTGTACTTGTTCTTTGGTGAGGACAGACCAACCGAACACACTGTTTTCTGCCGTCCTCACTCCTGGTATCTTGGAGGAGGGAAACCGGGTCCAGGGGGTTTTGAGGAGGAGGGAGGAGAAGCTAAGGGAGCTATTAGGTCAGTAAATGACAGCGGGAGAAATGGCAGCTGACTGACAGGAAAGACGGGGAAATAAACATGTCATAACAATGCCTTTGTGGATTCAGCACAGTGGAGGCAGTGTTCCTAATGAGGGCCAGAGTCATTAAGAAGGGAGTCACTGGTGGGAGTGCTCTGCTCTGTTTTTCAGGGAAGCAGGTCAGTGTTTTTATGTTTGAGGAAATATTCCATTAAAAAAATAATAAAAAAGTTTAAATGAAAAAAAAAAGTATTTTTACTGACAGCTGTGAAATCCATTCAGTGATGATTTTGTAGCTGCAAGGGAAATTAACCACCTTGATTTGGGGCCACATTGTTTTCACTATGTTGCTCTGACTGGCAGTGTCCTGATGTCAGAAGAAAAGTTCAATGAACAGGTGTATGGCATTCCAGTTTACAAATAAAGTCCTGTATTCTTACTCTCCGTAATGTGTTGGTCTTCTAGGTTTTTAACTCACAGGACTAGAAAGAAAGCCCAGGATAAAGTGGTTGGTGCACAAGTCTGAGGACCTGTGTTCAGATCCCATGAGAAGGCAGGCCCAGGCATTTCTGTAACTGCAAAATTGCAGAAAGCAGGCAGAGACATGCTAATCGTGGGGAACAGCAGAAATGTAAGCCCTAGGTTCACTGAGAGACTCTCTCAAAAATTAGAGTGAAGAGCAAGAGATGACCCCTGGTCTCTGTATGGTCCTCTCTCTCTCTCTCTCTCTCTCTCTCTCTCTCTCTCTCTCTCTCTCTCTCTCTCTCTCTCTCACACACACACACACACACACACACACACACACACACACACACACACACGGCAAAGTGACTTCTTTTTTTTTAAACCAGCTTTCCCAGATTTTAAAAGATTGAAACCACCAATGCTAACAATTCCTTCTCTTCCCATGTGGAGAAATAAAAGAAGTACACTTTCTCCTTTCAGTTCAACAAGCAAAGCACATGGCAGATGCAAATGTGTAGAGGAAATACATTTTAAAAAATGTTTCTAGCAACCTCTAGGCAGAGGAGGGGCACAGAAAGACAACAGAGCAGGAGAGTACATTCATGTCACTAAGATACAGCAGGAAGACACAGAAAGTGGCATGTAAATGCTCACATGTGGGTGTGGAGGACTCGGGCGATGTTTCTGAGGGGAAAAGACACCAAACCTGGTGCTTCTGATGAGTAAAATGAGCCTATCGAAGAGGTCAGGGAATTCCGAGAGAAGTCAGCTGCAAAAGCAAAAGCACAGACGTGTGGAAACCCCAGAGAAGTTAAGTGACTTAGCAGAGGCATTTAGACATCAGAGCTAGTACTAGAGGTCCGGGGTCTCTCCAGGCAGGCTCCCTCCAGTTCTCATAGAACACATGCAAATGAATCCATCATTTCCAAATGATAGTGAGGAGTTCCAGAGGTTTTGTTGTTGTTGTTGTTGTTGTTGAGAATATGTGGACAGAGACTATGTATAAAATCTTCTGTACTTTAGTTAGCTGGACTTGTTCTTCATCTCGAAGCTCTCAGATGGAGTCTCTTTTGGCTAGCTGACTTCTCTTCTACATGGAGAGATAGAAAGCCTGTGGCGGTACTTGTCACAGAAGGACAGCATGACTGAAGATGAAGTGGTAATAGGCTTCATAGATGCAGGGAACAGTAAACAGATCTTTGATTCATACATAGAAAGTGAGCCAGAGATCCGAGGGGGAGACTGGTGGGTACATGGGTAAGCTGAGAACCCCTGAAAATGACAGCTAGGCAGCTAGCCTGCTGAGTCTACTATAATAACCTTAGCATGATGTTCATGACAGCATATTGTAAATGACATAGGAGATAGAGACCCCGGAACTTACTTAGATTCTCAGGGAAAGAGAAAACATTTCATACTTGATGTTTAAACTACTGCTAATATTTCTCAAAATTCTAAATTAAGAAATAGACAGTAAATAAAATTCATAGGATTGTAGCTAAATTATATGGTTCACCTTCTTCTGAGACTGGTTTGCTTATGGCCCAGATGCTTGGAGCCTATTTATAGGCATGAAATCTCCTCCAAAAGCTCATATGTTGGAAGTTTGGGCCCATGTACAATGTTCAGAAGTAGAACTTTGGGAAAGTGAGTAGATCAAGAGGGACCTAAATGATCAATGGGTAACTTGGTTGATAGATGTGTGATTTGGTAGCATTCTTAGGAAGAAGTAAAAAGTAGGAAATGAAGCATCGTTGGAGGAAGTAGATCTTTGGAGACATGCCCTTGGCTTTAATCTCTGTGGTGATTTGAATGAGAATGGCCCCATAGTTTCAGTAGTTTGGAAAGGATTAGAAAGTTTGGCCTTGGTGGAGGAGGTGTGTCATTGGGGGTGGGATTTGAAGTTTCCAAAGATTTGTGTGATTCCCAGTGCTCGCTTTCTGACTAATGTTTGCAGATCAGGAAGTGAGCTCTCAGCCGTTCCTTCCTCTTTACTACTCTAGAGGCAGTGGGACTTGAGAAAACAGAACAGATAAATGAGGCTGGCTAAAGTCTCATGCAATAGCTAATTTTATTCAGAGCATTGAACAATTTAGACACTGAGGGTTAAGAGGGGTCACCTGAGTCAAGTCTACATTCACAAGGGCAGGACTCACTTGTCAGGCAAGCTGCATGTGGCAACAACATGGTTTCCCATAGAGGCATGTAAACAAACAACAATGGCCAGACGTAATGAATAATCTGAAGTAAATTCGCTCCTATCTGAGACATCTGAGGGGCACAAAAGCATAATCCAAGAATAATTCTGTGTTTTTGAAGAAATTGAGGTCACAAGACTCTAGTCTTGTTTTCTTGGAGTTTTCTCACAAGCACTCAGCATTCTTAGAGGACAGCATTCTTGGACCACATTGCAACACCGTCTTTCCACACTTCTCTTTAGCACTCTGAAATCAAAGCTAAATTAAACACTTGCTTTCATAAATTGCCTCTATCATGGTGATTTATTATGATAATGTAAAAGTAACCAAGAAAATCCCTTTCATCCTGACCATGATGAGGAGAGCAGTGTTGCTCTGCCATGCTTTCTTATCCTATGAGGCATTACCTCATGGCTCAAACTTAAGGAGTCAGAAAACCCTGGATTGATGCCTCTGAGACCAGGAGCCAAATCTTTTTTTTTTTTTTTAATTGTTTTGCTCTGACATTTTATTACAACAAAAGAGAAGTTATAGTTTGTTAGCTTAGTTCTTGTGGGACTCCTAATGATGGGAATCTCTAACTCTTTCCTGCTTTGGGGAACCTATTCCTCCTACTGGGTTACCTCATCCAACCTTAATACAAAGGTAGGTGCTTAGTCTTACTGTAACTTGATATGCCATGTTTAATTGAAATCTCTGGGAGGCCTGATCTTTTCTAAAGGGAAATGGAGGAGTGGATGGTGGGTTGGGAGGGGAGGTAGAGGGGAGGTGGGGAAGAAGGATTGAACAGAAATGGGGAGGAGGAGAGGAGAAGGGGGAACTGCAACTGGGATGCGATACACGAGAAAAGAATAACTTAAAGTTTAATAGAAAATAAAACTGAGAGAGAGAGAACCAATTGATGCAAAGGCTCCTTACTCTATAGTCTCAACCCTAAACCCTGAGCAATTATGTGCCAAGCTTTACAGAGAATGAATTTGACTTCACGTATTCATTGAAAGTATGAGCAATTGCAGTCCTCTTTTCCCCAGGGGACACAATTCTACCCCTGTACTCACAGCCCCTCCAAAATGTATTTGGGCTCCCAATGGGGCATGTAAGGTTAATTACTGCAATGTTTATATTAATACTACTGTCAATAACAATAACCACAATAAAACATTTCTTCAACTTCAGACAATCCAATAAAATTATCTAAAGGAAAGAAGATGTTGTGAATAAATATAAAAGGAGGTACCTTACACACATCCCAATAATCGTCAGGGAGATCAGCACAACAATTTTCTTTTTCTTATAACAGAAATAGCAGACCTGTGATGGTTTGGAAGAAAATGGCCCCCATAGGGAGTGGCACTATTAGAAGGTGTAGCTTTGTTGGAGCAGGTATGGCATTGTTGGAGAAAGTGTGTCACTGCCTGGATGCGTTTTGAGGTCTCCTATGCTCAAGCTATGCTCAGTGTGTTACACAGTTGCTTCTGCTGACTGTGGATCAAGATTTAGGACTCTCAGCTCCTTCTCCAAGCACCATGCCTCACAGCATGCTGCCATGCCACCCACCATAATAATAATGGACTAAAACTCTGAACAGTAAGCCAGCCCCAATTAAATATCTTCCTTTATAAGAGTTGCCATGGCCACGGTGTCTTTTCACAGCAATGGAAACCCTAAGACACCATCCTTACTGAACTATCCAATCTATACAAAGGGCATATTTCCCCTTATTCAAGCCATACAGAACATTGTAGTCAGCTGAATGGCTACCCCTTAAAAGATATGTCAGCCTCCTAATAGCTAAAGGCTGTGAATATTACATTACTTAGGAAGAGTGCTTGCAAGTGTAGCTAAGTCAAAAATGTTAAGATATAGAGAACATCCTCTATTATCCATATTGTGCTGGCTAGTTTTATGTCAACTTGATACAAGTAAGAGTCACATGAGAGGAGGAAACCTAAATTCAGAAAATGCTTCCATAACATTGGCCTGTAGAACATTTCTTAGTTAGTGATGAAGTTGGGAGGGCCCAACCCATTTTGAGTGGTACAGCCCTTGGTGGTAGTCCTGGGTGCTATAAGAAAGCAGTCCGAGCACTTCATAAGGAGCAATATATCCTCCATGACTTCTGCATCAGCTCCTGCCTCCACATTACCACCCTATTTTGGTTCTTGCCTTGACTTTCTTCAATGATGAACAGTGAGGTGAAGTGTAAGCCAAATAAGTCCTTCCCTCCACAGTTGCTTCTGGTCATGGAGTTCCAGCACAGCCATAGTGACCCTAACTAAGACATGTGCAAAGACACTTTCATTGGCAAGTATCTTGTAATAGATGCATGGACAAGACAGTCACAGAAGAGAAATTGGTGAAGATGGATATTCAGAGTGAAACTAAATGGACACAAGCCAAGGAATCTGGTCACCATCAGAAGCTAGAAGAAGCAGAGGCAGATTTCCCTAGAGCCCCTAGATGGCGTGTGGCCCTGTCAATACTTTCATTTTAGACTTCTGGCCTTGAAAATTGATAAGTAACGCATCTTTTTTTAATCGACCTTTTTGAGGATTATTTGTTATTGTAGCTAGAGTTTTCCTGCCTTGTCCACAGTCAGGACAAATCTTTGTCACCCGCCAGTCCCACAGCCACTCAAAACCAACCAAGCAAACACAGAGACCTATATTGCATACAAACTGTATGGCCATGGCAGGCTTCTTGCTAACTGTTCTTATAGCTTAAATTAATCCATTCCCATAAATCTATACCTTGCCACATGGCTCATGGCTTGCCAGCGTCTTCACATGCTGCTTGTCATGGTGGTGGCTGGCAGTGACTCCTTCTGCTTTCCTGTTCTTTCTTTTTTCCTCTCTGTTAGTCCCATCAATACTTCCTGCCTAACCACTGGCCAATCAGTGTTTTATTTATTGACCAATTAGAGTAATTTGACATACAGACCATCCCACAGCATGTAATAGTGGCCAAAGAAATGAATACAAATTGCTTTAGAAATATGAAATTGAGGCTATTTGGGGCTAGTGAATTTGAATTATTTGAATTGAATTGAATTATTTAAAATTTGCTGTTCTCTTACCATTAAAAAAGAAAGAAAGAAATTAAATTTATGAAGGGACTCAAACTTTTCCAGCACGACCCTTTTCCCAGCCTGCCGTGTACCTACTTGGGAGCTCTGAACATTAGTTATAATGATATGCACAAAGTACTTTAGAATACACATGTTTTGTTCTACTCATATTTCAGTTTTACCTCTGAGATCACTGTATAGTAGGTATTAATTTATTGTTATCCATATTCTAGAAGTTCAAAAACTTAGGTTTTATATAAAATTAGTACTTAATTATTCTTCAGATACTTATTGAGAGTATGCTTAACATCAGAACTTGTAGTCACAAGTTTTTCTGTGTCCCACTGGCCAGCCAGAAGTCAGGACAAATCTCTCCCTCTTGCATCCCCCAAGTAAACACACAGAGACTTATGCTAATTAAAACTGCTCAGTCTTTAGCTCAGGCTACCTACTGACTAGCTCTTATACTTAAACACATTTCTGTTAATCTATATGTCACTACATGTTCCGTGGCTTTACCTGTGTGCCATTACATGCTGCTTCCTGGACGGCGGGCTGGCGTCTCCTGACTCAGCCTTCCTCTTCCCAGAATTCTCCTTGTCTGCTTTTCCTGCCTATACTTCCTGCCTGGCTACTGGTCAATCACTGTTTTATTAAACCAGTGTACAAAAGCATTATTCTATAGCAAGAATTCATGTAAGTTCCTGGAAATATAGAATTTATGTTTCAAGTATAAGATGTCAGGTGATTTGGTAAACACTGAAATAAAATAAAAAACTAAGAAAATGAGTATTGTCCTTGTAACATTTAGTGTTTACACAAATAAACAATAAGAAAATAAACACACATAAGCATATGTAAGTATAAATAATAATTCATGATGAAAAATGATATAATGATATGAGTGTGTAGTGTAAACATATAATCATAGACAATGTCACCACTCTTAAAAAATCTTTAAAATAAAGTATAGGAAAGGGCCAATGAATAGACAATTGAAATGTAGTAGGATCTGTCCAAGGAAATAGGAGCTAAGCTCTATGGCAGGATAGAAGATGAAGTGTGGAAATCAATTGGAGAAAATCAACGTCCTGGATAGGTAGTTAACATGGGGACAAGGAGAGGAAGGACAAAGTGATCAACTAGTGCCAGGCTCGGATGACAGTGGGAGAAAGCTCATTGGGAGATGCTGTGGGATGTCCTGTATGCTGTGACTATATGTTGCTATGATTGACTGATAAATAAAATGCTGATTGGCCAGTAGTCAGGCAAGAAGGATAATGTAGACAGGACAAGGAAAGAGGAGAATGCTGGGTGGAAGAAGGTTGAGTCAGGAGATGCTGCCAGTCACCACCATGAGCAGCAGGATATAAAATACTGGTAAGCCACAAGCCATATGGCAATGTATAGATTAATAGAAATGGGTTAATTTAAGATATAAGAACTAGATAGCAAAAAGCCTGAGCCATTAGGCCAAACAGTTTAAATAATATGTGTCTCTGTGTGCTTATTTGGCTTCGGGACTAGCAAGTGAGAGAGATTTGTCCTGACAGTTGGCCAGGCAGGACCAAGAGATAACCCCAGCTACAAGGAAACTCCAAACTCCAAGCCCATTCCATGGTGTGTCTTACAATATGTGCGCCTTACTGATACATTTCAAATGCTTCAATTATCTCAGAACTATTAGTGGACTTTCTGTATCACATTTTCCTCACTCTAACAATAAAATCTTTTATTCAGTTTTACCAAAATCACAACCCATTTGAAATATGTCCAAAGTTCTAGTAGCCATTTGATGTCAGGGAAAGCCTATTTTACCGCCAACTTGAAGAGAAGAAGGGAGAAAAGAAGGACATGAAGTGGAATGGAAGAGGCTTAGGCCACTCTCATAAACACCACGTGTGCTGTACCATTAGTATCACACAAACACGGCCTCGTTCCACAGGCCCCACAGTTCTGGCAGAGTACAGCAAGGGTTGATGTCATGTCTCTTTCCATTCTCTATCCTTCACTTTGTTGGTTCTGAAGAGCATAAAACGGACTTCTGGGTTGCTATATCATCAACAGAATGGTATTTGGAAACCCTGCTCATGAATGAAAGATATAATTTGTAAGCAAAAGAATATGTCTGGGGCATCTAAAATTCAATTATTGAACAATAGAAAAATAAAATACTGAAGCCAGATAAAATGTGGCCACCAATGCCAAAGATGATAAGAAAACAGTAAGGTTGAAATAAACCATTGCAAAGTTTAAAAAAAAAAAAAGAAAAAGAAAAAGAAAAAGAAAGAAAGAAAGCGCTGCCTCTTCTCTTTTTCTGGTTTTCTGGGACATTGTTTTGGTATAATCCAGCTGCTCTTGAACTCTTTACATAGCCAAGACTAGCCTCCTATTAGTGATCCTCCTGTCCCAGCCTTCCAAGTGCTGGCGCTTTGGATGTATATCACTATGCCCAACTGTAAAGTCTCTTTTGAAGATTCTGTTTGGTTTGACTGGAGATCTTCTCTTATATAGTGAATGAGGACTTCATGTATGATCTCTCAGTGAGAAAGACACCAAGCATTCATACAAATATGAATACTTTCAAAACTACACAGGAGCCACTTCTTAGGACTCAGCTAATATTTTGTTTTCTGATAGATTCATGTTGTAGGGTAGCCGATATTTGATTTATTTTTTATTGTTTTTAATTCACGTGTCTGTGTGAATGAAGGCTATATGTGTTCAGGCACTCACAGGGGCCAGAAATCAATATTGAATGCCTTGAAGCTGAAGTTACAGGTGATTGTAAGATACTAGACATGGGTGCAGGAAAACAGACTTAGGTTCTCTGGGAGAACAGCAGGAGTTGACCCACTGAGCTTCTCTGTCCAGACCCCTTTAACAGTTTGAAAGAAACAATTTTAAAATTCAGGAGTTATTTTTAGTACTTTTATGTGATTTTGTTCACTGAAGTATCCAGCCAATAAGTAATGGATTGTTCCTGCAATCAGGTTACATGTATGTATTATAAACTATTAATATACAGCATGCACAGATTTCTATTTCTGAAAATAACTCAGTCATCTAATTTTTTAAATTAACCTTTTAAATTCTATGTTTTATTCTCTTCAGAATTTAATTTTCCAAAATACAATGCAAAATTAATCATTTAAGTAAAGATGTTTGAGTGTTTTTTTTTTTTTGAGTTAGTTATTGTAAGGTGATTTCAAAGAAAAACCATATAGCAAAATTAGGTTATTTTGTTCCACTTGCAATCTTTGTTTATGTCATATACCTTCTGTTATGAAGGCTTACATAAAATTTGCTATATTTCTCTATAGCATCATGAAACACTTACAACAGTATTAAGATGAAAATATTCTTATGCACCTCCATTCCCTTGGGGCTTGTCCACCACTCATGGTACAAATCCAGGATTCCTCTGATTCTTCCTCTTCAAGCCTTCCCCTCAGGCATTCTGCCCCACCCATCTCCTTCCTTACTGACTCAAGACCTCTTCTCTTCTAGAGACACCACAGCCACCACACTCGGCAGGGACCCAAGTAGGCTACCAGACCCCTCCTTGCTCTCCTCCATTCTGGTCTCTAGGGTACCCTGAGTCCTGCCTCTGCTGCCCACTTCAGCACCTGCTCTAGTAGAGCAAACATGAATCCATATTGGGAAATGTTATCAACTTGACAAAGGACATAAGAAACAATTAGAGTGAAGTGCCTTGTTACTGTCTAAAACAGTGCTGAGAAAATGTTTCAAAATTTTATAGGCATTATCTGAGAAATAAATTGAGATGCATAAGACTTTTTAATAAAATTCAAGAACAAGTATTTCTTGAAATAGCAACACTAAACTAATTGAACAAATGTATTAATAATTGTTTATCATTGTCCATAAAATCTAGCAAATATAATAAAAATGGGAAGTTAATAAGTCCAGACATTCTGTCAGTGGTGACAAGTAAGAACACCTTTTTTTGCAGTAATTAAATGGTATGAGAAGCACTACAGAACTGATAACACAGTAACTTCCATCACGGTCATGTGGAGGGAAAGAAGATTTCCTTTTTTTTTTTTAATATGTATCTTATTTCTGTATTGGCAATAAGACCCTAGAAATGAAAATGTGAATGTATCAATTCCTTTTTCTCCTTTCTGTGACAACCCCTGACCACAGCACCTTAGAGAAGAAAATGTTTTTGGCTTGTGGCTCAGGAAGGGATAGAGTCCATGACAGTGGGAGTGGGAGTATTCCTTCACATGGAATCCTCCCCCAGGAAGCAGAGTCAGGTGCTGGTGGATACACAGATGATGTCTTCCTTTCCTTCTTTTTATTCAAAGATTCCTGCCTAGGGAACTGTGCCATTAGAATTCAAGGTGAGTTTTCCCTTCTCACTCAAACATCACTGGAAACACCCTTAGAGATATATCCAGAGGTCTATCTTCTGGGTGTTCTAAGTCCAATCATGTTGAAAACGAAGGTTAGCTATCACCAAGAGCATTCCTCTACAGTGGCCAAGGTTTTTCAGTTGCAAAAAATGAACTCGTGAAGATAGGTGACCTGTGAAGAAGTTCTGTTTAAAAGTTATAAGACAATCTGGACAATGGGTTTATGATCTTAGATGAGAAGTTGTACTGTAATAATATATTTTCTCTTAAAAGTAATTAATACATCAAATATTGTAACAGTTACAAGTTTAGCTTCTTTTTTTTGTTTTGCATTTTCTCTATTTTAGGGCAAAGCCATCTTTAAATTAATGTGTAGGAGGAAATGCTGAAGCATAGCTGCAATTGTCTACCCCTCCCTCCAACAAATGTAAGATAAAGAGAACAATAGTGTTAATTGATGTTGACTTGCCTTATCAGTTAGCGAAATATTTCTCTACAGTTATAGTAATCAAATCAACATAATATTGACTGGGAAATGAACCAAAAAATTAAGAAATTATATGTGTACAAAAGCACATACATATTTTCAAGTATTTTATGCCTTCATGTTTAAATATGGAACAATTATTTGCATGCTAAATGGTACTGATGCAGTGAACTATTGTGATGATTAATCTCATTTATCAAGTTGGTAAGGTTTGGAATCAACTACAAGATAAGCCTTCAATGAGGAACTATCTCACTTAGTTGAAGTGTCTGCCTAAAAAGTGTGTGGTGAGCCAGTGGAAGAGAGATGACTCAATTGGTTAAAGGCACCTGCCACCAAGCCCCAAGACCCAAGTTCAAGTCCCAGGACACATGTGGTGCAAACAGAGAACTGACTCCCAAATTTGTCCTCTGAATAAACACAGGCTGTGTCATGTGTACCCCCCTCCTACACACAGGAATACAAAATAAAAATGTAGATTGTCTTTAGGAATAAATATAAATGTAATTGTGTGTGTGTGTGTGTGTGTGTGTGTGTGTGCGCGCGCGCGTGTGTGTGTTTTAACT
This sequence comes from Peromyscus leucopus, assembly GCF_004664715.2. Taxonomy (NCBI): domain Eukaryota; kingdom Metazoa; phylum Chordata; class Mammalia; order Rodentia; family Cricetidae; genus Peromyscus; species Peromyscus leucopus. The sequence continues at coordinate 11,591,557 of NC_051065.1, forward strand.
ATCAGCAGTTAAGGAAAAAGAGGCTAAAAATTTAAGAACTTTAAAGAGTACATGGGAGGGGGTGGAGGGAGGAAAAAGAGTAAAGAAAATGATGTAATTATATATATATATATATATATATATATATATATATATATATATGATGTATCTAGGATCTTTAAAAATGCAATAAAAAATTAAGAAAATTAAGAGGTAGTGGCACCATTCCCTGAGTTCAAGTTCTAGACTGCATAAAGAGGGGAAAGCAAACTGAGTGAATAATTCTCCTTCCCTGCTTCAGGATTTCAGATGCACCATGACCAGCTTCCTCAAGTCCCAGACAGTAGCATTTGTCAGATAAAACAAAGCCTTTCTCTCCTAAGTTGCTTTATTCAAGATACTTTTTCATAGCGATAAGAAAAGTAGCTCAGACAATTGTCTACCTTGAAAATAGTAAAGTTACAATTCTTTAAACAGTAGACATGGTGCTGACTAATTTTATGCCAACTTGACATAAGCTAGAGTCATTTTGTAAGAGGAACCACAACTGAGAAAATGCTCCCATGAGGTTGGCCTGTGGGAAAACCTGTAGGGAATTTGCTTATTTAGTGATTGATATGGGGGCGGCTCAGACCATTTTAACAGTGCCACCCATGAACTAACAGTCTCAAGTGGTATAAGAAAGCAGGCTGAGCAAGTCTTCAGGAGCAATCCAGTAAGCAGCATTTTTCCATCTGCTCCCACTTCCATGTTCCTACCTTGAGTTTCTGCTCTGACTTGCTTAACGATGGCCTTCAATTAGAATGTAAAAATAAACATTTAAAATGCAAAATAAGACAACATAAATGACTTTAATCATAAGAAAAATAAATACACATCTTACTACATTAGAAAGTGAGAATATTTTTATTTATACCTTTCTACCTACTGTAACTTCTTACAGGAATAAAATTCCTATGAATAAGTGAGTTTGCATGTATCATGTTGTTTATGGCAATGTTGTTCTTAGAGAAAATAAATGAAAGTAATTTGGTTAATAATTCAATCAAATTTATTGTGCCATGGTCTACATTACATATTAGTATGCAGTCACTAAAGAAAAAGAATTAAAGTTCAGTTGAAACAATTCCCACTGATGCTGTTAAGCTACGAAAACAAAATGCAAAGACATGTATCTAGCATAGCTTTACAGAGCATAAACCAAAACAAGCAAGAGAACAGTAGGTACAGATGTGAATAAACACCAGGCTTGTGCATTATATAACTCCAGGGGTTCCATTCACACACAGGAAACAGTTACAACAGGCTAGTAATGTATGCTTGTGCAGTTGTTTGCAGTATGGCTGTAGTATGATTTCAGGTGTAAATTCAGATGTAAATAGACACAAAGACAAAGGTGGATTTAAATATGACTATTTGTATGTAAACATACAGATTTGTGAAGTCCAGGCTGGTAGCATGGGTTACTCTGGGCAGAAAGAAACACATGCAATAAGACACTTTAGTGAAAGAATATGGGAGGAGAGAAAAAAAGAAAAAGGCTCAAACTTAAGTAAGATGAATGCTAGTCCTATCTATGCATATATTAACTCATATTTGTATGATACATAAATTTTTTAAAAAATCACACACTAGCCATTTCTAAAATAAAAAACTAACTACAGAGCTTTTTTATTTTGTGCATTATATTCCTTAGCACTTTACCAGGATCAGCTCATGGGGACGATCCTGACTGTCTACGCAAATTTAATTCATAAGTTTATTTTTTTCTCAAGTCTCTTCAACTTCTCTATTAAAAATTTAAGTGAAAGTTTGTTTACTGTTTATTTATTTACTTGTTTCTGTATGAGTGGCATTCATTCCTTGTTTACTGTAGCAGAGTCTACATGCTTTTCTATATACCCTTCAATTCTTAACATGGACTGAAATGTGCTCCCATTGCTTTATGAGAAATTGCACTAAATTTGATGGCTTAAGAACATTAATATTTACCGGTCAGTGTCATAATATGGTACCCAACCAAAAGGCTGCAAGAGGACAAGAGAGGTTTCTGGGAGGATAGAGCACAAGCCAGCACTCTCCTGGAACGTAATTAGGGAAGTACAATCAGTCACTATGGCTCTGCTCTGTTCTGTATAATTATCGTACTACTGGATCACCCCTGAGTGACACCATGAGTTACCCCAGGGAGTGAACATCAGGAGACCACTGGGAGGCTCCTGAGAAGCCTGCAGACACAGTGTGCTTAAGCAGAGTGACATCTTTGTGGTACTCTCTACTGTTTGCTTGTGGCAAATGCTGCAGGACTTTAAAGCTCTGTTTGTAGAAAACAACAGCAAACTATTTCCCAAATCTGTACGTTTAATAACTTTATTGAGCTGGAATTGCTTTTGTGTGTATTCCTTTGAAGAAGTCTTTGCTCAAACCCAGATCAGAGGCTTTCTGTTTCATCTTCTCTTAATTTTAGTAAATTGTATTTTACATAATTAAACATTTTTCACATACAATAATTTTTAAAATTATTTTGTTATTTTCAATGTCTGGAGGATATGCTTTGACAATCCATCACATTTCTATCTTGCTTTACTTGATCTGTATAGCTAAGAACATACCAGGTTTTTTTTTTTTTTTTCAAGGAATTACTCTTTCATTAAAAATATCCTTACTGCATGTCTAAATCTTTTCTAGTCTATTTTTTCTTTTGCTATGTATACTGGGCTTACTTTGTCCTATTTTTCCTAAGTTTCTAAGTTGCATTATTGACTCAGAGCTTCGTTTTTTTATTATTATATACTCATTCTTTCAATCTCCCTCTCTCTCTCTCTCTCTCTCTCTCTCTCTCTCTCTCTCTCTCTCTCTATGTCCTTCATATACTCTGCATTAGTAAAAATACACTCATTTTTAAATACAGTGTTCTGAAAATATCAGTTGCTTAAACTTACAATATTCTTTCACTGTGTTTATTGGTATTGTGTCAAGTTTTTCTGTATCATTAACAAGCTCATCAGTGATGCAATTCTTCTGTTTCCCTATATTTATCTGGGAAGGGCACAACTCTGAAGTTTATTTAACAAACTTTAGTCATCTCTTGTGATTCTCAGTGCTACTGCTAACCTTTTGAAGTGAAGTAGACTCTAGACTCCAGAAAGTCAGCATATTTGTGCTCACTACTTATTACAGAAACAAAGCATTTTTCAAGGTCAATATTCTGATATTTTGCCCACCCCTCAGGGATAATCTATGAGACTTGGGGCAAAGTGAAATAATTTAAGAATGCAAAGCCCTGTGGGCTTTGCTCTAAAACCTAAAATCCTTTTGATCTGACCCAGGAATCCTCTGTTTTCAACTACCATGTAGGACACAATAGATGAGTAATTTAAAGTTTTATAAGAGGGAAAAGTAAAATTTCAGGCACTATATTCTTTTAGAGAGATGAAATTCCTTGTTTCTTATCTTAATTCTGCCAATTCTGGATTAAATAAGAAGCCACATTGGAGACCAAGTGGAAGGACAGGCAGGTGGCCTCTAGAAGCTACTGGAAGACATTGTGAGCTCCATGCTCTGACTTCCCAAATCAGAAAGAGTACATGTGATCTCTTGGAGCTTTGCCTTTTTACCTGTAGTTGAACTGTAATCACAGATCAGAGGACCTGACACCGCCTTTGGCCTCCATGGGCACCCACATACATATTTACATGCATACACTTACTATAAGCAAAGTTACAATACTCCTATAACAAAATATTAATGTTCAAAAGATTACTAAATTTGTAGTATACATTTAAACTGAGTATTCAGACTTACACCAAAACATATCCCTTTTTCTTTCTTTGGTTGGTCTTGTATAAGAATTTAAACAAATCATGTATTCTGGTTTATTTTTTGGATGGTTATTACATAGTTAAGTCATAACATATATCTTATTTAATACATATTAAGGACATATGTTACAACAATTCCTTTGGAGCCAGTACCCACTTATAACATGAATGCATTTTTAACAGGATAATGTATTTACATATTATGAGTGCATCATACTAAACTGACTATTTTATCATTCATTGAATGCTGTTCCTAGATTTTATAGTAAAAATTAACAGAAAACTAATATTTCTAGGACATTACATTATCATTTCAAAACATAACACATTCTAAGCAAGTAAAAAACTTAGTGACTTCCATTGCAATGAACAAGTTCATATTATGAACTAATTTAAACCCTTTATTCTTTGAAGCCCTGTAATAGACATCAACGTTGGAATAAATTTCCCCAAATTCCCACATTCTGCAAGATATAAATGAATTTTTAGACATTTAACCAAGTGGATAGCTTCAGAGTTTCATGAACTATAAGAAACCAAAATGACCTAAACTCCCAATATGAACCCAACATAGCCTATAGTTTCCTGAGAACATTTTGAAAATCAGTTGCTTATTAAGAAAATCATAAGAAGAGGTATTTGTGTTATTTTATGTGTCTTGAATATTATTTCAGGGCAGTTAACAAAATGTGAGTGATAGTAAGAAATGCATCTGCAATTGATAGCTGTTGGCAGAAGAAAAACATCAATTTTCTCCAATAGAGTGTCACTGGGTATATCAGTCACTTTCCAGGCCAAGCTCCATGCCAAGAGTAGTTGGCCAACACAAATGACTTCAATGGTACTTTTGTGTATGCTTCGTCTCATTTTGCTTTGTTTTGGCTTTGTTTGGTGTTTGTTTTGTCTTACTTTTCTTTTGTCTGTTTGTTTTGATTTTCATTTTTGTGGTTTTGTGGTATTTTAAAAAAGAGAGAAGCTCTCTAAAAAAGTAAAGTATTTATGGCCCATAGGCACAATGAAATAAAATTTCACAATAGGGTGGAATGAAAAGGACAGACTTCTAAACTTGAGACTGAGTGCTAACATGATCAGGAAGTCAAAAACATCTACTCCATTGTGTACAGTCCTCATTGTCCCTCTTTCTCTTCCTCCACTTTCTTCTCCTGTTTCTACATTTTTTTTAAATCTCCTCCTCCTTCTTCCTCTTCTTTTTCTTCTCAATCTTCTCCTTCTTTCCTTGTGCTGGTGACTGAACCCAGGGCATCAACTATACTATGCATATGCTCCACTATTGGGTTCTAAAGTCACTTCACAACCAAGATCACATTACTCTTGCCAGTTGTCACTTGTACTACTTGTGTGGTTAGTAAATATAGAAGTAGCATGTATTTAATCCCGATGCAAATGTAAGACAGTATCAATGTGAAATAAAACTATGTTATCATCCTAGGAGAAAAAAACTCTTCTTCGGTTACATGCAAAGCATTTACATCTGAGGACATCAGCACTTTCTTCAACAAGGTATCTGACAAGTGGTAAAACTATTAAAAGCTCTTATGGGCATGAGTGTTGAAAATAAGCATAGAGAAAGAATAAGAAGAGTTTTGGCATTGAATCTGTGTTTTGAAGAAAAGTGTTCATAATTATGGATGGTTGATTACATGTTCTTCCTTTTCCCCAAATTCAGCAACTCTATATGCTACTCAATTTTATTTGACCACATTTAGACTTTTTCTCTTTAAATAAAAATACTTCCCAAGACCAAGCACAAATTATAAATAAGGAGTGAGTTCTTTTGCCTTTCTTACTGATCTGTGGGAAATGTCAGTTTTTCACATTGTCCATCTATGAAGATGGAAGGCTTAATGAAGCACTCTGAAATACAAGGCACAGGCCAGTCAGCTTTTAGAAGTTGGGAGCCATGTATGTCTTATACCTTGGAGTTCCTTCTGTTCCTTGAAAAGATCCTGGTCAGTAACAGGAAAACTGAATAGTTTTGATATAAAGAAATAAGTGGATGCCATCAACTGTTCTTTGTGTTACCTAATGTAATGTTGTGTAGACAATCTCACATATTAGGGAAGCTGGACAATCAAGATATATGTGCAACATGAATTTGTTTGTTTTTAAAAAATGGTATCAGACAACGATTCCCATCTAAATGAAGGAACAAATTTAGAATCTACTCAAAATCCCCCCTTTAGCTTAAAATGTTGACATCCCTGGGTCTTGTGCCAGCATTACGTAATTTAAAAACTTCCCCAAACAGAATCCTTCAGCTCTGAAGTTTTTTTTCTAACAATGACATTCATATAATGGAAAACCTTAAATGTTACAAAGTGTTTCTTGGTTGATGACAAAATGCATACCCCAAACTATTTTTTCTGTCACACAATGTTGACATATATTGGCCATATAGATAGACCCAGAAAACAAATGTTCCAGTTACATCCTCCATAGCTTCCCCTGAATTCATCATTCTCTTGCCATCTTAGTATTTAAATATATCATTTAATTTTGTCTTTCTTTGTAACAGAAATGGAACGACGAAGCTAAGGATGAGAGCAGAAATGACAGATCGATAGAGGTACACGTTCAAACTCATACAAAAACTGTCAGGTCCCCCTCTCAATTAAGAATGAGGAAACTCTGAAAAACTACAGAGACAAATGTTCTCTGAAAGTAGAAAACTGACTAGGCAAATGAGAAGTGAGATCAAGTTGGCATTGTGTGACATGAAAGTTAATTCTTGAGAGTAACTAGGATTTTTAAATTTCTTTTAGTCATTTCTTTAATTTTCTAAAAGTTATCTTAGTGTTGAGCTAATTTTCTCAAATAATGATTAAAGTAATGAAAAAATCAGACAATTTTTATAATTATTTTTATAGTATATATGTATACATATAATCCCACATTTCATGTAAAATTTATTTATACATGTTTGTCTGGAAATTCCAGCTTGCTCCTGCAAAAGCCCTCATTTCTCTCTTTCTCTCCCCAAACTCTGCCCTCTCAGAGACTCTCCAACAGAGACCGCCAAAAAGCCCAGTTTCGAATTCTCGGTGGCTTGGTGGCTCCTTCCCTGAAGTTGCCAGCAGCCCAAGACCCCACCTAAAAGCATACCATAATTGGGCACAAATCATGCTTGTGCTGGACACGTCCTCACCCCTGCACTTGCAGGGCATCTATGCTCCCTACCTTAGATTGGCCATGTGGTTTCTTTCCTGCTGCCTTCTCACACCTGGATCTCTGGGAGCTGATGTGTCACTTGGGAGTTGCTTTGCCCAAATAAACCGGTCTTTTACTTTTTAATTCGGCTTGATCTGTCTTACTGAGTCAGGGGAGAAACCTATTATTGGGTTATCAGAAAACCTATTAATGCACAGCATTAATTCATATAATTCAATTCATCAAACATTTAAGAAATAAATGCTATAATTTGGGAAATGAGTTAAACAGTAGGAAAAATTTCAAAACAAGGTGATTCTGCCTTAAATATCTTAACAATAAATTAAAGCTAACATGGAATAGTCATTGTCAGAGATGTAAAGGTGATAGCATGAGATGGTATGTGCAATCATATGACACACTGAGATATCTCAGATACAACCACGAGTAAGCAGAACTGGGTACCTGCCATGCTGGGAGAACCTTTTCACTGTCTCTTGGCTCAATCATTCCTTTTATAGGAAATGAGGTTTACTTTGTCATCAGCCTCACACCTGGTAAACTGCTTTATATCCTCCAGGAAGAATCTTCTTATGCTGGTTATGGCAAATAGGAACAAAAAGATAAACGTAGCATAGTACATTCATAATTCTTACCCTTGGAAGGCTGAGGCAGGAGGCTGTCATCACAAGTTCAAGAACTTATGGACTACATAGTGAGACTTTGTCCCAGTATCCCAAAATGAAACAAAATACTAACTTATTGTTTTAAATAGACCTCTAAAATGATATATTGATAATACGTCCTTTCTCCTACGTACCAGTACCTTTTATCTTTGTCTTTTGTCTCTAATCTATCTCCATCTAAAACCAGAATTTGAGAAGCTGTCATGAACATCTGTATTCCAGGTATTTGTCTTCTTCCTGAAGATTCAAAACTCAATGGGAGAAATATTAATTGGGAATGAAACCACTGCAAAATGTAGGGAAATTTTCAATAAAGAAATAACATCAGAAAATAATTGAGGAAAGCTATTACTTCTGCTAGGGAGAGTAAAGGCGATCTAAATTCACATGGACACTCTACCTTCCCAAGGTAGATGTGACCTGCACACTGATTCTTCACCTCATAGGATTAACCATTTTAGAAATACTCGCGTGATCTGTGCCACCTTTCAATTATTTTTCTCTATTTCTTGTCCTCTCGCCAAACAACCATAGGAAAGCACACACTGTTTGAGATCCAGGCAGTGGTACCAGGTCCTGTGCTCATTGCATGAGTTGGCTGTCTGTAACCTGGGGCTTATGCAGGAACTTGGCTCAGTCTCAGAGGAGGGGACTGGACCTGCCTGGACTGAGTCTGCCAGGTTGATCTCAGTCCTTGGCGGAGGCCTTGCCCTGGAGGAGGTGGGAATGGGGAGTGTGCTGGGGGGAAGGGGAGGGGGCAGAAGGGTGGAGAACAAGGGGATCCATGGCTGATATGTAGAACTGAATGGTATTGTAACATAAAATAAAAGGGAAAAAAGAAAAAATAAAAACCCAGAAGGAAGCAACCCACAATCCTCAGCCTGTAAAACTGGACAGCAATGATGGTATGACTGCAAACCTGGACAGAGTCACATCTTCTCATTAGGGGAATCTATACCACAGAGTAAGATGTTATGTCATAAGCAATGAAATTATACAAACTTCCACAGTTCTTCATATTCATTAATTAAGTGAAAAGAAATTTACTTCAAAAGAGCACACAGATTTGACCAATAACAATGAATGTGAGTCATGGCCTTCCTCAATGGTCTTGACTAATCTATGACTCATATGTTGTTTGAATTTTAGATGGTCTTTTAATAAAAAATCCAAAACCAGATATCAGGGTAAAAGCTGAAAGATCAGAGGAGCAGAACAGCCCGTCACTATCTCTTACCTCTATGAAATCTTCAGCCTAAAGAAAGTGAGTTCCTGTTCCCTCACTCCTTATATACCTTTTTCTGCCCTGCCATCATTTCCTGGGATTAAAGGAGTGTGTGCTTCCAAGTACTGGAATTAAAGGTGTGTGCCACCATTGCCTAGCTCTATTTCCAGTGTGGTCTTGAACTCACAGAGATCCAGATGGATCTCTGCCTCCCTAGTGATAGGATTAAGAATGTGTGCCAACACTGTCTGTCCTCTATGTCTAATCTAGTGGCTTGCTCTGTCCTTGGATCCTCAGGCAAGTTTATTAGGTCACGCAATATATTACCACATTTCCCCTTTGTCTAAAACAATAAAAGAAAGTTATAACTAATATAAGAAAAACTATATACAATAAGTACTATATATATATATAAAATCAAGAGTTACATTAACGATGTCCAGTCCATAAACATGTGACAAAATGAGAGAAAATGCTCCATTGTTTATCCTATCTTGGTGAGTCAAAAATGTACCTAATTCATTTTCTATCCTAACTTGTATTACCAATCAAGAATATATTTTGACATCTTTCAATCTTATACACTTTATACCTCTTCAGTGAGTTTCTTTTCTGAATTTGTTAACAAGGAAAACTATAACTATAACTATCTAATTTTCAACTCCCTCAGAGACCACAGAAGGGAACAATATTAACTAAGTAAATAGGAAGTGAAGGCAAGCGACTTCCAAAAAATATGAGAAATGATAAAAACAGTTGGCTGTCTCAACAGTCACCCAAGATTTCTCTACAATATTGGAGCATCAATCTTTGGCCTACAGGCCTAGCATATCCAACAGACTCATCTGTGAAGCAGGATTTTCTAAAGGGCTGTCCTACTTTCTCTTGGCAAGGATTGGCAGTCCATCATTTTGTGTCCTGCTTGTCCATTTTGGACAGCACACTGTCAGCAGTCAGGGCAAGGGTACTTTTTGCCCATTGGCTAGCTTGTCACAATGAAAGTAAACTCCATATGGAGCGTCTTCAATGCCCATCATCTTCTCTGAAGTAGATTGGTGCTGCCAGGAGCAGACATGTCTCATTGTCATTAAAAAAATAATCTATGTTATTAAAATATTTTAAATGCCATATTCTGTAGATCTCTGAAGTGTTTGAAGATGACCTGTATATCTAAAATATATCTCTGACCATGAAAACAAACCTAACCTGACTACAAGTTTGATAATAGGTGATGAATACTAACTTGCATTTCTTTATATCCTAATTAGTTGGTAATAACTTTCAAGGATTAGCAATTTGCATTACATTGTTAAATGAACTGTATAGGTATAATACCTTGAGCATGACTAGAAATATATGCATATATTTCTAAATAAATGAGTTTATATGTCTTAATCACGTATAAGTTATATGTATTGTGTTGGAGCCTTTTCTACGTTTATGTATAAGGATTTATGATATTGTTTTTAATGCCATTGTTGCAATAATTTAGCCCCATTGACCCATTTGACAAAATACATTTTATGAAGAAGTTCTCGTGAATTCAATATCCATATACGGAAAATCATGTCAAAGGTACCCTGCTGTGGGATGTTCTCTATGTCCTGTGGGAGCCCATTCTCGGGTTCCTTGTGGCTTTACCCAGCAGGTCCATATAGAGGATGATTAGGACCATGGGCCTGAGTGCAGGTGTCTGAGATGGTCTGCACTTGGCTGTGCTGGGGGATGGTCTGTATGTCAAGTTGCTCTGATTGGTCAATAAATAAAACCTGATTGGCCGTGGCTAGGCAGGAAGTATAGGTGGAACTGACAGAGAGCAGAAATAAAAGAACAGGAAGGCAGAAGGACTCACTGCCAGCCGCCCACCAGGACAAGCAGCATGTGAAAATGCCAGTAAGCCACGAGCTGCGTGGCAGGGTATAGATTTGTGGAAATTGATTAATTTAAGCTATAAGGACAGTTCACAAGAAGCTTGCCACGGCCATACAGTTTGAAGCAATATAAGTCTCTGTGTTTACTTGGTTGGGTCTGAGTGGCTGTGGGACTGGCAGGTGGCAAAGATTTGTCCTGACTGTGGGCCAGGCAGGAAAACTCTAGCTACAGTACCCAAAGACAAGTTTTTATACAAATAGATGCCTCATAAGTGCTGGTTTATTACTAATGAGTAATATTACTATACTGTGTTCTTAGGGAACCATGCATGACAAGGATGGGTCACTGTAGAATTATTTTAAACTATCCTTTAAATGAAAGAGAAGAAACTATAAGCTAATCTAGTTACCAAGTTGGAATTCATTATTTAATTTACCTCTTATTCAATTAATGCTGCAAAATGTATGGTTAATAAGTTACAGTATAGTCACACAAGAAATATCTTTACAAGGTTTGAGAGGCAGCCAGTTGCATTCTTTTGGAAATTTACTATCCTATTTTGATGTGTTAAGTGTTTCCTTGTAAAGTAAAATTTTCAGTCAAGAATTCATTATTTTCCTGACTTATATTTTTCATTATGATTATCTACTATGTGCTGTTATAATCATTTTATTAAATTCTTATATTTTAATCAAAAAAGAAATATATGTATGGTACTTTCTAACAAAATCAAACTCAAAATTATATCAATATACATAATTTGTATACAATATACAAAAATCCAATGCAATGTAAAATATTTAAAACTAGTAATTGCTTTCTAAAAGTAGATTCAATAATCTACCTTTTTATCTTTTCATATCTATATCTTGCCCTCTTTACTTTTTAGAGCATATTCAATTATCTACCCTTTACCCATCATTTCTATATCTTTTATTGAGAGTAGATTCAATAATCTATCATTTATCTTATCATATCTATATCTTTTTTCTTTTCTTTTTTTAAAAACAAGAACTCCAAATCTAATTTCTTTTGTTTGACTTTTTACCTGATCATTAATAATTAACAACTTTAAACTAACCATTCTAAACAATGACAATTATCCATAACCCATAATCCATGACCAAAAATAACCCACCCCACTTCTTGGGGATGTGGGCATCATGTTCTTAAAATTAGTTCCCACTATCTGTGGGCAAAGGCATCTTTAGGGGATCCTGAAAAGAAAATTTCAGGTTAATTGTCAAGTCCTGAGAGAGGTAGCTCTATCATTTGTTGTCCAATCTCTACATAATGGGAAAGTGCAGGGCTTGCTCAAGTCCTTGCTTGAATAGTATGTGAAGCTGGATCATCTCATCTAGCCATCTCAAAATTGTCCTGAGCAGTTTGTAGTCCAAAGTCGATCATTGGGAGGTGTTGTCAGCTAGATAGCATTATCATTGTCCTGATGGAATCATCATTGTGTGGTCCCATCATCTTTTTGGAGACTGCAAAGTCACTCTTAGGCATGGTCATGGTTCACTCCAGAAAACTGATAGATACTCAAGCCTAAAATCATGTACAGAAAGCTAAATGAAGCCTTTTTTTCTAAAATTAGTTAGTACTCTATATGTCCATTAATATCATGACAAAAGTTTAAGATATATGTGTATATATATATCATAAATTTTGATATAAAATTCATACCTTGAGAGTCAAAATAAAACCAAAGAATTATGAGATTAGTAGCACTTGAATAGTCCCTTAATTTTGGTTTTTCTTCTGTCTTATATCAGGTGGTACTTCTGACATGAAACAGAGATTTTGGATTTTTTTTCAACAGGTATGCATGGGTTTAGAGAAGGAGAGAGTCACGCTCCAGTTTCAAAGCCAGCTTTAGTTTTTAGTTGAACTGGGACTACATAAAAACAGTGTGTATTATGTGTCTGTAGAGAACAGCAAAAACAAACATTTAGGAAGACTTATGAAATTTTATCCAGCTAGATATGTGATATACCAATTGGACATTTACTCTTTTTCTTAGGACACTTTTTCTGGATGATTTGTTCTTTTTTTATTGTCAGATGTCTCATTTGTCCAGTATTTTTCAGATCCTTAGCCTTCATTCTCCTGAAAGACAAAACAAAACCCTTCCCCAACCCTAACTTTATGAAGGTTCCTTTTTTGGCAAATTATAGTTGAAAAGCATTTATTAGTGATATAAGTTAGTTTAAATTGAATGATAATGCTGGTTGATGAACTATCACCTCTTCTAATTAAGAGGTCTCTCTTGTTCAAATCAAACCTTTATCAATTTTGATAGTATTAATAGCTTTTCTTCTTCTGTGGAAACGAAGCAAAACCTTGTCCCCAACAAAACACATATTCTGGTTTCCATTCTGAGGTCAGCACATCTTTAGAGTTTACAGGCTAATTTTATTCTGTAGTTTTTTCTATTATCCAATGTCTCTCTACAGCTGTTGTTCCTTTCTCATTAGCATTGAGAAAATACAAAGTTAATAAAGCATTATGTAATCTATTTCTGGGGGGCATTACCCCTTTTTGTTTATTTAGCATATCCTTTAGAGTTCAGTTTGATCTTTCTATGACTGCTTGTCCTGTAGGATTGTGTGATATATATATAATATGCTTTATATTGTAATAAGCAAAAAATGTTTCACTTTACCAGAGACATATGTTGGAACATTGTCAGTTTTAATTTGTACAGGTATACCCATGATGGCCATAATGTGTAGCAAATGTGTGATTACAGAATCAGCCTTTTCAGAACTCATAGCAGTTGTCCATTGAAATCCTAAATAGGTATCAGTGGTATGGTATACATATTTCAATTTTCCAAATTCTACAAAATGAAACACTCCCATCTGCCAGATTTCATTCCTCTGAGTACCCTTTTGGTTACATGCTGCTGGTAGTGGAGTTTGATTGTATAGAGAACAAGTAGGACATTTCCTTATAATTTCTTTGGCTTGTTGACAGGTTATGGAAAAATCCTTTTTTAAACCCTTACTATTGGCAGGATGTTTTTTTATGAAATTCTGAAGCCTCCAACACATTTCCTATCAATAGTTTATCAATCTCATCATTACCTTCTGTTAGAGGGCCTGGCAGACCAGTATGGGATTAGATGTGTGTTATATATAAGGGATGATTCCTACTCCTGATTGTATCTTGTACCTGAATAAACAGTGAAGCTAATTCTAACTCATCAGGGATAAATTCTGCAGTCTCAATATGTAAGACTATTCTTTCAGCATACTGAGAATCAGTAACTATGTTGAAAGGTTCTGAAAAATCTATTAATATTATCAGAATAGCATATAATTCTGATTTTGGGGCTACCTTATAAGGACTTTGAACCACTTTATTTAAATTCTCTAGCTTATAACCTGCCTTTCCTTGTTTGTTTTCATCTGTATAAAATGTAGAGTCTCCAAACATGCATGTTTCCCATACAATGTGAGGCAGAATTAGATCAGCTATATTTATAAGTTCAATTCTATCACTTTTGGGATATTTGCTGTTAATCTCTGCCAAAAAATTACTGCAACCTCTTTGTCAAGGTTCATTTTCTGCCCATAATTTGTCAATTTCATCATTAGTTAAAGATACTACAATTTCTGCATGGTCTATTCCTGCTAATTGACAAAGTCTCAATTTTCCTTTTAAAATCAACTCAGAGATCTTTTCCTTATAAGTTTTTAATTTTTTACCCTGTTTATTTGTTAGAACTATCCATTCTGATATAATATCTCCCCTCTGCATTAAAATTCCTGTAGGAGAATGCTTAGAGGGTAAAATAACCAAAATGCAATCAAGCTTTGGATCCACATGATCCACATATGCATCCTGTATTTTCTTTTCTACCAAGGCCAATTCTTTTTCAGGCTCAGGTGATAATTCTCTTTGACTATTTATGTCCTTGTCACTCTCTAAGGTTTTGAGCCAATTACTCAGTACAACAACAGTTTGTAGATGGGAAATGTCTCCAAATAATAATCTTTGATAGTCATTAAGAGTCTGTAATCAATCTCTCCTAATTTGCACCTTTTGGGGTCTAATTTTTTGTAGACCTATTTTATATCCTAAATAATTAATAGAAACTCCTCTTTGTATCTTTTCAGGAACAATTTGTAATCCCCAACAAGGCAAAATTTTCTTTACTTCTTCAAACATTCTTTCTAATGTATCTGCATTTGAATCAGCTAGTAAAATATTGTCCATGTAATTATAAATTATAAATTCAGGCATTTTTTTTACATATTACTTCAAATGGCTGTTGTATAAAATATTGGCATAGGGTTGGGCTATTTAACATACTCTGTGAGAAAAATCTTCCATTGATATCTCTTAATAGGCTGAGAATTATTATAAGTAGGTGCCATGAAGGCAAATTTGTCTCTGTCTTTTTCTTGTAAGGTTATTAATAAGAAACAGTCTTTTAAATCTATAACAATAAGAAACCATCCTTTAGGTAACAGAGTATGCAAAGGAATTCCAGATTGTAGAGAGCCCATTGTTTGAATTACTTTGTTAATTGCTCTTAGGTCTGTTACCATTCTCCTTTTACCAGATTTCTTTTTAATAACAAATACAGGAGAATTCCAAGGTCTGGTTGATTCTTCAATATGCTGAGCATTTAACTGATCTTGTACCAGCTATTCTTAAGGCCCGTAGTTTCTCTGTTGTTAAAGGACACTGCTGAACCCATACAGGCTTGTCTGTTTACCATTTTAAGGTTAGGGCTGTTGGTGTCTTTGCAAGATCAGCAGTTGTTGTGCCCTGTTCTTGTACAATCTGGATGGTCAGTGACTGTTTTTTATACCTTCTAATATTTTTTTCTCAGAAACATATGTTAGTTTATGGTTTGTTTCTGAGATTGGAGGAATGTTAATCTGGGTATTCCATTATTGTAATAAATCACAGCCCTCAGGCAAGTTTATTAGGGTACACAACATATCACCACATTCATCACCCCCTAGAAAGGGAAAGAGAAGTCTTCCTTCAGTTCTCTGACAATCAGGATAGTTTCTTTTCTGTTCTCCCCTTTAGGAGCACATCCCAAGCACTTATTATTTCATATGTGGACTGTTGGAATAGCTTAGGTTTTCTGTGTGTTTTTTCTTTGTCAAGCCATTAGAGCATCAGAACACTGAAGTCTTCCTGATAACTTCAAAGTATGGTGAGTCTGTTTAGTGTTACCCTGTCTAACAGCTCCATTAAGAGATCTGTTATGTAAGTCCCCAATCTCACTGTGATCATTCACCTGTGCTTTAGTTCTCTCTAGCCCAGGATGGTTTTTGTCTTTTCTTTTGCATTCTGCCCATTGCTCTGTAGTAGTAGGCTCATGCTGCATCTCTGCCCGAGGTTCTTCTCTCCATCTTTCTAAACTCTGACTCTTCTAGTTTAACAAGTCATTACAAATCATGTTGACATTTTCATGTTCTGAATTATGTTCCTGGGAAAGACTGTGAACATGGCCTTGCTCTAGGCCTTCAGTGAAGCCAGACTGGTCTCAGTGACAGTCCTTGACAAACAGTCTCTTTCTCCTAGAGTCACAGAGGATGAGAACATACTGAGGTTTCAGGTGGCCATATTGTTTGCCATATAGGGCACAGGAAAAATAGAAAGGGCCTGACACTGGGCTTTGAATAAAGCTGACAGATGTGCTAGACTGATGAAAAAAGTGGTCTTAGCTTGTAGATCCAATTCACATAAGAAACATCTTAGAGGTTCCAGATGCAAGAGCCAGAACATTCCCTTTCTGCTGAAGCAAGTGTGAGTTGGCCTTTTTGTCATTTCTTTCCACCAGTCATGGTTGACACAGGAACCCAGTGCCCATGATGTATGTTACAGGGAATGGGTGACTGAAGATGCAAAGGAGCTGCTTCTTTTTAACTACACAAAGACTCTGTGGAGTATAACTTAGGCATAAAAACCAGTTCAAATGATTTCCTGAATACCACCTAGAATGAGACAGAAAAAGAAATGAGGAGTTTTTCTTGTTCCTCGTAACCACATTGTCAGTGATGGACATCCAATAAAGTATCTAATAGTTTCTTTGTGAAAACCTTTCCCAGTATTGTATCCCATATTATTTAAAATTTAGAAAGAAAATTATAAACATAAACTATATAGGGAATTTAGTTTGGGTTCAGTCTGCCTATTTAGTTCAGTGACTAGGAAAACAGATCTGACTAGTGAACTAAAGTTGTGTCTTACTCAGAAGGTAGGCACTTAATGCATTCACATCAAAACACACATGCTTAACACCCTTCGTAATAGACCAAACAACAGTGAACTAAGTTACATGGAGCTGAATGTCAGAGTTAACACTTGCTAAAGTTTGGAAGGCACCCCAAATGTGAAAGGTACTTCCTATAGCAACAAGAGGGTTAGGAGCCTTACACAGTGTGAGAAACAACATTTTGTAACACATATTAAAACCAGTTGGCCAACCTTTTTCTCCTTGAGATTGTCATGTGGAAGACAGACTTTACTGTGAGTTATTTTGCTGGAGATGGTGCAATTAATTGTGCATTTCTCTCTGGGGTTAAGCAGGAATCCCTTTCTCACACTTAGGACATTTTTTTTTTCTCCTTAAGAAACTGATGACTCAAAACTAGGCTAATGTGCAAATGTAATAAAATCTTTTCATAAGATACTTTGTATTCTGGATCCAAATCTAGATCAGAGGATACAGTGTGCTTGCATTTTGTCAATGAGAGGTAATGGTGGTCATTCTTTTCTGTGACCTCCATGAGGCAGTCCTTGGGACTATGAGCTTGGGATATTTGTATTCTCTGGACATTACATCCAGGTTGTATACCTTTAGCATAGAAAACTCCACTTCAGAGCCAGAAAGAATGATTTTTCATTGTTCATTAGATTTGTATTATGCTTTCAGACACAACACATTTTAATTGAGTTTTCTTAGATGACCACAACTGTAGCGATGCATCTACTAAAAGAAGTTACTAGTTACTGGAAACTGGTATTTAATGACAGCAAGATGCATGATTTGTTTTTTTGTTTTTTTTATTAGGAAAGTGTCTGGTTAAATTTATCATAGCTCATCCAAATAAAATGAGAAAGAAAAAAATCTGAGAAATTATTAACAAATCATAAATAAAACTTTCTTGTAGCAACTACTACAGAGCTCATGTGAATCATTCATACTTTCTTTAAATATGCAACTGATTTGATGTTTAAGCCCATCTTCAGAAATATTCCATTTACAAATGACACAAGAAACACAGTGGAAGAGTCTCAGGAGGAGAAGAAACAGAAATTCCCCTACCTGAGAGGTGGTCTCTGTTCTGTAATTAAGGAAAGAGGAGCAAGGATTCATTTTTCAGCTTAGAAAACTGATAAACTCAAAAGTGTCAATGTTTAACTAAATGCATAAAATCCCATAAAGTTTATACAAGTCAGTGCTTGGAGTGATAAATATTTGTAAAATGAGGTCACCTAAGTACCTTCCCAACAAAGTTAAACATAATAGCATTGTGAAAAATAAATTGATCCAGAAAACAATAAAACACTCTCTATATATCATACTGGTTACATTTTTGCAAACTTGACATAAGTTAGAGTCATCTGGGAAGGGTGTGTCAGTTGAGGAACTGCCTTCTTCAGATTTGTAAAGGCAAGTTTGTCGGGCATTTTCCTGATTGATGATTGATGTGGGAGGGACTGCTCACTGTTAGCTGTGCCATCTCAAGGCAAGTGGGCCGGGGAGAGATAAGAAGAAAGGTGGCTGAGCACAAGCCTAGCAGAAATCAGTAAACAGCCTTCTTCCACAGTTCCTGCCTCTGTTCCTGCTTGAGTCCCGGCCCTCAATTTCCCACAATTATCAACTGTAATTGGGATGTGTAAGGCATCAGGCCTTTCTGCTCCAAGTTTTTTTTTTTTTTTTTAATGGTATTTCACAGCAATAAACACACACACACACACACACACACACACACACACACACACACACACACTTCCAACCACAAACTCCAAACTAAGTCAAAGACATGAGTAACATCAAAGAAGTTAGTTTTATAAGAATGTAAATTCCACTACTATTAAGGACAAGGATAGAATCTCTAGTTAGTGGAAAAATACAGACACCCCCCCCCCCCATAAGACAGGGAACTAGATCATCTTATAGTCAGGTTGCCTAGCAACAGGACATTGAGTCAGAGCCCTTGACCCTTTCTCCCTGTTAACATCCTACATAAACATCCTGGTAGCTTGCCCCACCCTATGCAGATAACAGCTTCCTGCTCCCCCTACCCTGCAGGAACTATATAAACCTCCTGGAGAAAAATAAAGTTACACCTTGATCAGAATATTGTCTTGGTGTATTTCCTTTGTGTCTCCTGTCTCTATCATTCCGTCCTTAGGGTGGTTGAGAACCCATTGAAGCCCTGATGGCTGGGGCAACTGGTGCCCAACATGGATGAAAACACCTCTTGAGGATTTGGAATGTCGTTTCCCGGATGAAAGACCAAGGCCTTGGTGAAGTTGTTGGATCCCCTGAAATCATCCAGTTCAGGATGCGATCCCAGAGGAGAGCAGAGGCGACGCAGGTAAGAAAGTGATGAGCCATGGGACAGGCAACTTCGTCACAAGATTTATTCTTTTCTGTCCTAAAAGAGCCCCTCAAGACACAAGGAACTAGGGTAAAGAAAAAAGACCTTAAAGCCTTTTTTGATTATTAATGACATTCTTAGGGTCTATAAACATTCCCCTGACATACAAGAGGTTATTAATATAGGAAAAAAAAATCTTCAAAGAAGCCTTTCGATCCTCCTCTACCTGCCCTAAGACCCCCCTCCCCCAGCGCTTTCTCATCCACCTTCCGTCTGTCCCTCAGATCACAACCTGCACTCTATGGAAGAGGGGATGCTCATTTCTTTTAAACCTAAGAATCCCCAGGAGTCCGCTCCTGCCAATCTTTATCCCTCTGTTAATAATTTTACCTCTAACTCCCCTCTAGACCCCACCGAGGAGGCTTCCCTAGAGAAAGGGGCGGCCCGTCACCATAATCCAGACTGGCCCCCCTGCAAAAATCTCCCCTTAAAACAGGAGTCCTTGGGCCCTTTTATACCACCTCAAAAATCTCCGGTGGTTCCCCCTTCCGCAATGCCCCCTCCCTATGTTTCTTGTCTTCCCACTTTTGCGGCCCCTTCTTGATGAGTTGGCTCCCCCTGTCCCAGATCTAGGCTCACTGTGACGGGCCCTCCAGGCTCACAGGGAACACATTAAGCTTTCAAGGGAATTGAAAATTCTTGACAAAGAACTTAAAGATCTTGCCCTTGAAGTGGTGGCTCCCGGCCTGCTAAAACTATCTCAAAAATCTATTAAATCAAAAATTAATCCTCAGCCTGTCCTGGCATTTCCCTTACCCGGAGCCAGACCTTTGGGGACTCATCCGAGGTGGCCACCCAGAGCGGCCCCTCAGGGGGTTTGGAAGACCAAAATGATGAGGGGGAGAGGGAGGAAGAGGAAGAGGTGCCAGAGCAGTCATCAGAGGACCCCCACCAGGACAGACTTATCACAAATTAAATTTCCGCCTTGTTGAAAAGCTGAAATCCGCTCACTGTGCTCACTATGGTCCTACGGCTCCTTTTACATTTGCCTTAGTGGAAAACCAGAGCGAACAATGGTTGACCCCTAATGACTGGTATTTTCTTGCCCGTGTGGCTCTTTCTGGGGGTAACTTTGTCCTCTGGAAAACAAAATTTACAAGAAATTGTTGAGAAGTTGCTCAAAAAAATATTGAACAGCTGTCCTCAAAAACTTCGACGCTAAAGAAAGTACTCCTTGGCAACCCCCCTTATGATACAAATGCAGCACAGGCAAAATTCCCTCCTGGCCTCCTGGCCCAGATTCAAAACACTGGGGTCTGGGCCTGGAAACGCCTGCCCCAAAAGGGTTCAGCTACCACCTCATTGGCAAAGATTCATCAGGGCCCTGATGAACCTTTTAGCGATTTTGTCTCTCGCTTAAATGATGCAGCTGAGAGACTGTTCGGGCTGGACAAAAACCAAAGTACCTTAGTTAAACACTTGGCCTTTGAAAACACAAACCCTGCCTTCCACTCTATGCCTCCACTGCAACAAGGGCTGTCACTGGGCTAGAGAATGCAGGTAACAAGGGTACTTATTTTAAAGTTTTGGCACAGGAAGAGGCCTGGCAGCCAGAGAGTAAATGGCATTGACAGATGAGGAAGGCTTGATTTTTGGGTGCTCACTCTCTGGACCTGCTATTGGACTGCTATTTATAGTCATGGAAGTATCCAGACTAAATGTGCTTCCAAGTCTAGGAACATCTCCTCTAGGTTCCATTTGTGAAGGCAATGAGAATGGAAGTGAGTGCCAATTGGTCAGTTCTCTTCCATTCCAAGGATCACTAGGGCTTGGGGTAGCTACTGGTGCTTTCAGGATTTGCCGAGGCAACCATGAGTCCCCTGGGCGGCGAGAAGGGAAGGGAGACATTTTTGTCTCTGGATGGGCAGTCACCTGGTATGTAGGTTGGGCCGTCTCTGGGATCATGTTTCTGCTTTGGCAGAGTGGGGCCGGTCTGGAGGGGGTGGTGGAGGATCTCAAAATGTAGGAGGTGTTGGCAATGGTTTGTCTTTATGGGGGGGCCTTGGAGGTGGTTCCCGGGACTGGGGTGCTGGTGGGGCCGGATGCTTGCTATTGTGGAGGGTCAGGTCTTGGTGGCCCTGGGGAGAGGGGAGCTTGTGGGGCCGTGGAGGGTGGAGGGGAGGGCCTTTCCACCTTGGCGCCACCGGCTCCTTCATTCATGGTGAGAGTCACAGGGGCCGGCAGGGGAGGGTCGGGGGGGGGGGCAGCAGCCTTCTGATTCTCATGATGTGAGGTAGGAGAACATTCAGCATTAACACCACTGCTGATCATCACAGAAAGACTAAATCCTGTTAATGGTGCCAAAAAAGAGATAGACTCTACTCCCAGATGGTTGCCGGAATGCCTGGTTAGAGCTGTAAATATACCTGATCTGCCCAGGATGGCCCCTCTCCTGAGGAAACTTCAACTACCTCTGAAATTTCCTCAAGACAAAATTCTAGGTGAAAGAAGCAAGATACAGATAACAACACATGTGATAGAAATGTAAGTTCATGAAAAAAAATTGAAATTGGGTCTTCTGACACTATCTCAGGGATAGTTAATAGCCAAAAAAAATTAAAGGTTAAAAAAATGGAATGTTTTTGTGTTTTCCTGGATTTTTTTTCTGTATCTCTTCTTTTGAGAAAATACTCTGAATGATTTGCCTAGTCACACAGGTTTAGCAGGTACCAAAATTTTATTGCAGAAATATTTTCTGGTATATTTATTTATAGGTGTATATACGGTATGTCATGGTTTGGATGTGAACTGGCCACCATGGGCTCATGTATTTGGATATTTGGTTCCCAGCTGGTGGCAGGATGGGGAGGCTGTGGTCCCTTCGAAGATGGAACTTTGATGGAGAGAGAGTGTGTCTCTTGGGGCCTTATTGGGTTTATCTCATCCCCAGACCCCAAGCAAATTTTCTGTGCTCTTTGGCTCATCAAGATGTGAGCCAGCCAATCCACCATCTCAAATCGCTGTGGAAACAAGGACACTCCAGCTAGTCTAGTTGGAAGCCTTCTCTTTCCTTGAAGTGCTGCAGCATCTGGACCATCATGAGGCAGGGAAATAAACTTTCTTCCCTTGATTCACTTTGTAACGCACTTTGTCATAGGGACAAGAGGGCTCACCAATGCATGGTATTAGTTATGTTTAAATTTTTGGTAATTTTGACACAATACCTGGCATAAAGTAAAGGTGGATTCTAAGTTTCAGAGGCCGCACTCTAGAGATCTTGGCTCTTAGACCCAGTGATTCTGGGCATGTAGTGAGGATGTCAAGGTGCTTGGGGATATGTAGCAAAAGCTACTAACATCATAGTGGCCAGAAGGAAGAGGTAGAAAAGAAAGGAGGGGCCAAAAAAGATACAGCATGAAGAAGGTCCACAGGGCTCTAATTCTAAGTGCCATCTCCTAAAATTCTCAGAACCTCTCCAGATTTGTAGTAAGAGCCAGGGGATCCAATAATTTAATACATGAGCTGTTTGGCTGACATTTTATGTCAAAACCACTGTTCCTGGCCCCTGTAAGTCTCATATCCATTTCACTAGGGAATATACATTCAGCCCATTTCTAAGAGTTCCTAAAATTTAAACAACTATAGCATTATCCAAAAGTCCAAGTTAAAAGTCTCTTCTGATTTTCAAACTCTTGGCTGTGAACCACAAGAAATCCACAAAAGTTACACACTCCCAGAATAGGATGGCACACAGTAAAAATTCTTATTCCAAAGTGGAGCTGGAAAGCTGAAGAACAACATCTGAAGATTGTATTCTCTCTCCTACATATACATACAGCACTAAATTAAAGTACATGTCTTAACATAAGTTTTTATATATAAATTTGTATTTTTTTCTTTCTTTTTTAATAAACAGAATTAAATAGACTAGAGTAATCTACATTTTTTTCCTTTGTATTTTTGAGACAAAGTCTCACTACACACCTCTCCATGGTCTGGAACTCACTACTTTGACCATAATAGCTTCAATCTCATAGAGATCCACTTGCCTCTTCCTCTCAAATTCTGGGATTAAAGGCTCACATATTTTTTTTTAAAGGAAGCTTTTGTAAAGGAGTTAAAAGATGAATTGGGGAGATGGCTCAGTGAGTAAAGTGATGACAAGGTCTGAATCCCAGCACCAACACAAGAAGCTGAACATGGTAATGTGTGCCTCTAACCCCAACACTGATGTAGTAGAGACAGATGGATTCCTGAAGCTCACTGGCTAGGCAGCCTAGCCAGTCAGTGGGTTCTAGATTCAATGAGAGACCAGTACTAAGATTATAAAGGAGAGAGCCTGGTAGAAGATACCTGGCATTGATCTCTGGTGTCTACATGAACATACATGGAAGTGCGTGCACACACACACACACACACACACACACACACACACACACACACACATGAGGGGAGATTTTGGAGGGGGGAAATCGAGAAGAGAGAGCAACGGAATATATACTTCACAAATCCAGAAAGGGAAGTCTTTGATGGAAAGAAAGGAATGAGTAAGAGGGGAAAGAAAGGGATGCAGGCTCATTGTAGGGGTAGAAAAGAACAAAGTATTATGAAATATAAGTATGATAATGTTATAGTGAAGCCCATTCGTTTGTACATGCACCAACAATTAAAAGAGGAAAGGCTAAGAGAAGATCCTGTATCCACTCATTCAGTTGGCAAGTGCGGTGGATTGAAGACATTAGGAGGCTAATGATGGATTGAACTAAAGACCTTCACTCCTGGGATTTATAGTAGAAATGGGTCATAAAAACAGTAGTAAAGCTCCAAAAACTAAAAAAATATGTTGCCATGATGAGTTGCCACCTCTGATGATCTTGATCACCCTTGTTTTAGTCACAGGGTAAGGTCAGAAATGTTTAAAAGTATGCAATTTTACACTGACAACTTACAGAGACCTTAAAAACCAGTGCCCACCTATATCCATCTACTATGATTGAGTCTACAAAGAAATTATAGATAGAAGGCTCTGGCTCTGAACTCTTCTTTTTAACCAATCCTACAAAGTCCTCCTTGGTGGAGATGTTGGTACTGCGAGGAAAAGAGACAACAAAAAGTTACACATCTATGTCTATGGCTCTTTTAGCCACTAAGTAAAAGGAGCACCTTTACAGACAGACTCATCTATTATCCCACATTCAAACTATCCCTTTTTGTTGAGATCTTGGGGATTATTCCCACAGAGAGTTTCCAGAGACAATCCTGATGGCTATCTCTATGCCAAGCATGCCCGCATATACTCCCATTCACAATTTTAACTTTAACTCATACACTTCATCACCATGAATTGATCACAGCCAAGCATGTGTTCACTATCTTTCCTTTTTGAGCTATGACCTTAAATTGGTCATGCTCAGGAATGAACGTACTTGTTAACTGAGCATGCCCATGAATGTGCCCACCTCAAAGTGTCTTCCTACATAAATATGTATAGGTTCCTCAAAGAGAATCACCTCAATTTGTTAGTTCAAGCAAAGCATTGCTTTTTAAATAACAACTGTGCTGTAGATAAGAGCTCTTTTTCTATTCTTGCATTTCTGGGTTGAGCAAGTTTTGGTTTCATTCTCACCAAGATGAAAACTCAGCTCATCTCATTGAATTTCTATCCTTTTGGTTGACTGGGTCAATAGCATAAACCAAGGACAAAGAATTCTTAATCCCAAACCCTGTGGTCCATCAGGAGATGGTCTTTTCACTCTGATTCTAAATTGATTTTTTTCTATGAGACTGTAATAAAATTATATGTAACTAGGTTCATAAACGGCAATAAAGATGCATGGGATATCATCAATTTAGCTTGGTGGTAGAACTCAAAACCTCACACATGCTAGGTGAGCACTCTTTTTCTGGCCTGTGTCCCCACTTAAGCCACATCAGTGTTTCAAAGTCCAGTTTGTTTTAAAAAATAACTCAGAGTACAAGACTGGAATCCATAACATTGGCACATTTAAAATATTTACTTTATTTGTGTGTAACCCTTTGAGTGTACTTACAAAATTCACTTGAAATGAAATGCCAAAGTAAAAGTGTTGATGGCCTTTCTTTCTTTTGGCCTTTATCTTTTAAGTTTAATTCAGAGCAAATGTCTAGGACCCAGGAATGCCTGTCCATGAATATTTATGGGCACTACCCTCAGCTTAGTTTAGTTGTATGAGCGATGCCCCAAGATGCTTTTCATGTTGCTACTTCTTAAAGTTGTTCTCAATAAACTGAGGAATATGCTGTTTTGGTTTCTTTTAAGAAATCCCTGCATATTTTAGTATTCTTTAGAATACTGAAAATACACATTGGCAATCTTTTTTCACAAGAGTTTTTATCTAGCGGTCAGAAGTAGGGTAGACAATTCGATTTTAACATTTTTTTCAAGTAAGTAATAAGAAGACAGGTTGACCTAAGTTGATGGTTAATTTTATTTTGTTTATCCTTCTGGCCTATTTTTTCCCCAAGCATAGATCTTTTATAATATAGTACAGAAATCAAAATGTGATTAACTATTATTTGGTTTAAACAAAATTTAAATTTTTTAAAATCAATTTTTTTTCTTGTCAAAATATGTCAACTTTTAATAGTCTCAAAATTTTCAGTTATTTCTCAAAGTGATAATATATGTAAATAATTTGCTTAATGTGCACTACATTTATAAATTCAAAAATCAGAAGGTGGTACCCATTTGTTGTATACCATGTTAAGTAAAACAAGACAAGTTACAACTTTTGAGATGAATAAAATTCTGAAAACTCCATTTGTTTCCATGCTTATTGATGATTTTAGAAAACAACTGTAATTACTAAAGACCTGAATGAATTAAATGGAAGGGAGAGAATTCCAACAGTATTTCTGTAATAAGGTAGAAGAAGTTTTAGGCTGTGTATGTGGATTTTAAAAGTCTGTCTACAAAGCTGAGAAAGTGGTTCACCATCATTGATAGGCATACTAAGACATACTACATGAGAATAATTTCAATTCCAAAGAAATTTTGAGATAAGTAATTAAGAAAATATTTTCTTCTTTTTTAATTTTATGTCATCATCCCCTTCCAAATTTCCATTTAATTGACATTATAGAATGATTTACATTTAATTATGATGTCTTAGTTACTTTTCCTTTTCTGTGGTAAAATATCCTATAGGAGAAACTTAAGGGAAAAAGAGTTGATTTTAGATGACGTTCAAGAGTACAGCCCATCACTGTGGGTAAGTCACAGCAGCAGTAACCTGGGGAGCAGCCAATTACATTGCATCTTGTTAAGAACCAGAGAACCACAAATACAGTCTAGGATCCCTGCCCAGGGAATGGTGCCAACAATCGATCGGCAGGTCTTTCCATGTCACTTAACCTAATCAAAAACAGTCCCACAGGCATACCCAGATGCCGATCTCCTGGGTGTCGCCAGCTTTCCTCAAGCTATCCATTGAGATTAACCATCCTAAGATATAAATAAAATTCATTAATTTGAATTTAATGTCTAAGTATCTAGAAAAAATCATTCCATTGAATAAATTAATTGCTTAGTTGTTTACTAAAGCTAATTGTTAACATAAGGAGAAACAACTTCTGATGGTACTACAGACTACTCCAGGAAGGGGTAGTTCCCCATTCTCAGGTTATTCTGAAGCAGAAACAGTCATTGAAATACCAATTCAAGTTTCCTGGGAAATTTCCACCAGATATAGTAATCATTTAAGATCTCTAGTGACACCCTTAAGTAAAAGTATTGAGTAAAGATCCAACTTAATTTGGGTAAGTTCTTTTCCAACAATGATGTAAAGGAAATGCTTTTAAATAGCCTTTCTTTCCTGTTTGCTCATTTACTTGAGATGCAGTCTTATTGTGCAGCATGGGCTAGACTTAACTCACCTTATAATCTAGTCTGCCCTTGAACTTGCCCCATCCTTCTAAGTGCTGAATTTTCATGGCTGCACCAAACACAACTCCTGGTTATTTGAATATACGGTATGCCAGAATTTCCTTGAAGTACCTTATTGCTCTGTTCTCCCGTGTCCAGATGTTTCCAATTGTACCATTGTGTGGTGCAGTGTCAGTGAACTGGAAACATTTTCCATCCAGATGTTTTAATTGCACACAGACACCATCATTGGCTATTAACATTGACGACTGAAGAAAGGAATGACTTTTCTGAGTGAAGGTCAATTTTAAATTGTTTTTATCTCCTTTCATTTTTGTCTCATTTCATTTTATTCTGTAGTATTTTATGACAAGAAAATGAAACCAAAGGAAGAGGAAGTTTACACACATTTTATTTTAAGTTACAGTTTATATGAGCATCAAACATGAGTGTTTTATTTAATTCTTTGGGTTGATACCTTTCTGGTTTCCTGAAATATAATACCCATTAATCCATGTTTGCAGACACCTTGAAATATTTATTGAATAATACAATACAGATTCTAAAACATAATCTTCTTTTATGAATACTGGCACAAGTTCACCCAGCTCTGTGGAAGATTTAAGAAGAATGGCAGGGCAAGATCAGACATTGTTTACATCTCACCTCCAGCAAGATATAACTTTACTCTTGGCTGACCTTTAAGCAAAAGCAATGGTTATGTAACCACGTAAGCTAAAAACTAAACAGGAAAAGACAAGCGAGGGGTCACAGAGCTGGGAATGAACTACAAACTTACTCTATTTGTTAAACTTAGATTTTTATCATGTTGCTCAAAGAAACACTGAAGTTTCCCAAATGAAAAATGTGACTGATATTTTATCTTTGCTATCTGAATGTATACATAAATATTTCAACATTTAAGAGAAGTTATTTGGAAGTCTACAATAAAATTCATTGCAGTATCTTGCAATATTAACAGTATTCACTATTGACAAAGTCAAATTTTGGAATGAACTGCATTCTGTCATTGAATAAATGCCCATGAATATTGTTCATGAAATATATCATCTGAGGTTGTTCTGAAAGCAAATAGATTTATCTTTGGAAAATTTTAAACACAACATTTATCATTTGTAGCATATAAATCAAATTAATAATGGCTGCATGGATTTTTTTTCTATTGGGAAAATTCTTTCTGAGTAAAAACAACAAAATAAATTAAATGGTACCATGCAGAAATAGTCTGATACTGAATTATCTTCATTTTAGTAATATATAAAATGTTATTAACAAATTAAAGGTTTTTTATGTGTGTCCTGGATGAGTACCTAGATTTTCCACAGAATTAAGTCATCATTTAGTATACTTTTATTTTCATATATAGTAAAATCATCAGTATGACTATATACACTTTAAATACCATTTAAACAAGGGAGCTATTACATAAGTTGCATAGGATAAGACAAACAGAAAGGTTGAGTGTGAGAGCTAAAATGTCACTGAAATTGTGCTGTTCACAGATCAATAGGACACAGATTGCTTCAATACAGCTGGGAACATAAAGGTATCCGATAAACAGTCAAAATACCGTATGCAAGTAGCAAAGTAGATGATCATATCTGAGTACCCAGAAGCAAGAAAACCTGGGGTTTGGCAGATGAAGAGGCGTTTAGACAGGACCTCTTCTCTAAAAGGTTTTGACAATGAGTCAAAGAAGTCCACTGGATACATCAAGTCTCTTGACATGACTCGAAAATTGGGTTTAAGAAGGTGAAAGGGGAAGCTGAAGAAGAGCAGAGTTATGGAAGGGCCCAATGACAAGGGCACCAAGAGTTCTAGATGGGGGTCAACGGTTGGCACATGGCCAACAAGACCATATTGGAACTTGGGGATAACCAGTGTGGTTGCATTTGGAGAATGAATGCAAAGAATACAAGACCAGCTTCTGGAAAAGGAATCAGTTTGGAGCATGTGGCATTAATTGAGAACTGTAGTCACACTGGAGAAGTGGGGAGAAGAAAGACTTGAGAGCAGTTCAGAAGGCATCTAACTGAAGGTGCTCTGTGAAGAACAAGGTGGTCCTGGAATTCACTGATACATGAACTTGGAAAGAGGACCAATTATGGGAAGATAAAATGCTAAGTATAATTTTAGACTTATTACTCACCTTTTTTGTTTGTTTTTTCTTTCATTTTTCTTTATTAAGAAATTTTCTACTCACTCCACATACTATCCACAGATCCCCCCTGTTCCCTCCTCCCACCTTCCAGCCCTCTCTCCCAAGCCACCCCACATCCCCACATCCCCCAAATTGGGGTCTCCCATGGGGAATCAGCAGAGCCCAGCACACTGAGCCTAGGCAGTTCCAAGTCCCTTTCCACCTCACCAAGGTTGTACAAGGTGTCACACCACGGGCACCGGGTTCCAGAAGCCTGCCCATAGACCAGGGACAGATCCCGATCCCCCTGCCTGGGTGTCCCCCAAACAGTTCAAGCCAAACAACCGTCTTCTGTATCCAGAGGGCCTAGTCTAGTCCCATGGGGGCTCCACAGCCACCAGTCCATGGGCTTCTACTAGCATGGCCGGTTATCTCTGCATGTCCTCCCATCATGATCTCGACGTCCCTAGCCTGCAGAATCTCTCCTCTCTCTCATCAATTGGATTCCTTGAGCTCAGCCTTTTGTAAAACCTATATATATAGATGTTAAATAAAGACCCACACCTTCCTTTCTTTTCTCTCTCTCTCTCTCTCTCTCTCTCTCTCTCTCTCTCTCTCTCTCTCTCTCTGGTGTGTGTGTGTGTGTGTGTGTGTGTGTGTGTGTGTGTGTGTGTGTGTGTATGTTGAAGCCAAAGAGGTATGTCCTGTCCTGAACTATACTCTCTGCCTTATTTCTCTGAGACAGGATCTCTCACAGGGTCATTGATTAACCCCTGCCACCACCACCCCTCCTTCCACACAGTTTAGTCACAAGCATGGCCTTCCTCTGCCTTTTGTGTGGGTGCCAGGTCTGAATTCTGATCTTCATGCCCAGGTTCTTTCTCTGCCTCCACCTTGAGGATCAGGAAGTAAGATCTCAGCTATTTCTCCAGGGCCATGCCTGCCTACCTGCTGCCATATTCTCCACCATGATAATTAAGGACTCTAACCTGGAACCATGAGCCCTCAAATTAAATGCTTTCTTGTATAAGTTGCTTTAGTCATGGTGTCACTCAACAGCAACAGAAAAGTAACTAAGACAGTAATAGAGCCAGAATACTATTTCTAGAAAGGAGTTACAAAAATGGGCAAAATAATTTTTTTTCTAGAAAGTAATATTAGATTAGACTGAGGATGAAAAATGTAATGGGACTAAGTCCAGACAGTGCCTTTTATTAAAGAACTAAGGCACAGCCAGATACTTTGTAGTGTTTTTCTGTTATTTTGTTTATTTGTGAAATTGGTGAGCCTCCTAAGATTATGCTGTTTTTACAGTGTTGCAAGGTGATTTGTATTAAGAATCAGCTATGACTACTTCCTGTGGAGGAAAGATCCATCAATTGCAGCTCAGGTTATTTGTCAGTTATGTGGTTTAAAAATTCTTTGGCAGACAGGATTAAAGTATGTGAATTGATCCTGAACTCCAGCTGAGGGGTCTGTGAAATTATAAAGATAATATGTTCAGTACAACATCTCCTGCTGCCTAATTTAAAGGTGCTGGGTAGGAGGTCAGAGAAAGAGAAGGCAGTTGGATGGCACCATATGAAATATTTTAAATAAATGGTTTGTAAGAGACTAAATTATTATGTTAAGGAATGACTTTTTTTCTTCCTAAGCAGAATCATTATGTCATTTAATTTATGAGTGAGAGCATTCTTAGAGTCTTGGGGCTTCTGGTTCATCCAGGTTTCTGAACAGCATTATTCTCTGTGGTGTAACGTTTAATAATTTCCTAATAATTTCAATGATCAGCAAGAAGAATCTGTTATTTTATCCTTCTAATTTCTTTAGAAAATCTAGACTCTAATATATAGAGAAATATATTTGTAGTTTTTTATAAGAATTCTTGACGATCTTGGGTTATATTTGCTACTCAGAAACAATCTTGAACAACTTACAGATCCCAAGAAGACTAACTACAGTTTCATGGCATGAATCAAGGCATCATGGGGTCTCTTAGTTTTACAATATAGATGTTCAGAATTAAAGGATTAATAACATCAAAAAACCAGTCAGTTAGGATGCTCTGTTGCATAGAATTTCTGATATTCAAAAAGACTAATAACATATCACAGAATAAAAATAACTTCAAGCTTGTAGAAAAGATGAAATAAACAAAAACATGGACTATAAGCAGAAGGAGCCAAAAATAAAGAAAATGACACATGATAAGAGAGTGTCACCTGCCAAAGATGAGCTCAAAATGTTCTCTAAGCTTGCTACATTGGTGAACTTATATATCATTAGAAAGCTGATGGCATCCATGAGGAAAAAAAGTGAGGTCCTAGTATAGAAATCTGTTTATTCATAACCTGTGAGGATGAGAGAGGCTACTTTTAAAGGGGAGGGGTGGGGAGCTCACAGCATTCACTGGGGACAGAGTGAAGAGTTCCCTACTGTGTCTAAGAAGGTCCTCATCTTCACAACAATGCCTAAGTTGTTGTT
Organism: Peromyscus leucopus; assembly: GCF_004664715.2. Taxonomy (NCBI): domain Eukaryota; kingdom Metazoa; phylum Chordata; class Mammalia; order Rodentia; family Cricetidae; genus Peromyscus; species Peromyscus leucopus. The sequence continues at coordinate 11,623,438 of NC_051065.1, forward strand.
GTGAGGGGGATTATGGAAACGGGACACTAAGTTTTAAACTACTAACATTATTTCTAGCTTATAAAACCAAGAACCCCAAATAGACTACTTTTGTTTTATTCTGAAAGCTATCAGTACGATGTACAAATCTCTTTTTTCAATTTCAATTTTTTAATTTTATTTAAGTAACATTTTCTTCACTTATTTTACATATCAACCCCAGTTTCCCCTTCCTCCTCTCCTCCCATTTCCTCCCCCCACATCCACTTCTCCTCAGTTTCCATTCAGAGGGGCAGGCCTCCCATGGACTTGAAGGGCATATCAAGTTGAGGCAGGACCAAAACACCTCCCCTAGTATCAAGGCTGGGTGAGGTAATCCATCATAGGTAACAGGTTCCCAAAATCTAGCTAAGTTCCTAGGCCCACTGCATGTGTGTGATAGTTGTATAATTTGGTCTCTTTGTAAGGCTTCTAGCAGTGAGATCAGGACCTGTCCACGGAGATTAGCAAATCTCTTTTTAAAATTTAATTAAAATATAATGTTATTATTTCCCTCTTCCCTCTCTTCCTTCCTAACCCTCCCATGATAGCCTGTTCCCTACATTTACAGCCTTCTCTTCTGTAACCATTGTTATTTATACAGATTTAATGAATAAATATAGATACCACTCTGGGACTCCTTGGAGTCTGAGCCCAGAACTTCAGATGACTGCATTGGTTAACTCTCTTCAGAAGACCTTCTTCTTGAAGTATGTGATAATGAACACAGAGACCCACAACTGTACAGTATATAGAGGGTGATGTTGAAGCACTGAGTTCTAAGTTGGATGTCTTTATCACACCTCTCCCCTCAAACCTTGAGGGTCTACATGAAAAGGAGGCAGAAAGATTGCAAGAGCCAGAGGTGGTAGATGACTTCAAGAAAACAAGAGACTTCCAGACACAATGGGGCTTAAGCAAATAAAAACTCAGAAACTATGATGGCATGACCAAAACCTGCATAAGTTCAAGCCAGACAAAATCCCAGCACTAAGAAGGGAAAGTAGACACAAAGCCCAACCACTAGCCACCCTAATTGCAGCTGGTAGCTTGTGGGAGAGTGTTCTAGTTAGGTTCCTATTGCCAGCACAAAACACCATGAATAAGTCAAGTTATAAAACAATGTATTTAACTGCAGGCTCATGGTTCCAGAGGGTTAGTCCATGGCCATCATGCTGAGGAACATGGCAGTAGGCAGGCAGCAGTAATGCTGGAGCAGTAGCTGAGAGGGACATTGGGATCCTCAAGTTAGATGCAGGGAAGGTGAAACTAGTCCTGGCATGGACTTTTTAAACTTCAGTGCTCACACCCAGTGTCACACCTCCTTCAACAAGGCAACACCTCTGAATTTTTCCTAAACAGTTCCTCTAACTGGGAAAGAAACATTCAAATATATGAGTCTATGGGGGCCATTTTTATTCAAACCTGCATAGAGAGGAAAACTGATTTTTCCTCAGTGGAGTGACATTAGATATATCAACCATGCTCTAGATAAGGCTTCATGTTCAGAGTTAGATGGCCAATGCAAAACAGACTGTATTTTTGTGTTTTGTCTCGTTTTTGTTTTTAAGACAGAGAAAGGACACCATATTGGATGAGTAGGTGGCAGTATCTGAGGGGAGTTGAGGAAGGGAAAATAATATGATTAAGACATATTGTATGAACTTCTCAAGAAGAAGTAAAAACATTAAAAAAGAGAAAACAAACAAACAAACAAAATCAGCACACCGAGTCTGTTGAGCATTGCCTGTATGTATATTTCTAGGACTGTCTACTTGGTGTTGGATAACAAATTAGGGGGCTAATCCCTGGGGAATAGTAATTCTTTTCTGTCTCAAGAGTTGTTGATTGCCTGTAGATCTTCATCTAGCGGTGGGACTCTATGAGATTTCCTCCACCTGGATTGGAGCAACCACAGAAACAAGAAAACTAAAAGGGACCATTGGGGGAGAGAGGAGAGAGGAGAACAGTTCTGTTGGAATTGTTCAAATCCTGTTTAAGCAGCCATATTGTTGAGATTTCATGGGGATGGAGGTGGAGTAGCTTCCTTGTTATAGCTAGAAGTCACAATCCTATAGCAGGTTCTCTGGTCCTCCGGCTCTTACAATCTATTTGTCCCGTCTTCTACTATGGATTTGTGTGTAGGAGCTGTATTTTAGATGTATCAACGAGGGCTGGGTACCTCCATTGTTCTTTGTTCTTTGACTGGCTGTATCTTTCTGTAATGGTCTCCTTTTGCTGCCAAAGCAGCTTCTTTGATGAGGGGGTGAGGGTCTCTCTTCATCTTGGGCAGAGGAATAGCATTTATAATGCAGTTAGAAGTTATACTGGTTTAGGAAAGTGGTAGTAGTAGGTTCTCTTCTAAGATCCATGACCTTACTAGCCACATGTAGTTAGCTAGGTTTCCAGTACCAACCATGATTTCTCTCGTGTCAAGCAGGCCTTGAGCCAAATTAGACAGCTGTTGGTTACCCCCAAGATAAAAATGCCACCCTTGTACCTTTAGAGACATCTTGTCAGGCTGGTTATTGCTGTGGTTTATGGATGTCACAGCTGGATATGGCCATTGATTACTTTCCTTGATAGCTTATATATCACCTTCTGTTGCTGTGAAAACCCTCAAGGAGGAGAACTTCTGGTCAGTTCTACCTCAAATTCTGAATCCTATTCCAAAATGTTGACTTCATCAATGGGGACTTACCTTTAACACCCAGGAAGTAATCAAGGGCAATAGCAAATGCTTTATATCCTTTGGGAGTCCTATGACTCCCCTAGTCTCTGACTCCAAAAGAGGTTTTTTGTTTGTTTGTTTGTTTTGTTGTTGTTGTTTTGTTTTTTAATGTCTGGTGCTGAAGTTTCTGTTAGGTAGTCCTGCTCCCAAATTGTGTAATTTCATTTATATGTATAAATGTAATTTTGGGGAAAATATAAAATAATATTGTAACTAGAGTTTTCCTGCCTTGCCCACAGTCAGGACAAATCTCTCTCACCCACCAGTCCCACAGCCACTCAGATACAACCAAGTAAACACAGAGACTTATATTGCTTACAAACTGTATGGCAGTGGCAGGCTTCTTGCTAACTGTTCTTATATCTTAAATTAATCCATTTCCACAAATCTATACCTTGCCACGTGGCTCGTGGCTTACCGGCATTTTCACATTCTGCTTGTCCTGGCGGCAGCTGGCAGTGACTCCTTCTGCCTTCCTGTTCTTTCTTTTCTCCTCTTTGTTAGTCCCGCCTATACTTCCTGCCTAGCCACTGGCCAATCAGTGTTTTATTTATTGACCAATCAGAACAACATATTTGCCATACAGCACATCCCACAGCATAATATGATTACTTAAGGCTTTTCAAAGACCCTTGTTGTTATTTATCCCCACTCCCTGGCCGCCTTCTGCCTCGTTGATTCACGCTTCCTCACTGTTTTTTACATTTTCCCTGTACACCACCTTTTCCTCCTCTTCTCCTCTCTCCTCTTTCCCACAATGGTCCCTTTTTAGTTTCTTTGTTTCTGTGGTTGCTCCAGGATATGTACTCATATCTGAAGTCTCTTCATAACTTAACACACAGGGATAAGGTTAAAAGTCTCTGAGAATCAGCCACATATGGATGAGTTTGCCTGAGTTTTATGAAAACTTCAAACAACATGATTTTGCTGAAGATCGTCCTGGATGACCTTACTGTAGACCAATTCAGAAAGTTTATTTTTGTGAAGAATCAGTGAAACATTGACTATAAACAGGTTTTGTTTTCTGCAGCATCTGAAATAGTATTTTTATATAATTATGCATAATAATTTTTAAAATGTTTTGAAGAAGTATTTCAAATGTTTGAAAAAATTTTATAATAGCATCAAAAGGTAATTTATCTTGATGTGACTTTGAAAATACTTATGTGAATAGAGCCTAATTGAAATATATAACTGTAATTGATTATACCTACAATTATTTATTTGAATTTCAAGAATGAGAACCCCAATCTACTTATTTTATTCATGTTTCATATAACTTTAAATTAATACTTATAAAGCACGTAAGATTTGCCTACATTTAAACATGAAGTGAAGTTAGTGACATGGGATTGGAAATTTGTAAAGAGAAATGGGAGAAAACTAAAAGAATTCCTTGTGGAAGGGAAAACATTCAAATAGAGAAAATATTACATGATAAGATATGGTCATTAAAAATGGTGATTTTTGCAAATATCAGGTATTGCATTTATTTACAAATATATGTATACATATGTTTCTGTGTGTAATTTGTATAAACTATGTTTGGTACATGGTAAAAGTTTTCAAGTAATTTGTAGAGTAGCCCAATCTCAAGTGTACATCACACCTGTGTGTATACCATCCTGTAGCTGAAAGTTTTCTGAGACTCTAGGCCTGTACACTAAAGAATGGATGCCCCAACATTGCAAAAGAAATTTGAGTAACTGTCCAGGTTGCCAGCTGTCTCTGTCATTCTAGATTTTTGGAAGTTACTTATAATGCTCTTCCTGTTTACTTAGGTAATATATCCTTTTGGAGTATTTGATGCAGTTGAAGATTAGATAGTTATATGCTATGGGATGTTCTGTATGCTGTGAATATGTGTTGTTATGATTGGTTGATAAATAAAGCTCTTTGGCCAATGGTGGGGCAGAATAGGGTTAGGCAGGACATTCTAACTAGAGAGGAGGAAGGAGAAAGGAGAAGAGAGGAGACACTGCCAGCTGCCACCATGAGAAGCAAGATGTAAAGATACCAGTAAGCCATGAGCCATGTGGCAAAGTATGGATTTATAGAAACAGGTTGATTTAAGGTATAAAGACTGAAAACATGAAGCCTGCCATGGCCATAGTTTAAAAATAATATTAGCCTGTGTATGTTTATTTGGGTCTGAGTGGCTGTGGACTGCGATGCTGAGGGAGCTGGGCAGGCACAGGAAAACTTTCAGCTACAGTTATAATTATAATTTTACTTAGTTATGATAAAAGATAAATTAGATATAAAACTTTAGACTCACAAATATAGGATAGATGATAGAATATTTTCTTTAATTTTGCCAAATACAAGTAGACTAGATATTGCAACTATAATTCTTGCTAGCTAAATGCTTTGTTGTATGTAAGTTTACTGTGTGCTGAAGTTAAAACTTCCTTTTGAATAGAAAGAAAAGGGGAAATAATGGGTGATGTCATTCTACATACTGTGAATGTGTTGCTCTGATTGGTTGATAAGTAAAGCTGTTTGACCAATGGTAAGACAGAATAAGGTTTGACAGGACATTCCAACTAGAGAGAGAGGCAGGAGAAAGGCAGCCAGAAGAAGCAAGATGTAAAGTACCGGTAAGGCATAAGCCACACGGCAAGGTATAGATTTATAGAAATGGGTTAATTTAAGATGTAACAGCTAGCTAGTGAGAAGCCTGAGACATTTGAGCCTATAGTTTAAAAATGATATAAGCTTTTGTGTGCTTATTTGAGTCTGAGTGGCTGCAGATTGGGCAGGACACAGGAAAACTTTCAGCTACACTGTCCATCTATAGAGATCCGTGTACTACAGGGCATTTATATCAGAGCACTTAATTATACCACACAATTCAGCAGCCATAGAGTGAGCATTCTTAGCTATAAATGGTCAGTGTTGCTCATTGAGTACATTTTAGGGGAGTGACCTCTCTTTTGATGTCAAATAAGAAAGTGCTTTTTAAAAATTATTTAAGATGAAAATTAATATTTTCAAAAATTCACAGCTCATTATTAGGTTGGATATCTTTTGCTTTGTTCATTTGGGGGTCTGTTGTCATTATAAACAAGGAGACCAGAATAAATTATTCTCTATTCAGGGTTTGTGAAAATCCAAAGACAACAAATTAAGATTCTGAGAAGTAAAAAGCAATGAAGAAATCGAAAAGCATTTTATCTTGGTCCAAATGCATTTTAAGTTTTCTCTCTCTCTCTCTTTTTGAATGTAATGATGGAGGCTGAAGGTGGACCCACAGCTTTCTGATTGCTCCTAAGATCCAGTGCCTAGTGTCACCCACACATCTGTAGCTGGAAACCTGCTGTGCTCTCCCTCACTGTCCTCACCCCCGAGGACCATAAAGCTCTTGTACTGTACTTTTCCACCCCCAATTCATCCCATTATCTCAGCCTCCCACACCAGTAGGCATTCACTAAAACAGAAAAGAAAAGAAAAGAAAGTTAAATGGACAAGGCAATCAGGTAAGCGACCTGAAGACTCTCATCACTCCCTCCTCCCTTCCAAACCCAATACTCAGTCTCATCTTTCTGTTTCCCTGGATCTCATTCCCCAGTTTCATCCCCAGTGCTGCAACAGAACACCAGCTGCAGCCTTCCTTGACCCCTGCACACTTTTCCTGGGTATCCCACAGTCCATCCCCTCAAACCTTCATCCTCTTACTTGGTCACTCTATTCCAGGCCACAGCTCCACCAAGCACACCCCCACCCCTGCTAACCCACAGGCCACTACTGCCAGAAAACTAGGTAGGCTGCCCGCAGACCTTCGTTCAGTCGCTGTTCCCCCAGATCCAAACCCCAGGCTCAGTCCCAGCTCTGCAGTAGAACACCTGTGGCAGCCTTCCCTGGAAACTGCAACCTGCAACCATCTCCTGTGGATACCCCAAGCCTTCCCCTTTTAACCTTCCTCCCCTCACGCATTGCTTTGTCTCAGGCAGCAACCCCATCAAGCATTGCCTGCTAACCAGAGGACTGTTTCTCCCAAGTGGGCTGAAGGCAGATCCACATCTCTCCTACTGCTACTGAGATCCAATACCACATCTCATCCTCAGCTCTGTAGCAGGAAACCTGTTGTGCTCTCCCTTTCCTCTTGATCCCATCTTCAATGAATTGCCTTCTCCCTGAACATTCCTTCCTCTAACTCCTCCCATTATCCCAGCATCCAATGAAAGCAGGCATTCTCTGTGCACATACCAGCTGAACAGGTCAGTAAAACTGGCAGCACACAGTCATCATGCTCTCTGAAGATCCATAGAGGAAACAGAAACCAAGGAACAAAACATCCTCATAACAAAGTCAATCCCAGAAATCAACACCTAGACCTATAATTATCCCAATCCCAAGTGCCTAGATGCCAGCAGAAGAGCACAATTAATAAAAGCCAGTACAATATGTCTCTACTATTGCCTATCTATCCTACCACAGAAGGCCCTGCATATTCCAACATAGCTGAAGCAGAAGAAACAGACCTTAAAACTAACAATATGAAGATAATAAAGATTATTAAAGAGGAAATGAATAAATCCCTTAAAGAAATGCAGGAAAACACAAACAACTGAAGGAAATGAATAAATCCCTTAAGGAAAGCCAAAAAACAAATGAACAAACAGTTGAAGAAAATGAATAAAAGTGTTTAGTACCTGAAAAATGGGAACAGAAGCAAAAAACAAAACACAACTGGGGGAAATTTTTGCAAATGAAAAATTTAGGAATTTGAACAGGAACTACAGAGGTAAGCTTCACCAACAGAATACAAGAGATAGAAGAGAGACTCTCAAGTATTGAAGATACAATAGAAGAAATGGATACAAAGGTCAAAGAAAATCGTAAATCTAGAAAAAAAATTGACACAAGACATCCTGGAAATCTGGGACACTATGAAAAGACCAAACCTAAGAATAACAGGATTAGAAGAAGGGGAAGAAACCCCGCTCAAGGGCCCTGAAAATGTTTTCAACAAATTCATAGAAAAAAAAAACTTTCCTAACATAAAGAAGTGGATACCTCTAAAAGTACAAGAAGCATTAAGAACACCAAATAGATTAGAGCAGAAAAGAAAGTCCCTTCAGCACATAATAATCAAAACACTAAACATACAAAACAAAGTATATTAAAAGCTACAAGAGATAAACACCAAGTAACATAAAGGCAGACCTGTTAGAATCACACCTGACTTCTCATTGGAGACTGTAAAAGCCAGAAGAGCCTGGACAGATGTGCTGCAGACTCTAAGAGAGCACAGATGTCAGCACAGATTATTATACATGGTAATACTCTCTATCACCATAGACAGAGAATAGAAGATATTCCATGATAAACTCATATCTATCCACAAATTCAGTGCTACAGAAGGTGCTGTAAAGAAAATTCCAACCTGAGGATGTTAGACCCATGAAAACAGAGAAACTAAATAATTTCACACCAGCAGAACCAAAAGAAGGGAAGCACCACCACCACCACCAACACACACACACACACACACACACACACACACACACACACACCACCACCACCACCAACAACAACAACAACAACAACTCCAACAGCAATAAAATAAACAATCATTGGTCATTGATATCTTTCAATATCAATGGTCTCTTTTCCCTAATAAAAAGACACAGACTAACAGAATGGATGTGAAAACAGGATACATCCTTATGTTACATCCAAGAAAGAGACCTCAACATCAAGGACAGACACACCTCGGGGTAAAAGTTTGGAAAAATATATTCCAAGCAACAGATCTACAAGCAGGCTGATGCAACCATTTTAATATCTAACAAAATAGACTTCAAACCAAAACAAATCAAAAGAGGTGGGAAGGACCCTACATACTCATTAAAGGAAAAAAAAATCCACAAAGATGACATTTAAATTCTCAACATCTATGCCCCAAACACTCAAGTTTGTAAAAGAAATACTACTACAGCTTAAACCACATATGTACCCTCATACAGTGATAAAGGGAGACTTCAATATGTCACATCATCCATGGACAGGTCATCCAGAAAAAACCTAAACAGAGAAATACTGGACCTAGAATATTTTAAAGCAAATGGATCTAAGAGATATTTATCAAATAATTCACCCAAACAGAAAAGAATATACTTTATTCTCTGCACATCATTGAACTTTCTTTAAAATTGACCACATACTTGGATACAAAGCAGGTCTCAAAAGATACAAGAAAACTCCCTATGTCCTTTCAGCCCACCATGGATTAAAGCTAGATATCAACAAAAGAAACCACAGAAAACCTACAACAGGAAAACTCAACAACTCTCTACTGAATGAAAAACGGGTCAAAACAGAAATAAAGAAATAAAGACTTTCTAGAATTCAATGAAAATGAATGCACAGCACACCTAATGAAAACAGTGTTAAGAGGAAAATTCATAGCACTGAGTGCCTACATAAAAAAAAAAAAAAAAACTGGGGAGATCTCATATTAGCAACTTAACAGCATACCTGAAAGCTGTAAAACAAAATGGAGCAGAAGGCAAGAAACAATCCAATGGAGGGCTAAAATCAATAAAATAGAAACAAAGTGAACAACACAAAGAATCGATGAAACAAAGAGTTGGTGGTTTGAGAATATCAACAAGATAGACAAACCCCTATTCAAACTAATAAAAAGACACAGAGAGAATATCCAAATTAATAAAACCAGAACTGAATATGGGAACATAACATCAGATACTGACACTGAGGAAATCCAAAGTATTATTAGGTCATACTGTAAAAACCTGTACTCCATCAAACTGGAAAATCTAAAGTAAATGGATAATTTTCTCAATAGATACCACTTACCAAAATTAAGTCAAAATTAGATAAACTATTTAAATAGAATTATAACCCATAGTTAAATAAAATAAGTCATTAAAAGTCTCCCAGTAAAACAAAACAAAACCAACCAACCAACCAACAAACAAAAAACAGTGGCAAATGGTTTTAGAGCACAATTCTACCAGGCTTTCAAAGAAGAATTAATGCCAATACTCCTCAAATTATTCCACAAAATAGAAATGGAAGGAAAATTGCCAAACCCATTTTATGAGGACACAATTATCCTGGTACCCAAACCACATACAGACTCAACAGAGAAAGAGAATTACAGACCTATTTCACATATGAACATAAATGCAAAAATACTCAATAAAATATTTGCAAACTGAATCCAAGAACATATCAAAAAGGTTATCTACTGTGATCAAGTAGGCTTTGTCCAAAAGATGCAGGGATGGTCCAATATATGAAAATCAATAAATGTAATTCACCATACAAGCAAACTGAAGGAAAAAAAAATCATATGATATCTCATTCGATGTAGGAAAAGGCACTTGAAAAAATCCAACACATCTTCATGAAAAAATACAGGAGATATTAGAGATGTAAGGGTCATACCTAAACACACCAAAGGCAATTTACAGAAAGCCTATAGTCAACATCAAAGAAAATGGAGAGAAACAAGACAATTCTACTAAAATCAGGGACAAGACAAGGTTGTCCACTCTCTCCATATCTATTCAATATAATACTTGTAGTCTTAGCTAGAAGGATATGGAGGGGATATAAATTGGAAAGGAAGAACTCAAAGTATCCTTATTTGCTGATGATTTGATAGTATACATGAGTGACCCTAAAAATACCACCAGAGAAGTCCTTCAGTGGATAAATACTTTCAGTAAAGTGGCTGGCTGGATACATTATTAACAACAACAAAAAAGAATAGAAAAGAAAAAAGTAGCTTCCTATATACAAATAACACATGGACTGGGAAAGAAAACAACAGCTTTCAAAATAACCTCAAATATTATAAAATATCTTGGGGTAAATCTAACCAAGCAAGAGAGAAACTTGTATGATAAAAATTTCAAGTCTTTGAAGAAAGAAATTGAAGAAGAGATCAGAAGATGAAAAGATCTACCATACTCATGGATTGGTAGTCTACCACATAGTAAAAATGGCCATCCTAACAAAAGTAATCTACAGATTAAATATAATCCCTATCAAAATTACAATACAATTCTTTAAAGACTTTGACAGGATAATTCCCAGCTTCATATTGAAAAAACAGAAAACCCAAGATAGCCAAAATAATTATGAACAATAAAAGAACTGCTAGAGGTCTCACCATCCCTGATTTCAAGTTTTCCTACATAGTAATAAAAACCACGTGATATAGGCATTAAAATAGACAAACTAATCAATAGAATTGAATTTAAGACTCATACATAAATGCACACACCCATGGATACCTGATTTTTCATAAAGAAACCATAAATACACACTGGAAAAAAAAGAAAGCATGTTCAATAAATGATGCTGGTCAAACTGGATATCTGCTAGTAGAAGAATGTAAATTTATCTATATTATCACCTTGCATAGAACTCAAGTCCAAGTGGATCAAAGAATATCAACATAAAACCAGACATACTGAACTTGATAGAAGATAAAGTGGGAAACAGCCTTCATTACAGGAGGAAACTTCCTGAACAGAACACCAACAGCAAAGGCACTAAGATCAATAATTAGTAAATGAGACCCCATGAAACTGAAAAGCTTCTATAAGGCAAAGGACATTATCAATCAAAGAGGCAGACTATAGAGTGGGAAAGTATTTTTACCAACTCCACATCTAATAGAGGTCTAATATCCAAAATATATAAAGAACTCAAAAAATATATTTCAAAAACCAAATAATCCAATTAAAAATGAGATACAGATCTAAACAGAAAATTCTCAATAAAGGAATTGCAAATGGCTGAGAAACACTTAAGAATTGTTCAGCATCCTTAGCCATCAGGCAAATGCAAACAAAATGACTCTGATATTCCCTCTTACACCTGTCAGAAAGGCGGGTGAGGATGTGGAGCAAGGAGAATACTCCTCCATTGCTGGTGGGAATGCAAACTTGTACAGACACTTTGGAAATCAATATGGCAGTTTCCCAGAAAGTGAAGAATCAGTCTACCTCAAGACCTAGCTGTATCACCACTTGGTATATACCCAAAGGACACTCCAACCTACCACAAAGACACTTGCTCAACCATGTTCACTATGGCTTTATTCACAATAGCCAGAGACTGGAAACAACCTAAATGTCCCTCAAAAAAATGGTAAAGAAAATGTGGTACATTTACACAATGAAGCTATTAAAAACTGAGATCATGAAATCTTCAGGCAAATAGATGGAAGTAGAAAAAATCATCTTGAGTGAGGCATTTCAGACACAGAAAGTTAAATATAGTTTGCATTCACTTACAAGTGGATATTAGCTGCTAAGTAAATGATAGCCAAGCTACAATCCACAGACACAGAGAGGTTGGGTAAAGAGGAGGGGTCTAGATGGGATGCATGTATCTCCTTGGGAGGGGGAAAATATAATAGATTTTGCAGGTTGACAAGAGGGTGCAAGTGGGGAGGAGAGAGTGGGGTGGGAGATGGGGTGGAAAGAGAGTGTGGGGAGAAATGACTGGAATTGGGGGCATTTGGGGCTGATGTGGAACCCTAGTGCAGTGGAAACTTTCTAGAATGTATGAAGGTGATCCTAATGGAATGGGGGATAAGGAGTCTCAACTGGCTATCGCTTATAGCCACATAAGGCTTCCAGTCAATTAAATTGCTGGCCAAGAGGGTTCCATGGAAATTCCCAAACAATTCAGGTTGTCGCTAAGACAAAAGGTTGCTCTCTGCAAATATACATTGGGGTCCCATTGCTGAGGACAATACCCCCACAATTCATTGAACATAGAGAAGTCAAGTTGGTGCCTACCTGGACCCTTCACCCTTATGTTCTAGTCTCTTTCATGAAGGAAGGTACTTTGCAGGCTATAGAAAGAGAAATGTGGACACCAACCCAGTTACAAACCTTTTGACCTACAATCTGCCCTGCCTGCAATATATGCTATAGCAATGGTGGCTCAGAACTTGTGGGAGTAACCAACAAATGTCTGATTTGACTTGAGGGCCAACACTGCTTGAGTAACTAAGAATCAGAGAGAAGATACCCCAGAGACTATGGTAAATCCAAACACTACTGGTCTAAAAATTAAAGTAGTAATAAAATGACTCCTAATGATATTCTGCTATACTCATAGATCAGTGCCTTATCCAGTCATCACCAGAGGGGCTTCTTCCAGCAGCAGGTGGGAACAGATGCAGACATTGTGAGGAGAGAGAGTCTATATGAGAGGTCTCCATCAAATCTCTCTCTCATAGTTCAAGGAATCATGCATAAGAGGATGCAGAAAGATTGTAAGAGTCAGAGGAGATGGAGGCCACCAGGAAAGAAGGCCTTTGATTTATTCATCTATACAAGGTACATACGAGATCACAGAGACTGAAGCAGCAAGCACAGGGCTTACATGAGGCCTCTGTATATACGCTTAGTGTTTTAATGGGACTCCTGACCATGAGAAGGAGTGGGTCTCTGACTCTTGTGCATGCTCTTGAGATTCTTCGCCTCCTGTGAGGTTGCTGTGTCCAACGTTGATGTGATAGTTTTTGCTTTGTCTTATTACATTTTATTTTGTCATGTTTGGCTGTGTTTTTGTAGAAGCCTGTTCTTTTCTAATGAGAGACAGAAAGGGAGTGGATCCAGAGGGAAAGGAAGTGGGGAGGACCTAGGAGTAGCAGAGGGTGGGTAATTGATAAGCAGAATATATTATATGAGAAAAGAGTCTATTTTCAATAAAGGAAAAAATGTAATAATGTTTATTGGGCATCTCTACCATGGAGTATGACAGTTTTCTAGAGTTTACATAGCACTATTTTATTTCCCCCCCAAATTAAGTAGTAGAAATGTTTATTTATTAATATTGAGGAGTTTTCTATGGAGCCTAAAATTGTAGGGAAATGTCTCAATAGGGCTGGTGTCTTTGACTTGCAGAGGCTGCCTTCTCATGTCTTCATGTGATTTTCCATCCTTTCTAATCTCTTATTATAAGGACACCCATCATATATGATTGTAACTCATTAGAATGACCTCATTTCAACTTAATTACCATTTAAAAGCTCTAATGTCCAAATACAGTTACATTGAGAGGTATGTAGGATTATGATGTCAATCTAAAAATTTTAAAAACATGTTTATTTTATGAGTGCAATTTAGCTGACAAGCTTTATATAATGTAAATATAAACAAAGGACAATTTCACATGCCATTAACCTAAATATTTTATAATAAATACCAAGAACAGCATTTTAAACTTATTATCAATAATAATCTAATGTTTTTATTGATATATTATCTTAAAATGTTGGAAGAATATTATTGGCTTTATGTTACAGTGAATATGAAAGCCAGTCACACAGAAAATCACTCTTGTATTCTACCTATCTACATTCAACTGTTTATACTATGAACATTGCTTATTGCTAGGAGCTGTGAAACAAAAGGGGAAAATGTACGGACTCTAGGGACTTAATATTTAATTACAGTAACTGTATGGATGCATTAAAAAAGAAGAATAAATAACAAGATTGCATGCCCTAAATTCCAAATAGAAGATTATCTGCCTTCCTGGATTTGAGGTCATACCAGCCTACTTTGTGTTGGCTTCTAAAAGATTTCCAAGAGAAAACTAACATTGTTTATATGCAGATAATTAGAAGAGAATTTCAGAATGAAGATGAGTAATGTACTTTTTAAAGACCTCTGATCTCACAAGAAGTATTCTCCCACTGCTTCTTAGTGAGAAAAGACCAGAATATCTTCTCTTATTATTTAAAAATTTCATTATTTGGGATCTATTCAATTCAGAAATTGCTATAAGGAAACAACTGCAATAGGGATTTTAGAATATGAGTTAGTAAATACTTTAAATTTGTTACTTATTTATCTATTTCTGTTGAAGTAGTTTCATATGTCCCAAATCATCTTCTAACTCTCTATGTAGGTACGACTGGCTTTGAACCCCTGATCCTCTCAAGTACTGGGATTATAGGCATATGCCACCAAACCAGGGAATAGATGCATTTCTGCCACCTAAAGATAAATAATGGCTGAGCTCTCTGACTGTGTAAATCAGCCTTATTGTCATTTTGCCTGCATGGAGATTTATCAATTTTTTTAGTTCACTTTTCAAAAGCAGAATGTGAGAGAGGAGACAGCTCCAGCTGCTTTATGTGCTGAGCTGAAAACTGACTTCTCTAATTCTAGGCTGAGGGAAGTCAAGGCTGGTATTGTGTAACAGTTTCCTCTACAATAGGATCATTTCATCTTGCAGGGAAGCTCGTTAAGCAGAAGAGTAAACAACTCAAAATTGCTTGAGGAAGTCCCTGAAACTGACCAGATTCACTAGTCTGCTCCCTGCCAGAGTAAGCAATGAAAGCTGAGAGTCCCTCTACAGCTAACTGAGCGAAGCTGCAAGGAAGATAGACAAGACAAGCCACAAAGACTCATGAGATCAGACCAGCAGCCAGGAAAAAACAGAAACCAGTCAAGTTGCCTGGAAGAGATTTAGTGCGGCTGAGTCAGTTGGAAAGGACATTCTCTAACCTGTTAAGATGCGTGCCAGCTCTGCAGTGTTCTATAGAGTCTCATCTTTGGGAACTGTCACCCATGGTGGGGTGGGCTTTGGTGATACAGCTGTCTCTGAGTCATTTCTGCTCCTATAAATAACTCCAATAATAAAGTGCACTGGTTC